>NC_081426.1:10802190-11102190 GCF_949786415.1 Peromyscus eremicus | reverse complement strand
ACCTGAGTTGGGCTCTCACTAGCCCCTAAGCTTGTTAATTTGGCTAGACTGGCTAGCCACTGAGTTCTCAGTGTTCTACCCCCAAATGCTGGGGTTACAGACAGAAGGATCCATGCCAAGCTTTTTGCATGGGTGCCGGGCATTTGAACTCAGGGCTTCATGCTTGGAGGGCAGCACTTTTAATCACTGAGCAACCTCCTCGTCCCAGACCAATGGTTTACTGTTTGCAACAGGTCAACATGCAACATACTGGGGCATGTTGGTGTTTTCCTGGGCAATGGGAGTCTGTGTTCAGATGGAAGTCTCTAACGTCAGTTGGAAATATGTGAAAATAAGTTTGTAACCCAGACATGGTACCCCAGCCTCCCTGGTAATCCCAAAAGTGGACCCACACACAGGGCAAACACCCACCCACAAGTAGTCCATGGTGCTATCTACACAGTGGGCACTCTGTAAGCGTGGATCACCCACTCACTGGGAGAACAGCGGCAAACCCACATCGCTGAGGGCCCTTCCCTTCAGTTTCCAGCTGCCCTTCTTTACTACGTTCTGCACTCCCAGCCAGACAAGAGTGAACAGGGATGGAGGCCGGCTGGCCGTCCTGAAGTGCCATCTTCCGGGGCTCTCACGCTGGCATTGTTCTGGTACTGAGAAGGTGGATTTGGGCTGCTGGGTCCAAATGCTGAGTGCTAGGAGATGCCCTCCCTAGTGGAGCAACACAAACTGTCCTGAGATCCAGGTCTTCCCTCCCCACTCCGTACCTGTTCTGTTTTCTTCCTTTGCAGAGAGAGCACACTCTCATACATTAGTTTAACCTGGAGAGTGGCATCCAAGTGAGAATATGCAATAGTTAAAAATAGCTTTCCACTCCTAGAAGACTCCGCAGGGTGCTGTGTTCAGCCACCACGTTCTCCAGTAACAGTCAGAGCAGCGGAAGCACATTCTTGGATGTGAAGAAATGCTTTTCCAGCATCAGTGTAGCTGAGACTGTAAATCAACCGAGTCAGGCACTGCTGATAACTATCTGTGTTGAAGTTTTGTTAAATGTGTGCGACTTACGCTCTTCGTGACAAATGTCATTAGTTTTAGTTCTCTGTTCCTCGCTCATCTGAGGTGTGTGTGAGTGTGTGTGTGTGTGTGTGTGTGTGTGTGTGTGTGTGTGTGTGTGATGTAATAAGCTATCCAATGAGCTGTAACACAAATGTTCTCACCAAAGACGGCGACACCACTGAAGCGGTACTGTGACAGAGGTTGAAACATGCACGGCTCGTCTGTGAAAGTCTGCATCTGTCACGTAGCAGATGCTGCTGAAGGGAGCCCAGAGCTTGTCTGGAAAAGGGAATGTGCCCTGCAGATAGAGTGACAGCTGATACTGCAGGCTGTGTGCAGGCCCGTTCTGGGTCCCAGCAGATGCGCCATTCTGAGCCTGGGGGATGGATGGCACTAGGCGGGACGCCGCTGTGTGGCTTTTCATTCTCCTTAGCTCTCTTTGAGTTGTGCTGTGTCTCCTGGTGCAGTGCCTTCTGGTTCCAGCTCACAGATGTGACCTCTGCCCCCTTGCCCAGATGTTTATCCGTTTCCTGAATTCCTTCTGACTGCTGGTTCTTGTCTGCAGTTTCTTAGACGGTTCTTTGGGGCCTTTTGTCTTGACATTAGCCTGACACATTTACTTGGCACTTGACGGAACTATCATTTGTATGGTTGTTTTGTTTGTGGTTATTGTTTTATAGCTATTACCACAGAAACACAAAGATTATGGGAAGTAAACATACCAAGCTGCATGACTCACCACCAAATCACCTATGAGTGAGCCTTGACCAGCTCTCACTGAGGCTTGCTGTACTGGCTGGTGCAGAGCATTGAAAAAAATCATGCTAAACTTGCTCTATACTGTAACATCTCACATGAACACCGCTGTCAGCTTCTCATACAACAATACTTACGGCACCGTCATACAAAGGGGGCGGAAATGCAACTCCAGGGGGTTGCTCTAGGGGTACTGAAGGTGGTGGGAGCGTCTGCATGTGAGTAGCACCCACCAGACTGTGGGAGAGGGCACCTGTGTGTGCTACAAGGCAGCTCTCCAGCGGCCTGCCCCATGGTTTGCAACCTTGGATGCACATTGGAGTCACCTAGAACATTTTCATGGATGCCAGCCCTCATCCCCCAGCCTGGCTTGATTGGATTGGAATCTTGGTGTGTGTGTGCACTGGCAGCTGTGGAGTCTGGGTGACTCTAATGGGTCGTCAAGGCTGAGAAGGGCTGGTTGGAGCTTTCTCCCTATTCCGTTTTGTAAAATCTCTGTAAATGTGGCTCTTTCTTTTTGCCTCACAGGTGTTCTTTGAGGCTTTCCAGTGAAGCCAGTGCATAGGATTTTTCTAGTTAGTACCATTTATAGCAAGAGGCCAGCTTCTTAGCCAAAGACTGTTTCTCTGGAAAGAATTCAGATACCTCTATTCAACACCCGGCTGGGGACCCTCTGATCCTTAATGGAATCATAGGCAGTCATCAAGATGAAAAGTAAAAACCAGCCTATAATTATCCTCGGATTAAAAACCAGGGTAGGAAGCCGGATGTGGTGGCACACACCTTTAATCGTAGCACTTGGGAGGCAGAGGCAGGTGGATCTCTGAGTTGGAGGCCAGCCTGGTCTACACAGTGAGTTCCAGGACATCCAGTGCTACACAGAGAAACCCTGTCTTGAAAATCAACAACAACAACAGGGCAGAAGTGCACTATAGTCTTATTTTCTTTCTATAATTAGTTTCCCCGTGTTAATATTCTGATCCCACCCCTTGGGGCCACCCTGCATCGTCCTGATGAAGGAGCTGCTTCTTAAGGAAAACTCCCCCCCTCTCTTCTCTACCTCCACTCCCACGAGGTGTGCACCCCCACCTCTCTCTCTTTCGCTCTTCTTTCCTATCTTCTCTTTGTCTCTCTATTATAATAAACCATTTCCACGTGAATGCAGCCTCTGGGTTGTGAATATCCATCCGCTGCCCCACTGCCATGCTCGCATGGGGTGGGTCACCCGCCAGACCGCAGCTGCATCTGCCCAGCATGCCAGCATGCCAGCATGTCAGCATGTTTCCCTGCACACATGGGATACCCTTGGGGCAGCCAGATCCAAAACTCAAGAAATGAGTCCATTCCTGGCTACCCTAGTTAGAAGCTTTTGGAGAATTATGTGGAATGGAGTTTTCTAGCAAAGACCATGAACCAGGAGGGCCTGTGGGCGCTGAAGCTGCTGGGTCTGTGGTGCCCAAACAGTGGCATGCCCAAGAATCAGTGGAGAGCTTCCCAAACGCAGAATTCATCAGCCTACCCACATTGCTGCTCATGCAGTAGTTTTCCGCCTTAGATACACATCGGAATCCCGGCGGCTTGAAAAACACTAGGGCTGGGCCCTCGTCCCAGAAAACTTGATGGTCTGGTTTGATTGTGTGTTAGTTGTGTTTACTGTTGCCATGAGTGGTAATTTGAATGAGAAATGTCCCTCACAGGCTCATGTATCTGAACACTTGGCCCCTGTTGACGGTACTGTTTAGGGGAGGTTATAGAACCTTTAGGAGGTGGAGTTTTGCTAGAGGAAGTATACCACTAGGGGCAACTTAGAGGTTTTTATATCCTTCTTCCACTTCCTGTTCTCTCTCTCTGTCTCTGTCTGTCTCTGTCTCTGTCTCTCTCCCTCTCTGCTTCCTGTGTACGGTTGGGATGAGATCTCTCGCTTCCTGTTCCTGTCCCCATGCCTTCCTTGCCGTTGTGGAACCGTAAACCAGACTAATCTCTTCAATGAATTGGGTTTGGCCGTGGCATTTCATAATCTCTATTCACTGGCAGAAATTGCCTGGAGAGATTTCAGCCTCCAGGAAAAGGTCCGCTCCCTCTGCCATGGCCCAGTCCTCAAGCTCGCCTTATGACGTGATAAACACACAACTGATGTCTGTGCAGCAAATGGAAGGAATGAGCAACGAAGGGGAATCGGCTCCCCAAGGACCTGAAGAGGATGCTCACGGGCAGCTCACAGCAGAAATGTGTGGGCAGGTTTTCTATTAGCAATTTTGTTTTCAAATAAGTGAAAGGGGCGGTCCTGCAGAACCAAAGCTGTAGATCCCCATGACACAGGGCATCATCAGGCTATCCCAGAGGGTACCAGTCAGTCCTGCAGAACCAAAGCTGTAGATCCCCATGACACAGGGCATCATCAGGCTATCCCAGAGGGTACCAGTCAGTCCTGCAGAACCAAAGCTGTAGATCCCCATGACACAGGGCATCAACAGGCTATCCCAGAGGGTACCAGTCAGTCCTGCAGAACCAAAGCTGTAGATCCCCATGACACAGGGCATCATCAGGCTATCCCAGAGGGTACCAGTCAGTCCTGCAGAACCAAAGCTGTAGATCCCCATGACACAGGGCATCATCAGGCTATCCCAGAGGGTACCAGTCAGTCCTGCAGAACCAAAGCTGTAGATCTCCACGACACAGGGCATCATCAGGCTATCCCAGAGGGTACCAGTCAGTCCTGCAGAACCAAAGCTGTAGATCTCCATGACACAGGGCATCATCAGGCTATCCCAGAGGGTACCAGTCAGTCCTGCAGAACCAAAGCTGTAGATCCCCATGACACAGGGCATCATCAGGCTATCCCAGAGGGTACCAGTCAGTCCTGCAGAACCAAAGCTGTAGATCCCCATGACACAGGGCATCATCAGGCTATCCCAGAGGGTACCAGTCAGTCCTGCAGAACCAAAGCTGTAGATCCCCATGACACAGGGCATCATCAGGCTATCCCAGAGGGTACCAGTCAGTCCTGCAGAACCAAAGCTGTAGATCTCCATGACACAGGGCATCATCAGGCTATCCCAGAGGGTACCAGTCAGTCCTGCAGAACCAAAGCTGTAGATCCCCATGACACAGGGCATCATCAGGCTATCCCAGAGGGTACCAGTCAGTCCTGCAGAACCAAAGCTGTAGATCTCCATGACACAGGGCATCATCAGGCTATCCCAGAGGGTACCAGTCAGTCCTGCAGAACCAAAGCTGTAGATCCCCATGACACAGGGCATCAACAGGCTATCCCAGAGGGTACCAGTCAGTCCTGCAGAACCAAAGCTGTAGCTCTCCATGACACAGGGCATCATCAGGCTATCCCAGAGGGTACCAGTCAGTCCTGCAGAACCAAAGCTGTAGATCCCCATGACACAGGGCATCATCAGGCTATCCCAGAGGGTACCAGTCAGTCCTGCAGAACCAAAGCTGTAGATCCCCATGACACAGGGCATCATCAGGCTATCCCAGAGGGTACCAGTCAGTCCTGCAGAACCAAAGCTGTAGATCTCCATGACACAGGGCATCATCAGGCTATCCCAGAGGGTACCAGTCAGTCCTGCAGAACCAAAGCTGTAGATCCCCATGACACAGGGCATCATCAGGCTATCCCAGAGGGTACCAGTCAGTCCTGCAGAACCAAAGCTGTAGATCCCCATGACACAGGGCATCAACAGGCTATCCCAGAGGGTACCAGTGAGGATCCGGTCCTGATAGTGTATCAGAAGCCAGAGGCCTCGAACCAGACCAATGACTCATTGCAATGAACATTTGCAAGTGAAGCTGTTTATATATACTGTGTATATACTGTGTGACACACCGAAGCTTCCATGGTGAGATCTTTGGTTTGGTTTTGTTTGTTTCCTTTTGGTGGGGGGAGGTTGCAAGGGCAGAGGGTAGATATGGAGTGACAGGGAGATGAGTGGGGTGGGGGTGCATGATGTGAAGTTCACAAAGAATCAATAAAAAGTTTTTTAAAAATCCTAAGCTTGTCCCAGGGGAGGGCCGTTATTCTCTCCAGAGTAAGCTGTGTACATTTCTCTCCAAGAGAACATGGAAATTGTGGCCAGGCCTGGTCAATAGAGAGGGAGCAGAGACTCACAGCTTGGCCCAGTCAAGCCTGGGGAGCCTGTGGAGACAGAGCACACACACCACACACACACACACACACACACACACACACACACACACACTCACACAGTAAAACCTGGGGAGCCTGTGGAGACAGAGCACACCACATACACACACACACACACACACACACACACACACACACACACTCACACAGTAAAACCTGGGGAGCCTGTGGAGACATAGTACACGCACACACCACGCACACACAGAGTCAAATCTGGGGAGCCTGTGGAGACAGAGCACACACACACATACACACACCCTCACACACACACAAACCTGGGGAGCCTGTGGAGACATAGTACACGCACACACCACACATAACACACACACACACACACACACACACACACACACACACACACACACTCACACCACCTGAGCCACTCAGAGCAACAAGAGACAGCCCTGGCTCTAAGAGCCTGCCACAGGCTGCGAGGGGCATGGCTCCTGATGACGATGAGGAGTTAGGACAGCTCACGGAGGACGACTGTGGATTGTGGGTGCTCAGGGAGTGCCTCCCACCCACACCACCGTACCCTGCACTGACCTCCTGAAGAAACAATTGCTACAGAAGATAGGACCTTCTCATGCTGTGTGGGCCCTGCAGGCATTTCTCTTTAGTATCTGCTCAGCTGAGACCAAGCGACATTTGTTTGGCACAGAGGGCAGTGGGACTTCATAACCCTGCATATCCTTTGCAAACTTGTTTGATTTCATAGATGATAGACTGCTAACCTCTGAGGTTTTTGGTTTTGTTTTTTTCTTAGAAAAGCATCTGGAAGACGTGTATGGAACCTAAAGGAGCAGGGACAGGGAATCAGCTCATCTAGTTGGCCAGGGCACCTGTGGAATCCTTGGGAACTTTGTATTTGGATAGATGTAGCCTTCTAACACCTGGCGCCTGCAAACATTAAGACTACAGCTAAAAAGTCTGAGCGGAAGTGCCTCGCGCACATTGAGAAGGAAGCCCCTAGAGCCTTCCGGTTAGTAGATGAGAATCCCAACACTGTCGGTCAGGGAGGTCCCAGGATGACAACACAGGCTATTGTCACTGCCGTTGCTTACTGAGGTAGAACCCCAGGGCTGGAGCCACCCTGCGCTCTGTGCAGGCACAGGGAGTCGGGCTGGGGCTGAGCTCTGAACCTCCTCCCCACTAGCTAACGTTCACAGGCTTGCAGGCACCAGGCAGGCCTGAGGAGGACTGTCAATAGTCCTGCTCAGCCCTGGATCCTGTGTGCTGCATCTACAACCACTTTACCAGGTAAGACGGCTCCATCGTGATGTGGTTGCTCTGCATGTAGCCAGCTGTTTTCTGATTGGACTTAAGGCCCATTCTATACAAGGGGATTCACATCTGGTCCAAAGCCTGTGGCCGGGAGGTCATATGCTCTAGTTGGGGAGCTACTGCTGTTTTGGTTACTGGGTGCACCTGTTAAATTGCCTTCTAAATATATGCTGTTGCCCATAGATTAGGGTTGCTGTCATCAGAGAAGCTTCTTTTATGAAGGGTAGCAGTTACTGCAAAGACTCGTAAGCCATTAAAGTCCTGAGACTAAGTGACTGTGGAGTACTCGTAACGGGGTATCTGTACATTTCCAAGGCTCAGGGCACGGCAGGGAAGAGGGAGTGGAGAGGATGTGAGCTGGACAAGGGGGTGGAGTGCTGCAGAACACGGTCTTCTAGGTGTAACACGGCTATTGTGTCAGCAGCTGTGTGTGTCTAGAGGGGACCGCTCAAGAGTGGGCCCATGAATTCTCCATCACAGACAGGCAGGGGTAGGGCTCATGAGGCTGTGCTCCAACCCAAGATTGACAGGCAGTTAACAGCGGTGGGGAAGAGAGGTATTTCCATTTTCTTCAGTGGTGTAGCTGTCCGTAGGTTGCCCAAGATTCTGTGTGTAACCCTAACTAAATTCATTGTTTCCCAAGCTAGACTTGAGTGGAATCATTTCTTTGGTCTGTTGTAGGTGCCCCATCTGGGTAACTAGATGTTTGGCTACACGGCTACACACACACACACACACACACACACACACACACACACACACACACGTTTGCAAAACATGGGCCCAGCTACAAAGGGACACAGGCTGGTGAGGAACAGTTCCAGCCACGGTGTGATGTGAGGACCAGCTTGCACGCAGCACATTGTGTGTGCCGTGTGCTTTCCTGAAGAATCAACACTCCTGTAGCTGCTCTTCACAATGACCTGTCACTGCTGCAGTTGTGGGCCACATTTCAGTGTGAGGAGGCTGAGGCACTGGGAGGTGACTGTGCCCAGCATTGCAGAGAAGCTAACAGCAGTCAAGAACTGAGAGTGTACGCTCCTCCTGGCTATGTGCTTTAGGCTGGTCACGGTGAAAACGGACATTTCCCTTGGGCAGGTGAGTTCTAACAGACCTCTGCCCAACCACCCTGACAGAGGTGAGCCAACAGCTGCTCTTGCTCTGGCTACCTTGGAAAGCTGAGTCACCAGGCACTAATCAAACCTCAGAGCACCCCAAAGCTCCAGGAAGCAGTCTAAACTGTTGTCACACCTCCCACCAGGCCTTTGATCTAGGCAAACGCTTCCATCCTTTGTGTTGACCTGGAATTAAAGCCAATTCCCATGCTGTATGGAGAGCTGGTGATGCCCAGGTCAGAACACGCATCTGCTTCTCTGGAGCCCCGGGGTCCGGAAACCACAGCTTCCAGTGTGAGCTTGCAGAATCCTCCTCTCTGGAGCTTCTAGAGTTCCTTGTTGTGCAGGAACGTGACGTCACTGAAAACAGGACAATGTAGGATGCTCCGTGCCTGAAATCCCAGCGTTTGTGAAGCTTTAGGCTAGAGTCTCACCAGTTCAAGGCCAACTTAGGCTACATGGTAATGCCCTATCTCAAAAAAACAAAATTAGATTTTTTTTTCCAAAAACAAAGACAAGATTATGTAAGAGACTGAGCTGGGTGTGGTGGTGACCCTAGAGCAAGCATGGGCAACTTCACTAATAGGGACTTGCCCAGTAACGTATATGGCCCGGGGCTTGTTCTTACTCAAACGCTTGGCTTAGCATGAATGCTAATGAAGTCCTGTCAACCTGGTTGTTCTGACAACACTTCATGTTAGAGGTCTGTGGCAAACTCACACATCTCTGCCAGAGCCCCAATCGTGTGGAGCGGGAAACCGATACATGGCTTGCTGGTCATGAGTTGCAGGCAGGCAGGCAGCCACAGAGGACCTAGTCACACCAGTTACCAGGCCTTAGCATCCTCTTTACCCCAGGGGCTCATGCTAGCTGAACAGGGAAAGGAGAACCGTATTCGATCATCCCAGGTCATCCCCTAGAGGAGAGACAGTGCCATCAAATATAAAACAAGACTCAAGTGCCAGTAAAAATATGGTGCTCATTTTTGATGGCTGCACTACGTTTTAAGGCAAGTGTCACACATACACAAGACATTAAGAGAGGAACATGTTAGAAAAATAGCAAGGAGACATTTCAGACAGTTACAGTGGAATCTTCCTTGATACCCAACTCCATCAACTCCCCTGGGAGCCGAAAGTCGGAGACACGGCAGTGCCTCCCCCTCTGGCCTCCAAAAGGAAGGTCCCGTGTTTCCCACGGAGAAGCACCTTCCTCCAGACCACGGCAGCACTCTTTACTGTGGGTTCAGGTTGGGACCCGAGTGACTAGCCAGTTCACTGTCCAGCTCCAATCCCTACTTAATAAAGTCCTTTTGAATATCGGGATGCCAAAGACGTAATTTGTAATCTAATTCCTCCTTATTCAAACGCAAACTTGCTTGGAGCTAAAAACTATGTAACACACACACACACACACACACACACACACACACACACACACACACACACCCCATACATAAAGTATATGTAAATACTCGAGGAAAAGATTCACTGAAACTTAAAAAACATCAAATGCTCATTTGTAATCAAACGGTGGGATTGATTCCCCATTAAAAAACAGTGTTGGCAACAAGGTCTGGCCACTCTCCACTCAGTCCCTGGTCACTCCCACAGTAGGGTGGAGTGGTTCCGTGGGTTTAAAGGGCTGGGCCTTCTCACTTTGGGCTCTGTTCCTCATGGACCTTCCCCATCCCCTCACTCAGCACAGGCCGCAATTTAAAATGGCCTCTGTCCCAAGTACGTGGGGCCCAGTGATACACAGGCCAGGGAAAACAAGAGGATGCGTGGGGCTTAAGCTCCTATTATGAGTAGAGTGGACAGAACTGTGGGTTGAGAAGTAGCAACGGAGTCGGGCACCCAGAAATGTGGTAGAAGGTGGGTACCAGCGCAGAGGCTGCATGGAATGTTATCACGACTCTTCAGAAGGCAAGTTCTGAAGTACGACGAGAACATGGCCCCGTTCAGGAGAGCCGCTCACACCAGTAGGCAGCCTCCATGGAGAAAGCTGTCTCCCGGGAAAACTGGGCACTTACAGACGTTTGAACGTGACTTCCGAGAGGCAAAATGGCCATTTCCACCGCTTTCCCGTTCGCCTTACCAGATCCCAACGAAGCAGGTAAGAGGCAGATAACATCAGACCCAGGACTTACCACAGGCCGTACACTGTGGAAACCAAAGCCAGGGGCCCGGGCAGAGCCCCCCTCGATTAGTGCGTGGGTTTGTTGGGGAAGTATATGATTTTGCTGCTCTGCAGTGCTTTAGGGAGGACCTAGTCAAACTGTAGTAATACACTGACCAACCACTATGGGTCAGCGATGCAGTGACCACCCCACCCCTCCAGAGAAAGAGGTCTTAGGTCTGCTGCCAAGTCAGAAGAGAAACAGGGACGCGCTGGCGGAGGCCCACGCCTCAGGAGGAGGCAGAAAAGGAGGTCTAGAACGGGACCAGTTCTGTCTTGTCCTAATGAGGGTGCTCCATAGTCTTTCCCCTGGCCTCAGAATTGAAATGGTTTACTCAAGCTGAGACCCCAGCTGCGCTCACCACCCCTTGGAGTATATCTCACTTGACACTGGGCAGCACCTCTGGTCCCTCGGGAGTCACGCACACAGGTGGGGCACAACTCTCTAACCTGAGTGCTGGCTCGTCAGAGTCCAGCCAGTCTGCGTCCAGAAACATCTTCAACGTCTACTGCTGATGAGACAGTGTGACAGACAATCACAAACCCCTCTGGCTTGCCCAGGAAGCACCAGATGCAGAGCTAGCCAGGGATAATGAAGAACACATCTGCATTCCCCTGACCTTTACCCCCAGGCCTCCAAGAACCTGGAATCCTCCCCAGGCCTGGCAGCTCAAGGGGGTTTCCAAATAGAGCCAAGGTGTACCTATAGCTCCACCGAGACATGGATCAAGACAAATGCCAGAGTGTTCTAGTCCTCAGTAATCAGTCCTGGCCCGGGAGCCCAATGCCTGGGCTGAGAATCTGGCCCTCAAATTGGTGACCGGGCCAAAGCATCGCCTGGGAGATGAAAAGTCTGTGAGGGCCATGCCCACGTCTAAATAATGGGGCAGGCTACCAGGGTGGGTTGCTGGTAACTAGCAGGCTGGCCCAAGCCCAGCCCCATCACAGAACCGACTCCTTGGATTCGAGTTCTGGAGCAACGGCCCCGGGGCCTGCTGGGTTCTGGTGTGTCACCAGAGGCGATGTCTCCTCCTCAGACTTGCAATTGGGAACGGCTTCCACCTTCACTTCCTGCAGCTCCTGCTCGCCTTTCTTCACTGCCTTCTGGTTCAGGTGGTTGAGGATTCCGGCGCCCAGGGCATCCCCTTCCACATTCACCACCGTGGTAGTCCGGTCCCTGGTAGCAACAGGAAGGAAAGAGGACCGATGTTATACCCAGAGTAGTCAGTGGAGGGCGCTGTCACAGCAGGCAGATGGCCACAGGGAAGCTGACTTGTAGGGAGTGAGTGAAGTTCTGAGTGAATGTGTCTTGTCTGACATGGGCACTGCCTTGTCAAGGACTCCATGTCAGACCCAAGGGAGTGAAAAAGCCTTCCTTCCCCACACGAAGCCTCAGAGGGATGGTAAAGCCTTCCCCTGGTTCTTGTGAGGATTTTGACAGTGTGTGCAAAAACCGTACACTGTAGCACACGCCATACACCTAGAGAGAAAACATATACTATAGTGCAACATACACACACACACACACACACACACACACACACACACACACACACACACACGGCCTGGAGACTGTTCTCTCAGAGACTGTTCCTACTGAGGGTAGCTAAACTTGCCTTCTTATTCAGCTGTATACCATAAACTCTGCATCCCTGACCAACCGAATCTAACTGACATGCTGAACCTCCTGGGTGCTGCGGCCCCTCCATCCATGAGAGTAGTCCAGCCAGCCCCAGCCTCCATGGGCCTGTATGCTTGTCCCTGCTGGATGTGGGTGTGCTCTTGCAGGGTGGGCACATCACTAACAGACCTGCTCCGAATTGCTTTTCTTTGAGCAGTATTTACTCCTGAAAAGCAGTAAGACTCTCATTGCAGAAAATATGAGAGAAGTTGAAGGTAGTGGACAAGTCCCTTGTGCATACTGCACAGCTCTGGGAGTGGATCTGAGCAGTGCAATCCAGTCCTTCCAGCTACCGTCCCACACAGTTCTGAGAACACTGCAAGCATTTGGGAGAAGAGAGTAGATACGGGTTTGTGTTCAATTTTTCTTCCCCTCAGTGCTCCGGTACACTAGAACTTCAATCCCGCTTCAATCCTTGAAGCCCACAGCAGGGGCATTCCACAGTCGTGGACAAGCATATCACGGAAAAAAAAAAAAATAGCACCAGCTTTCCCACAGCCTGCTTAGCACAGGTTAGCTCAACATCTACCCCAGTCACTGGCGCTCAGAGAAGGTCCTGTAGCCATTTTGAAGACAGAAAAACGGTGGTCTTCCTGAAGTCCCGCCCTTGAGTGGCTTGTGTGCCCAAAGTCCTCTGCTGGGCATCCAGCAGGGTGCGATTTCCCTTCTCAGCTGAGCACCTCGGAGATACATTCTCCAGGCCCAGGAGGCAGCCGGAAGGACAAGACCGATGATCCCTGCCATTGCTCTGGTCCTGGCCAGCCCAGGGAGGGAGCTTCCTCTGATGGGGTGTCTGGAACACAGCCGTCTCTATTGGACGCTTCACCCCATTTCCACGAAGAGCCCTCAGAACTCCACACAGCTATTTTAAGTTGGAAAGACTACCGTTTCCAAGTCCCACCACAGTGCCAGGCACCTGGAGTTAGCTCCTCTCAGCCCGGCTGTGAGCGGCCAGCAGGACTGTCCTCCTCCCTAATGTTTACTGAAAGCTGTCCCACCTGCCCCACGTCCTGGGCACTGCACATATGCGGACTCATGTAGTCCTCACCATGACTGGCGTGGCTTCTACTGTGATTACAAGAGCAGATACATGGAAGGGCCGGGCTCAAGCCCCCCTGGCTTACCTGTGGGCTCTCTTTCAGCATCACTACCTCCGTCAACTTTCCTACAGAACAGTGGACTTATACCTGCAAAAGGTATCCCAAGGTTCGAGCAATCAATATCCAGACACTCTTGTGTTGTAAGGAACCCCAGGGACAGCAGCCTGGTCATACGCTTACCGAAGGTCTCCTGAGTCCAAGCACAAGGTGTTTGCATGCTCTCCTTGCATAGGAAGCATTCCTTGGGTATTTGCAGGCCAGGGCCAACAACTGCTCCAATCACTTATTACTCCACCCCGCCATCACCTGCACAGCCCCTCGAACCAACTGAGTATTACAAGCAAGTTCTGGATGGTTGTGTCTCTGGCCATTCATGGATGTTCACAGGCTTTTGACTGTTATACTGTTGACTTCTTCTTCTTCTTCTTCCTTCTTCTTCTTCTTCTTCTTCTTCTTCTTCTTCTTCTTCTTCTTCTTCTTCTTCTTCTTCTTCTTCTTCTTCTCCTTCTGAGACAGGGTTTCTCTGTGTAGCTTTGGAGCCTGTCCTGGAACTTGCTCTGTAGACCAGGCTGGCCTCAAACTCATAGAGATCTGTCTGCTTCTGCCTCCCGAGTGCTGGGATTAAAGGCGTGCACCACCACCTCCCAGCAACTGTTGACTTCTTATAGTCCTAAATTTGGTCTTGCCAGCTTAGCTATAGACTCCTTCCAAAGCAAGGATGGTTTTAAGTTTCTTTGCATGCTCCAGGCCTAGTGGAACACTAAGTTCCCAGGGGCCTCAATAGACTTTCTTTATTCCAGGGTCCTTGGTATCAGCTACTTACACAATCCAGTCCACAGCCAGGATCAGAGAGAGGTAATCTGTGGACAATCCAATGGCCTCTAGGATAATGGCAATGGTGAGGACCCCTCCAGCGGGCACACCTGCTGCTCCAACACTGGACGCCGTGGCAGTCACTCTAGGGTACAGCAAAGTCAGCCATGAACACAGAGCAGAGAGAGGACCAGAGAATCACACAGCATTGCAGCCAGGACTTATAAAAAACACCTCAGGACAGTGGTTCTCAACTTTCCTAACACTGTGACCCTTTAGTACAGTTCCTCATGTTGTAGTGACCCCCAACCATAAAATTATTTTCGTTACTACTTCATAACTGTAATTTTGCTACTGCCATGAATCATAATGTATGATATCTGATATGCAGAATATTGGATCAGTGACTCCTGTGAAAGGTGCTGTGGGACAATGCTTTTGTACACTGGTTTAATAAAATGCTGATTGGCCAGTAGCCAGGCAGAAAGTATAGGCAGGATAAGCAGACAGGGAAAATTCTAGGAAGAGGAAGACTGAGTGAGGAGACGCCAGCCTGTCATCCAGGGAGCAGCATGTAATAGCACACAGGTAAACCCACAGAACATGTGGCGACATATAGATTAACAGAAATGGGCTGAGTTTAAGTATAAGAGCTAGTCAGTGGTAGGCCTGAACTAATGGCCAAGCAGTTTTAATTAATATAAGCCTCTGTGTGTTTACTTGGGTCTGAGCGACTGCAGACCGGGCAGGACACAGGAAAACTTTTAGCTACAGAAAGGGTCATTTGTGACCCACAGGTTGAGAACCACTGCTCTGGGAGTCTAAGAGACGATGCATTCTCCAAGTACCCTCAGACTTCACATCTTCAGGTTCTGTGTTCACAAATTAAACCAACCACAGATCAAAAACAGTAAAAACAAACTGTCCCTACTTAACATCTGTAGATTGTTTTCTTAATGATACAGTATAACAATCACATAGCACTTAGGTCATATTAAGTATATAAGTAATCTAGAAATGATTTAAAGTAACAAGGAAAATATGTGCAAATTATATACAAGACACTAGTGATATGGTTTGACTCTGAAATGTTCCCTACAGGTGCATGCTTTAACATCTCTTTCCCAGCTGGTGGCTGTACTTTGAAGGCTGTAGAGTCTTTGGGAGATGGGGCTTGGCTGTCCAAAGTAGTTTACTAGGGAAGGCCCTTGAAGGTTATACCTGCCCCCTGTCCTGACCTACATCCTTCCTGTCTGTCACCATGGAAACAAGACATTATCTTTCTCTACCACGATGGACTAAAATCCCTCTAAACCATGATCCCAATAAACCTTTCATCTTCTAAGTTATTTCTGACAAATATTTGGTCATGGCAATGCAAAAACTACTGCAACTACCCACCATCTGCGGGAAAAAGGAGGTCCTCTGACCAGTGCTCCTGTCACAGATGATCTGGATTGTCAGTTTGCTTGAATTGGGAAACGCCTAGGGCCTTAGTGAGATACACTTCTGGGTATGTTTGTGGGGACATTTCCAGAAAGGGTTAACTGGGTTGGGGAAGACTCATCCTAAAGTTGGGGAGCACCACCCATAGGCTGGAGTCCCTAACTGCATAAAAAAGGAAAAGGAGAATAGCAGCTGAAAGCCAGCACACATCTCTCCCTGCACCCTGATCCACCCAGATGTGAGCAAACAGTCTTACACTCACGCTTCCATACCTTTCCCACCATGGACTGTGTCCTCTCAAACCGTAAGACAAAATACAGCTTTCCGCCCTCACACCGCTTCCTGTCAGGTAATCTGCCCCAGCAGTAAGAAAACTAATACAGCCCCAAGACACTGAGGGATGACCATGACGAATTCTCACTGTCTTCCAAAGGAGACACTGAACGACGGTGAAACCGGTTTTTCAAAGGAAATCAGAAAACAACAAACTAACTAAAAACAAAAATCCAAAGCTTTAAGCCAGGCCTAGAGATGTAGGGAAGAATAAGAGGCTCACAGGATGGTGAAGATCTGGCCCGCATTCAGGTCCACGTTGTTGAGCTGAGCGATGAACACGGCCGCGACACACTGGAAGATGGCGGCTCCGTCCATGTTCACGGTGGCCCCGATGGGCAGGATGAACCTGCTGATCCTCTTGTCCACGCCGTTGTTTTCTTCGATGCACTTTATCATGGATGGAAGGGTGGCCGAGCTAGGGATGAACCAAACAACCAGACATGCAAACAGTCCTTCCCAGCCAGGCGGACCCCACTTTCTCAGACCCCGGAACAGATCGCGAGCCGCACCCGAGCACGTTTCCGTGAAATACCCTCTTCCCTTGAAATACAGCAGACTTCTTTCAAAGTTTCTAGAGCAACACATGGCTTTATCAAGCCCCACAGGATTCAGACAGGATTTCCAGGACCCACTTAATCCGTTATTCATGCAGATTCAGCCCAGAGCCACATCGTGCCCCAGTACACAGTGTTCCCGTGAGGACCAGTCTGTTCACCTGGCTCCGCACCCGTGTGGTAGTTCCCAAGGTAGTTCCCAGCTCACTCACCTGGAACAGGTGGCAAAAGCCGTCGCAAACGGTGTGAGGAGGCCCAGGAGGAACCTGTAAGGGTTTTTTCGTGTAAAAGCAAAATAGACAAGAGGCAGGACAATTCCTCCGTGAATAACGTGGCCCAGGATAGACGCGAAGATGTATTTCCCGAGGCTGGTCACCAGCATGATGATGTCCTTCATTTCCACAATCTTGCTTCCAATCAGGAACGTGATGCCTATAGGTACGTACCTAGGTTATAAGCACACATACTCATCAGAGAGGCGCTGAGGGGGGCCGGGCGATGCTGGGCCTCCCAAAACAGGAACTTTCAACTGGGCTGTTCTTGTCTGCATAGAGTTACTCTAAAACAGAAAAAGGTGGGCTGCCTTTTTTTTTTCTTTTTTCTTTTAATAAACAGGTTGTGTGACCGTGAAGCAAAGACGGTCACTCCATGGTGAGTGCATCTGCACACATAGACTGCTTCCCTTCGATAAACACTTACGTTCTTTCACTCTTTTCTCCTCCCCGTCCCCTTTCCTTCCCTTCAGACAAAGTCTCACCACATAGTCCAGGTTAGCCCGGAGCTTGAAATCCTCCTGCTTCAACTTCCTGCGTGCTGGGTTTACAGGCATGTGCCATTAGACCAGGCTCTACGTACGTCCCTAAGCGACGGATTGCTACCAACTTCATGGCAAGTAAAGGCCTTGAGACTATAAACTTGACTTCTGGCTTTGCTCAGACCTGTCCTGAGAACTCAGAAAGACAAAAATTCCACAGAAATGCTGTGATACAAAATGGAACATAGCCCAGGGCTTCTGTGAAGTTTTACATTCTTTTTGGTTTGGAAGACACAATCCCGTGGGAAGAAATCATTAACAATGATGTTCTGGGAACATTGCCAAAACAGGGAGAGGGTTTTTTTTTTTGTTTTGTGAGAAAAGGAATAAACTGTAGAAACTACAAAGAACAAAAGTCAGTTCTGTAAATTTAATACCAATTCAGTAACAATTCTACAGTTGTTTTAATTTATAAATTTTAATTTATGCTTAATAATGCCTGCTAGTTAAGATTTCAAGAGGCATAAAAGGGTAAGTGGTGGAAAGTCTCCCACATCAGCCCTTGAGCGTCCAGTGGAGATGGCCAGTGTGGCTGGCCTCCTGAGTTTCTAGAGACATTCTACGCAGTGTTAGGAAATTTAAGTCTCATCTTCAATAAGAATACATCCCCAGGTTGGAGAGATGGCTCAGAAGTTAAGAGCACCGACTGCTCCTCCAGAGGTCCTGAGTTCAAGTCCCAGCAACCACATGGTGGGTCACAACCATCTGTAATGAGATCTGGCACCCTCTTCTGTATACATAATAAATAAATAAATCTTTAAAAAAAAAAAGAATACATCCCCTCTAGACTAGAACACTGCTCTTCAGCACCACACTTAAGCCAGATCACTCCTCAGAGAAGCACTCCACTTCCTGTGTCCCTAGAGGTGCGGGGATGCACTGAAATCTGAATTTACTTATTTTACACTCCACATTACACTACCAAGATATTTTCATATCAGTATTTAGAAAGCTACCTTTTTTGTGATAAAATACACATAAAATTTAGCATTTAGAGCATCCTTAGAGTTGATTATCAATAGTCCATTCAAATTGTTGGGCAGCTGTCACACCACCCAGACCAAGAGTGTTCCCATCATTCCAGAGCGAAGCTCTGTTCTCACCGAAGTGTGGCTCCCACGCCCTCCACCCCAACCAGCCTCTGGCACACAAAAGCAGAACACACATTTTGTCCTTCTGTGACCTGTTTCGTTAGCCCAATGCCTTTAAGGGTCCTCCATGTTGTAGTGTATGTCAGAATATCATTTTTATAACGCTCCATTTTATATATACCACATTTTGTTTATCCGCCGCCTACTACTGATGGACATTTGGGTTGTTTCTAACCTTCACCACACTTGTTTTTTTTTCCAAAGGAGGCTGGGTTTGAGACAGGGTCACATTTAGCCAAGGCTGTCCTTAAACTCCGGATCCTCTTACCTCCACCTGTCATGGGCTGGGAGAACAAGTGTGTCTAGCTTATGGCCTTGTCTTTAGTATTTCCTCAGAATGGAAATGCCCTGATTTCTTCCTAGGTTCTCGTCTTTGGAAACACTCTCTGTGCCCATCTGCCGTGTTCTCTAGGTCAAGACACCAAAGCGGGGCCTCTGCTGATTTGGAGGTGTGCACATTTTAAACATCAGTAAATGGTTGTTTTCTGACACGTCTGGGCCAATTCCCGTCCCCAGTGACAGTCCAGAGGGAAGCTGTCCACCCTGCTCCTGCACTAGTGGCCACCCAGGGGGGATTTCTCTCTTAGGGGACTTCTGGGGATGTCAGGAAGACAGTTTCATCGTCACAGCTTTGAAGGCCAGACCTAGAGGTCGAAAGTACCAGGGTCAAGGACCCTGTTCTCATTCTCACCAACTCCGGACAAAGCCAGCTTGCTGTTCCTTGGTTTTCAAGCCGGGCAGGCACTTCTTAGAACATTTACTGCTCACGCTGGCTCTCCTCTCTGTGAATGCCCGCTTCCACACCCGTCCTTTGTCTAACGCTTTCAACACGCGGTTTTCAGTAGTAAGGACACTTCAGTGGGATGTGGAAAAACAGGTCTGCCAGTACTTGGGAGATTCAAACATGGGGATTGGGAGTTCTAGATCATCCTTGGCTGCATAGCAAGTTCAAGGCCAGCCTGGGCTCTGAGACCCTACCTCAAAAACAAACAAACAAACAAACAAACAAACAAACCACAGTTCTCTCCCCAGAACGACAGTCAAGTGAAGTGGCATGTTTGCAGAGAGTTGGGCTACATGATTTTTATACTGAGCAAGAGAAATACCACTGGGGATTTGTGGGGTCTGTATTTGTTTTAGTTTCAAATTTTTGTCAGTTTCAAATTTCTCCTAAAACCAGTCCAGTTGGGACCTACATCATCAGAGAGGGAAAAGTACTGCATTATTAGTGGTCGACAACAAGAAATACTTTGTAATTATTTCGTATTGAA
Source organism: Peromyscus eremicus (assembly GCF_949786415.1). Classification (NCBI taxonomy): domain Eukaryota; kingdom Metazoa; phylum Chordata; class Mammalia; order Rodentia; family Cricetidae; genus Peromyscus; species Peromyscus eremicus. The sequence continues at coordinate 11,082,482 of NC_081426.1, read as the reverse complement.
ATTGAAAGCATAAACAAGTTTTTAACAACTAATGGATGGGGTCTAAGATCCAGAGGTCTGCTTGGGGGATGTGTTAGCTTGTTTTTAATGTCAGCTTGTCACAGGCTAGCTAAGTCACTTAGGAGAAGGGAACATTAACTGAGACAATGCCTCCCCCACTCCATTGGCCTGTGGTATAGTGTATTATCTTGACTGATGATTGATGGAGGAGGGCCCAGATGATCTTAGGCAGGTGGTCCTGGGTGCTGTAAGAAAGCAGGCTGAGCAAGCCATGAGGACAAGCTGGTAAGCAACAGTCCTCCATGGCCTCTGCATTAGTTCCTGCCCCAGGTTCCTGCCCTGCTGGAGTTCCTGCCTGACTTCCTTCCATGACGGCGGGGATGTGAAGCTGTAAGCTAAAATAAACCCTTTCCTCCCCAGGATGTTTATGGTCATGGTGTTTAAGGCAGATGAAATGCCAGGAAAAGCTTTGAAGACATGAGGTCTGGGACTGGCCTGATTTCAGGGAAGTTGCTTTGAAGGAAGCCAAGAATCAAGCTAGTGATTTTTATTGAGCAATCATCCTTCCATTAACATCACACAAAGAAGCACTTACAAATTAAAAGCTTTCATGAATGACCATTTTAAGTTTTACCTAAACAGGGTGAGATGAGTTTCTCCTCTTTATTGTAAAAGGTCACACTGACAAGCCTCCTTGAATCTTAAAGTTTATCATTTGAAGATAAGAAAACCTTCTTTTATGCAGCAGACTGCAAACAGGACATGGCAAACATATGTGCCCACATGGGAACCCATGCATGGATGGTGGTGATAGGAGTCAAGGAGTCGTGTGGACACCACACAGGAACTATGTGCACACCAGCTCTCTAGGAGTCAAGGAGTCGTGTGGACACCATTCAGGAACTATGTGCACCACACAGGAACTATGTGCACACCAGCTCTCTAGGAGTCAAGGAGTCAGTGTGGACACCACACAGGAACTATGTGCACAGCAGCTCTCTAGGAGTCAAGGAGTCGTGTGGACACCACACAGGAACTATGTGCACACCAGCTCTCTAGGAGTCAAGGAGTCATGTGGACACCACACAGGAACTATGTGCACCACACAGAACTATGTTCTCTATGAGATCCAGACCAGAGGAGAGATAATTGCACCAGCATCACTTTTTGAAATACTGAAAACATCATCACCATCATCACGGGGTGTGTGTGTGTGTGTTGTGTAATGTCTGGGTACATATGAAAGTTGGAAGACAACTTTTAGGTATCTGTTTGCTCCTCCCACTGTGGGTTCCTGAGATCAAACTGGGGTTTTCAGGCCATCTCACCGGTCTAACCCTCACCTCTTGTACCATGACTGGCCTATATTTCATCAGCTGCACACCAGGCATGAGACCAGGTGTCCCACAGGGTAACCTAGAGTATTGAAATCTTTCCTAGATGTGAGGGGACAGAGGAAGGAGATGGCATGGTGACACTCACCACATAATCCAGGACACCAGCACCATCGTTGCCTCATTGAAGGAATTGAAGAATCGGATGAGCTCTTCTCCCTCAGGGCCTAGCTTCTTTAGAGCCACCCCCAAGACCAGGGCAAAAAGGACCAGTCCTAAGATATTCATCCCTTCAATGTCGGTGACGATGGGGACCTGCAGATCAGAAGACAGAGACTCAAGAGTGGGAGATAGAGTTGGGGAACACACGAAGTCAACCAAAAAATGTTTACCTATTAGCCAGGAGCGAAAGCTCACACCTGGAATCATAGTACTCGGGAGACTTGGAAGGAGGATCAATGGAGTTTTGAGGCTAGCCTGGGCTATAAAGTAAAATCTTGTTCTCAAAAACAAAAACAAAAACTAAAATAAAACCCCCAAACCAAAATAAAACAAAAGAAAAAAAGAAAATCTGGCTGTTAGGAAGTTCCTTCAGAGACCCAAGGACTGTAACCGTCAACTCCTAAATGTCAGCACATCTGCTGTTTGGTTATACTGACCTCCAGCTGCCAAGTCTCAGGAGATTTTCAGGACTCACACAGGCTTTCCCCAGAGGGTCTTCGCTAAACACTGACTAGATTGAAGACGTGTAGACATAACAGAGCCTTTGTATCCCCAACAATGCTGAGACCCACTGCTGCGGCAGGGAGTAGACAAGCATTTCATCCCACCATAACACCACACCCCGGCAGGATGGTCCTGGAACCTGGCACTTAGGAGGCCGGGGCAGCAGGATTCTAAGTTCAAGGCCACTCACTGAGACCCCAACTCAAAAACAAACAAACAAACAAACACAAATGGACTGGAAAGATGGCCTGGCAGTTAGATCATGTGCTGTTTGTGCAGATGATTGGAGTCCAGTTCCCAGTATCTACAGCTCACAAGGACATGTAACTCCGGAGGACCCAATACCCTCTCTGGCCTCCACAGATGGCTGTCCTCAGGCATTAAAACCTTCACACAGACACATCTACATGTGCATAATAACTAAAACTAAAATAATTCTTTAAAAAACAACAAGAAGAAAAACCACTACAAAGTGGTGATATAACGTCGTAATAAGCTCAGATATCAGTTCCGGTTCTGCAAACAACTGCCTCTCTGAACCTCAGGTTCTTCATGTACAAGACAAGAATCAGACTAAGTAGTTCTCAACTACTGTTTTTTAAAAAATTACATTTATTTGCCAGGCAGTGTTGGCACAAACCTTTAATCCCAGCATTCAGGAGGCAGAGGCAGATGGATCTCTGTAAGTTCAAGGCCAGCCTGGGCTACAGAGTGAGTTCTAGGACAGCCAGGACTGTTACACAGAGAAACCCTGTCTTGGAAAACAAAAACAAAAACAAAAGCAATTCAAATGTATTTATTTATTATATGCATGATGGTGTGTGCACACACATGGCACAGTACCTGTGTGTCTAGGCACAGTGGGTCCCACAGATCAAACTTGGGTCATCAGAACCTGGCAGCAACTGACTTAACCCGTGGGGTCATCTCACCAGTCTCTTAACTATTTTTTAATAGAATTTTTCCTGTAAAGAAAGGCTGGTAGAGTCGTGAGCCCTTCAGCCCATGTGTGAAAAGGTGTGTGAGCTGGGTGGAGGGCTGGGTCACTCCTCTTTCCTGGACAGCCCAGGGCAGTAAGGGAATTACTGGGCTACACAGTTCCCAGGTCCCTTATCCCTGCTAGCTCTGTCACAAAAGCGAGGCCGTGGCCCAGCATCTGGTACATAGACACCTAAATTTTCCATAAATATACTTTCAATAGATTTCACTAATTCCCAGGTTAACTGGACACATCCGGGTGAAAGGCACGACTCCCATGAAGCTTGTCAATGACCAAGAATGCAAGCATGTCGTAAGGATGGACAGGAGGTGTCTGTGTCATCTCCTTCTAATTTTTCATTAAGGAACATCTCAAATCTACTAGTAATGCTGAAGGACAGGAAGACACTCATCATACACTGTTTATACTATATACACTCATATACACACATTTACCGGGGACATTTCTAGTAGTGGTACTAGGTGAGGAAGGCCGCTGTGGAGCCTTAGCTGAGTGAGTTTAGGTGAATTACTTAATCTCTCTGTGTATCAGTTCTCTACCTACAAAATAATAAAAAACAACAGCTGATGTGCAGCTGTTGGGAAGTATATGTGTGAAGTACTCAGGCTATTTCTGGAAAATAAAAACTAGTAATTGTTTGGTTCTGTGGGGGATAGGGTCTCTTGCAGCCAAGGCTGGTCTTGCACTTATGTAGCTAAAAATGGCCTTAACTGATCCAGCCGCTTCCACATCCTGGGCATCAGAATCACAGGCACGCACCACCACGCCTGGCTCTAGGTGGGTCTGGGGACAGAACCCAGGGCTTGGGCATGTGAGGCAATTCTACCAGTGTCGCTATATCCCCGGAAGTTGTTTGTTTGGTTGGTTTGGTTTTTGGAGGAAAGATTTATTTTAGTTTACAGTTTCAGATATTTTAGGTTCGCCATGACAGGGAGCATATAGTAAAGGAAGGCATTTTTAAATTTCGTGATACAGGATCTCACTGTGTAGCCAGAGCAGGCCTGGAACTCACAATTTTACCGCCTCCACCTCTCAAGTGATGAGGCTACCGCTCTTATTATTTTAATGGATATTGCCTTAGAGATCATCCTGGAGTATGTTCTTACAGTGTCATTGTAATACCATAGATTTCTGAGTACTGCCGTTCTATCCTGGACTTGGCCTGTTAAAGAGCTATAGAAAAAGATTTTGAATGGCAGTGCCATCTCTGCTGCTGGCTTTGGTAGTCTGTGGAGAAGCCAACACTAGCAGGACCTATGAGTTGCCTGGCAAGCACCCGTTACTGACCCGAGAGTACCAACTCATTCTCTGGTCCATGTCCAGAGCCCTAGCCGGGACTGATGGGAGAATCAATACGACCAGGGAATTCATCTATGGTCAGTTGCTGGCTTCAGAAGGCCTGTCAGTCCAAGATGTGGTATTTGAGATCAGGTAATTCCATCTAAGGAACGGACTTTCTGGCTTGCCAGAGCAACCAATGAGATGAGTCTTTTCTGGGGCGGAAGCTGGCGGCAGGTGGTGTGAAGCGTGCTGGGATTGACAGGGTCAGGAAAGCCTAGACACAATCAGCCACAGCCAGGGCTGCACCCCAAGTAATGTTATGTCTTTCCATAGTTTGTTCCCATTACCTGCATCATTCTCTCTCCAGATTGTCTTATATCTCCCCCTTCGGCTTATGGAAAGGACTCCCTGCCCACCGAGGCTAAGCCGCCATCACCATCTAGCACACACGTGTACTTTCTCTGCCTGTTTACACGCTCTGTTTCTATTTTCTCCTAAGCGGATGCATTTGTTCTATGGTCCCTTTCATCAGAATGAGCTCTGCCAGGGCAGGGCTTTGTTGAGGGTGAGCACCACCTAAGTCTGGCACCCAGCAGCTGCCAAATGTCAGTTTACTGAATTAATGACTCAATCAATAAAAGGCTAGGTTTGCACCCATGACAAGTTATCACAGGAGATCAAAGCAGGCGTGGCGGAGAGTCGCAGGTGAGGGCTGGAGCCTCTTGGGTGTCCTTAGGTTCCTGGTTAATTCTGCCAGCAGCGTCCCACCCTTGGGGACAAGACTAACTCTACTTGTGTCTTTAAAAAAGAAGCCCAGAACTGACAAGGCCACACAGCTCCTCTGCTAAAGAGCTGACATTCTTGAATTTACCATGAGAACAGGGGGACATCAGCTGGGGGATACCCATGGGGTGCTTGCACTTCCATCAGGGAAGTCACAGCAGCCAGGGATGCCATATTTGACAGAACTTGAAGGTATCCAGGTGATGCTCTATGTTACCTGCATTGCTCGAGGCTCAGACAGTCGGGATGAGCCTTAGCAAACCCTTTCAAGCCGTTTGCAATGGGGACCAGGCTGTCCTGAGGTTCAAATGACACATCCAAGGAGAATGTTGACTCTGGTGTTTTGTTTTGAGACAAGATCTCACTATGTAGCTCTGGCTGTCCTGGAACTTCATCTGTAGACCAGGTTGACCTCAAACTCAGAGATCCACCTGCCTCTGTCTCCCAAGTGCTAAATTAAAGGTGTGCACCACCACACCTGACTTGACTCTGTTTTATATGCACAAAGAACCTGAACTTTTTAAAGATACCAAGTTGATGTAAAGTCAAGAGAAACACTATTTTGTTTTAACTTTACCAAGTGTCATTTACCATTTTAGAAAGTGTGTTGAAAAGACAAAGTGCTGAAATCCAAATCACGGGTACAACATGTCAACCTGCAGATGCAGCCACAGCATTCTGGGTTACTATACATATGACAGATGTGAAAGTATTTACCTAGCACTTTTTTTTTCAAAATATGCAAAAAAGGACTAACAATATTAGGTTGGATTCTGCCTTACTGCTTTTGTTGATCACTTTTGTTATTCCGAGACGGGCATTTCAACTCTGCAACGGGGCTTCACTATACTGTGCTGCCTGCCCTGCGCCCTTGGTTCAAGTGATCCTCTTGCCTCGGCTCCTCAAGTAGTTGGAACTAAAGGCACATGCCACCATGTTTATGTATGTATGTATGTATGTATGTATGTATGTATGTATTGGTTTTTCGAGACTGAGTTTCACTGTGTAGCTTTGTGCTTTTCTTGGAACTCACTCTGTAGCCCAGGCGGGCCTCGAATTCACAGAGATCCACCTGCCTGTCTCCCGAGTGCTGGGATTAAAGGCGTGTGCCACTACCGCCCGGCTCACCATGCTTATTTTTTAAAAATGATTACTACTTAATCTTACTTTTGAGATAGAGTCTTCCTGTATAGCCTAGGCTATCCTAGAGCTCCAGTGATTCTCTTGCTTCAATCTCAAAAGTGCTGGGATTAATTACAACAGTGCCCTATCAGTACTAGACCTCATTGTTTTTTAAATCCAGATTTATTAATTCCAAGTCGATGGAAATATAGAAAACTTGGTTATAGCTTCTATAATTGTCCATTAACGTGGTAAAATATGCATTGGGTTATTATATGTTATTTTTATTTCTCCCTTTTATCGTGTTAGTTTTTTTTTTTTCCAAGTTCTATGTGTATTCTGAGTTACCTTCCCATTGCATTAGGAGAGAAGGAGTTACAGAATAGCTTATAGACCTCTGAAGATACCCATGCTCCAGACTCTGGCTTTTGGCCATCGTGAGAAGGAGCCAACCTCACCTGGAGGCTTTAAACATTCCATTCAGAAGCCCCAATCTCCAACCGCAGTAAGTGAAAGACACGTTGTGGACGTGCTTTATCAAGGCAGCTGGATTGCTTTCCACACCCTTCTGTGATCTTCTGGAGAACCTTACCTTCTCGAAGGTCACGTTCCCGGAGCTGGTGTTATGGCTCACCACCGTGTAACTGGTTGCAGACTAATAAAAAGGAAGACAACCCATCATCAGTGAGCAGGTCTAAGGACCCACCTAGAGGCACGGGGGCAGGGGAGGCCTCAGTCTACTGCTGCTGTTCAGTGAGTGTGCTGGGCAGGGGAGGCCTCAGTCTGCTGAGGCTGCTCTTCAGTGAGTGTGCTGGGCAGGCTGCACTTGGCTGGCAACCTCTGAAACCTGCATAAAAATTACGTTAACACCAAGGCAGCAAGCCCTTCCAGAAACCTCCGGGTTATTTAGGGACCCAAGAATTTCCACCTGTTCCTTGGGCAAAAGGTTAGAGAAGATGCACACAGTTTCCTGCTGATAGTTTGGTACTCCAACAGCTCATACTTCAGATTATTTGAAGAAGTTTGGCACCAATTCCAGAAAGTCAAAATCCATCACATTTTTTTTTCCCATTCATCTATTTATGCTCCACTGTGTTCCAGAATGACTGTGTGGCTACTCTTTGGCATGCTTCTAATCTGGCTTGAGCTGTCATCTCTAGAGGAGGGGACTCAAGGCAAGGCAGTGTCTGCTGGCCAAGTCTCCGGGGCCTTGGTCCTACTGCTGGTTGACTAGACACACCTTTGCATGGTGTGCGCCGCATCTCTGTCCCTGCTGCCGAGTGGGCTCTGCTGGAGCCACCGAGGTCATGTGGCCCCAGAACTGTCAGAGGTCCACACAGTACAGACCTGAGCGCTGACTTATGCCCCTGTTTGATGAGCTTTGACGCCTCTCAACCTTATCACAGTTCCAGAGAGGCAGATCTATTCAGCTGTGCCATGATCAGGGTGGCAGGAAACCAACCCTACCTCATCCCTTTTGTGACAAGCACAAAAAGCTCTATGTAACTATTTTTTTTTCTCTACCTCACATTATATATACAAGGCACTCCTGTGCCTACATGCGGGTTAAAAATGTAAAATAGGTAGTTTTTTTCTGTGTAAAAATTATGCAAAACAAAAACTGTTGTAAGAAAGTTTTTTAAAAAAAAACATTTATTTATTTATTTATTTATTTATTGTGCATTCAGTGTTCTGCCTGCATCCCTGCAGACTGGAAGAGGGCACCAGATTTCATTACAGATGGTTGTGAGCTGCCATGTGGTTACTGGGAATTGAACTCAGGACCTCTGGAAGAACGGTCAGTGCTCTTAACCTCTGAGCCAACTCTCCAGCCCCGAAAGTTGTTTTTTGTTTTTTTGTTTTGTTTTGTTTTGTTTTCTCATAAAAAGCAATCACACACCTAGACCTGTCTACTCATGTTCTGTGTGGAGTGGCTGGAGGGGCTTCTTCTCCACATTGCTTAAAAAGGGGGGAAATCTCTAACCAACCTGAATACCCATCAACAGGACACAGTCAGAAGAAAAGTGTGCTACATTCTTACAGCCACCAACTTCTAGGTGAAAGGAAATTTACCCACATGGGAAAATGTTGGTAATATGCCAACATATTGCATAAAGCATATCTGTATATGTATATATGGTAGCAATACATTTGCATAATCATGTTTAAAAGCTGTGCATTCCCAGGGGCTAGAGAGATGGCCAGAGCACTGGCTGTTCTTCCAGAGGCTCCAGATTCAGTTCCCAGCATCCACATGGCAGCTCACAACCATCTGTAACTCCAAGGGATCCAATGCCCTCTTCTGGCCTGCCAAGGGCACCAGGCATGCATGTGGTGCACAGATACACATGCAGAAGAACACTAGTCCACATAGAATAAAATAAATAAATAAATACTGTCTGTACACTTACAGAAAAAAGAACACATCTGAAGGAAGTACACCAAAATGTTAATGAGAGGTAATTCTATGGAATAACTGTGGGAAGATTTTCCCCCACTTTTTTTTTTTTGAACATGTACATCCAAACAAAAGTATTATTTCTAGTAATAATTCTACAATGTTTTAGACATTCTCCAAACAATGGTTTGAGGGTGCTTTCTAAATGCTGTAGGAAGATTTGGGAGCCCCCTTTCTACATTTTAGAGTTTTGCCATTTTTTTATTTTGTTCCAAGTATCCATCTATAAAACCCGACTCTGATGTTTGTTTATAAAAAGATCCCTCTGGGTTGCCCTGGAACGTCTATGAAGAGGCTCCTCTGGCCTCCCCGCTCACCCTCATGGCGCCCCCCATCTCTCTTATTCTCACTATTAACGAGCTTGTCTCCAGGTTTCCCAGGGATGCCTCTCCTCCCTTCATGGCCACACCCTTTGGCTCTAACACATATTGTATCTTTTTTTTTTTTTTTTTTTTTTACTATGCCCTCCTGACTTCGAGGCCTGATCCTGATTTCAGGACCATTTCTCCTAACAAGCCTCATTCCTGAAGGGGTTTGGTGATGGACTACACCACTGATTCACACAGTTCTCCAATTCAAGTCTCATGTGTTTGGAAAGTAGCAAACCTTACCGTAGAGAACGCTGCAACCACAAGATTGGAAGGAAACAGGTTCCTGTTGAAAAAGAAAGCATTTTGTCAGAATTGGGTTGTAAGTTTTTGTTTTTTTTTTCTTTTTCTTTTTTTGGTTGTTGTTTTGTTTTGTTTAATACTGAGGTTTGATAACCCGGGGCTCTGCATATAGCAGCCAAGTGTGCTATCACTGCGATATACCCCAGCTCATTCTCTAAAAATCCATAGTATCTCTATGGAGCAGATATGATGTTGAACTTCTACGCATCACAAGCTTGGGTTTGGTTGTTGTTTTAAGATTTCCTTTTATGCTACGGCGGTGGTGGCGCACACCTTTAATCCCAGCACTTGGGAGGCAGAGGCAGGCGGGTCTCTGAGAGTCCGAGGGCAGCCTGGGCTACACAGAGAAACCCTGTCTCAAAGAACAAAACCAACATTTACTTTTATTATTCGTGTGTGTTTGTGTGCACTCTCAGGCATGCATGCATGTGTGCAGGCACTCTTGGAGGTCAAAAAGGGCGCTGGATCCTGGAGGCTGTCGTCACAGTGGGACATCTGAGCGGTCCTGGGAACTGAACGCTAGTCCTCGGCAATCGCCAACACTCCTAACTGCTGAGCCATCTCTCCAGCGCCAGGGATTTTTACTAATTTTGAAACGAAGTGTACTGTGTAGTCCAGGCTGACTTTACACCCTCCATCTTCCTTCCGGGCTTCCCAAGTGCTGGAATCATAGGCGTGCATCACCACACCTGCTCAACCCACGTTTGTTGTTGTGACAGTAACTGAGATCCGTTTATGGAACTGAGAGATTTTGGAAGGGAGGCTACCAGGGTCCAGAAATTTGTCCTGGCAAGTACAACAAAATTCTCTATAACTAACTTTCTCAGAACGCTTAGTCCCCAGTGTTTAGCATGACAATAGTCTTATTTATAACTACCTGAGCCTGGACTAACTCCAACCAAGAGATTGTTTTTTCTTTTAACAATTTGAACACACATTCAAATTTCCAGGAATACAACTACTGTGTAAATTATGGGCTAATGGTTTGTTTTGTTTCGAAAGTTTCCAAGACTTACTCATCTGGCTAAAAAACTGCAGCACCAATGGCAAATCTAAGATTGGAGACCTCCCCTGAAGTGCAAGCACGTCTGGTCAGCAGTGACTCTAAGCCAGAAAGGAGGATCCAACCTCTGTGTTTTAGAGAATTGACATATTACTGTTTTGAATTTATATGTTCTTTAAAGACTCATTTAGTTATCTGTGTTAGTGTGCATGCTCACTTGGCATGCTTGTATGAGTGTGCACTGTGTTTGTGTGCATGCTCACTTGGCATGCTTGTATGAGTGTGCACTGTGTTAGTGTGCATGCTCACTCAGCATGCTTGTATGAGTGTGCACTGTTTGTGTGCATGCTCATTCCACATGCTTGTATGAGTGTGCACTGTGTTTGTATGCATGCTCATTCCACATGCTTGTATGAGTGTGCACTGTGTTTGTGTGCATGCTCACTTGGCATGCTTGTATGAATGTGCACTGTGGTCATGTTTGTGTGTGCATGCTCACTCAGCATGCATGTATGAATGTGCACTGTGTTTGTGTGCATGCTCACTCTGCATTCGTGTATGAATGTGCACTGTGGTCATGTTCGTGTGCATGTTCACTCGGCATGCTTGTATGAGTGTACACTGTGTTTGTGTGCATGCTCACTCGGCATGCTTGTATGAATGTGCACTGTGGTCATGTTTGTGTGTGCATGCTCACTTGGCATGCTTGTATGAGTGTGCACTGTGTTTGTGTGCATGCTCACTTGGCATGCTTGTATGAGTGTGCACTGTGTTAGTGTGCATGCTCACTCAGCATGCTTGTATGAGTGTGCACTGTTTGTGTGCATGCTCATTCCACATGCTTGTATGAGTGTGCACTGTGTTTGTATGCATGCTCATTCCACATGCTTGTATGAGTGTGCACTGTGTTTGTGTGCATGCTCACTTGGCATGCTTGTATGAATGTGCACTGTGGTCATGTTTGTGTGTGCATGCTCACTCAGCATGCATGTATGAATGTGCACTGTGTTTGTGTGCATGCTCACTCTGCATTCGTGTATGAATGTGCACTGTGGTCATGTTCGTGTGCATGTTCACTCGGCATGCTTGTATGAGTGTACACTGTGTTTGTGTGCATGCTCACTCGGCATGCTTGTATGAATGTGCACTGTGGTCATGTTTGTGTGTGCATGCTCACTCGGCCTACTTGTATGAATGTGCACTGTGTTTGTGTGCATGCTCACTCGGCCTACTTGTATGAGTGTGCACTGTGTTAGTGTGCATGCTCACTCGGCATTCGTGTATGAATGTGCACTGTGGTCGTGTTTGTGTGCATGCTCACTCGGCATGCTTGTATGAATGTGCACTGTGTTTGTGTGCATGCTCACTCGGCATGCTTGTATGAGTGTGCACTGTGTTTGTGTGCATGCTCATTCCACATGCTTGTATGAGTGTGCACTGTGTTTGTGTGCATGCTCATTCCACATGCTTGTATGAATGTGTACTGTGTTTGTGTGCATGCTCACTCGGCATGCTTGTATGAGTGTGCACTGTGTTAGTGTGCATGCTCACTCGGCATGCTTGTATGAATGTGCACTGTGTTTGTGTGCATGCTCACTCGGCATGCTTGTATGAATGTGCACTGTGGTCGTGCATGTTGACACCAGAGGCTGAAGTCAGGCCTCCTCAACCACTTACCACCTTATTTTTGTAAGATAAGCCTTCTCACTAAATCTGGAGCAAGCGAATTCCAGCAATTCTATCTCTCCTCCTCCTCCTCCTCCTCCTCCTCCTCCTCCTCCTTCTCCTCCTCCAAGCTGGGGTTAAAGGCATATGGGGGGGTGCCTGGTTTGTTCCATGAGTGCTGAGAACCAAACTCTGGTCCTCACGATATACAACAATCACTTTAACCACAGACCACCTCTCCGGCCCTGCATTTATAGAGTAAAACACATTTTTAGGTGGCTGGAGAGATGGCTTAGTGGTTAAGAGCACTAATTGCTCTTCCAGAGGATCCAGACTTTCTCAGTACCCACATGGCGGTTGAGGTTGAGGAAAACAGCTCAGTTAGTAACATGCTCGTGGCTGAAGCACGAGAACCTGAATTAGATCCCAGGGACCGACATAAAAGCCGGGAGCAGCTGGGGCCTGAGACCCGAGTAGCCAGGCCTGGTAGCACACGCCTTTGATCCCAGCACCTGGGAGGTAGAGGCAGGTGGATCACTGTGAGTTCGAGGCCAGCCTGGTCTGCAGAGCAAGTTTCAGGACAGCCAGGACTATACAGAGGGACCCTGTCTCAAAACACACACACACACACACACACACACACAAACAAACAAAAAAGTGGAGCATGATTGAGGAGGAAGACACCTGGTTTTGATTTCTAGTGTTCATGTACATTCACACACACACACACACACACACACACACACATACACACACACACACACACACACACACACACACACACACACACACACACACGACACAAATAGATTAAATAAATGAATGAGTTTTCAAAAGAACTAAGTCCAAAATCTATTCAGGCAAACAATTTTTATTGATGACTTTTTTTTTTTTTTTTTTTTTAAAGACATCTCATATAGACTAAGCTGGCCTTAAACTCACAGAGGTGAACCTGGCTCTGCCTCCCAAGTGCTGGGAATCTCCTCTTTGGAGCCAGGCTCTGTGTAGGATGCTGGTGTTGATTTACAAGCTACTATACTCCAGCAGCTTGTAAATATAAATATACTATGTACTTCCAGCAGGAATAAGAAGTCTGCAAGGATGAAAGTCAGGGTCGTCATTACACAGATCCTGGTGCTGGCCTTTCCCACCAGTTCTTGCTCCTGTGGTGGTGTGAGTAGGAATGGTCCCCATGGACTCACGGGTTTGAATGCTTAACCCAAAGGGAGTGGCACTATTAGGAGGTGTGTCCTTGTCGGAAGAAGTGTGTGGCTGTGGAGGCGGGCTATGAGGTTTTATTTAAAAAATTAAATTAAATTAATTTATTTTACATCCTGACCAGTTTCCCACCCCATTCCCTCCCCTATCTCCATTCTGCAAACCCTGCCCCCCATCCACTCCTCCACCCCTTCTCCACTTCTATTCGGAAAGGGGCAGGCCTCCCATGAGTATCAACAAAGCGTGGTGTATCATGCTGCAGTAAGACTAAGCACCTCCCTTATACTGAGGCTGGGCAAGGTGACCCAGTCTGAGGAGTGGGGTCCCAAAAGCCAGCCAGGGCTTTGAGGTCTCATATGCTCAAGCTGTGCCCTGTGTGATACAGTCTCCTTTTGCTGCCTGCGGCTCAAGATGCAGAATTCTCAGCTCCTTCTCGAGCTCCACGTTTGTCTACATGCCACCATGCTTCCTGCCGTGATGATCATGGACTAAACCTCTGAGCTGTAAACCAGTTCCAATGAAATGTTTTTCTTTATAAGAGTTGCCGTGGTCACGATGTCTCTTCACAGCAAGAGTAACCCTAACTAAGACACCCCTGAAGTTGAGATGGTGAGTTAATTATCAACTTGGCGGAATCTAGGAGCACCTGAGAGAGAAACCTCTGGCCACTGCTTTCAGGGATTATCTTAATTTGGTTAACTGAGGAGGGAAGGCACAGCCTAAAAGTGGACAGAACCATTCCCTGGGCTTGAGGACCTGGATTGAGTAGTAAGAGAAAGCGAGCTCAACACACACACACACACACACACACACACACACACACAGTGCACCATTCTGTTTTCTGATGTGGATGTAATGCGCCCGGCTGCCGGCTGCTGCAAGCTCCTCTCACCTTGGTGGACTCTACCTTGAACTATGAGCCAAAACAAACTCTGTCTCCTGTAAGTTGCTTTTGTTAGAGTATTTCATCACAGCAACAGGAAAAGAAACTAAGATAGGCTGTTCAGCTAGCAAACAACACACACACACACACACACACGCACACGCACACGCACAAAATATACAGCATTGGGGTTCTGAGATAGGCAGGTGTGGTTATGACCCAATCTAACACAGCCCCCTGGTATTCGGTTTTGCACAATCCCCTTTTCTGGTGTGATTGGGTTGATGACTTGCTCATAATTGCTACAATGCTCCAAAAGCGAGGGGTCATTCCTTCCACGTTTGGTTAGCTAACTCCAGAGCTTCCCGTCCTGTTAGCATGCTCTCCTGACAATCGTCTGGGCTCACACACTTGAACAAAGGAAGCAGCTATTCTGGGAAGCCCCACTTGATGAGGAACTGAGCCAACAGCCAAGTAGGAACCATGGCTCCAAGTCCAAACCTCAGAGAGCTAACTTCTGCCAGCAGCCTCCAAAGTAAGTCTTCCGTAGATGAGCCTTCAGATGAGAGCCCAGCCCTGGCTGAGGCCTGACTGCAGTCCTCTAACAGATGGGAGCCGCACCCCAAGATTCTTGCCTGAGATCCCGCGATTATACCGGTCTGGGGGTTGAAGCCGCTATATCCAAGTCATTTGTTATGTGGTACTAGATAGCTAATACACAGCCCAACGGTACAAGTGAAAAGTAACCCCAAACTCCGTCAGCCCTCTCACTGTGCTTCCAGATGGCAGCCAGCGTTTACAGCCTCCCCACACCTACAGGTCTACGAAACCTGAATTGCTTTCTGCATCCTTAAGAACAACCAGCAAGTATATACCTACACGAGAGCAGAAAAATGGTGATTCTTGGCCGAATTAACTGTTGAGAATTGTGATAAATTCTCACCATGGACATATTTTCTTTAAGCAAGCAGATGTGGATTGGAGGTGTGGTTCAGTTGATAGCATGTATGAACTGGATTTGGTCTCCAGCACCACTTAAACCAAGCACATACCTATAATCCAAGCCCTTGGGAGGTGAAGGCAGGAGGATCAGAAGTTCAAAGTCATCATTGACTATATCATGAGTTTAAGACTGGCCTGGGTTACATAAAACCCCACTTTTTTTTTAATTTTTGAAAGATAAGCTAGCAACCTAACTTGGGTAGTCTTTGGTGTATCTGTGACTAGCAATACATTTGCTTTCTTTCCACTACAAAACAACTTCCTATCCCAGCTCCCTCTTGAGAGTAGGTCCGGCATCTGCTTCTGTTTGCTTGTTTCCTCAGGAGCAGTAAGAGCGCCCATGCCAGCCTTCCCCGTCTTTACCTACCACTTGCCAATTCTCAGTTCCCAGACCCAGTTGGCTAGAGAGTTCTCTTTCTGTGAGGACAGAGAAGTGGAAACTGCCAGGCTGGAAACCCTCCAGCTTCAGTCCACACTAGCTTTATGTCAACTTGACACAAGCTGGACCAGTGGTCCCAACCTTCCACAGGGGTCGCCTGAGACCGCTGGAAACCATAGGTACTGACATCACGATTCTTAACATTGCAAGATTGCAGTTATAAAGTAGCAGTAAAAACATTTTTATGGTTGGAGTTATTACAGCATGAGGAACTGTATTAAAGGGTCTCAGGAAGGCTGAGAACCATTGAGGTAGCATCATCTGAAAGGAGGCACCTCAGTTAGAAATCGCTTCCCTAAGATCCTGCCATAGGGCATTTTCTTCACTAGCGGTTGATAGGGAAGGACCCAGCCCGTTGTATGGGCTGGTGGTCCAGGAAACTCCTCCAATGACCTCTGCATTAGTTCCTGCCCCCAGGTTCCTGCACTGTTTATGATCCTGCCCTGTTTGAGTTCCTGTCCTGACTTCCTTCAGTGATGAACAGTGATGTGGAAGTGGAAGCCACATAAACCCTTTCCTCCCCAAGTTGCTTTGGTCCTGGTGTTTCATCACAGCAATAGAAACCCTAACTAGGAAAATCTTCCCCACAGGGAATAATTTGCCCTGTAAATGCTTCATATCCTCAGGGCTAGATGCTTCCCCAGGGTGTGAGCAGCCTTTCACTCACAGCTTAGAAATAGACTCTCTTACAAGGAGTACAACTTGTGGTTTAAATCCTTCTCTTCCCTGTCTAATCTCTTAACCATGATCCCTAACCCTGTATCATTTCCTCTAGAATGGATCCTAACATGGAGTGCACTTTAAGACCATCAGCGAGCTTCAACAAAAACAAAGGGGTGCAGACAATACCTAAGGCAAAAGAACAACTCCTGACGCCACTCCCCCCCAAAGAAAAAGGGTAGCGTTCAAAAGAATGAGGTGTATTTTGGCAGTCCGTGATAAAAGTTAAAATACATTCCCCATGATTCAGCACTTCTATGCCTAGATATGTGCCCGAGCGAAATGGAAATATGTATCTGCAAGAGGATCTGTACGCATGACAGCACCATTCATAAAGGCCCAAGCACCGTGTCCATCACAGATGAATGAGCAGACTGTGGTAAATCAATACAGAGCAGCGGCAGTTGGCAGCGAAAACCCGACTGATAAACACAGCAGCACAGAGCGTCTCAACAGCACTGTCCTGAGCAAACGAAGCCAAAGTAAATACATACTGAACAGGCGCGCTGATAGGACACTCTAGAAAGTAAAACTAATCATTTTTTAAAAAAAGTCAGCTGTCCAAGGCCCAGGATGGAAAACACTGAACACATATGAGCCAGTGAGGACAACTTCATTCAGTGTGTGGATTTTGGTGGTGGCTATTCACGTCTCGAAGTTCACAAAACTGTATGCTTGCCATGGGTACCTTTCACTGCATATAAACCATACCTTAAAACTGTTCATAAACAGTCAAAAAAAAAACAAAAGAAATAAAGGCCTGTAATTCTAGTGCTCAGGAGGTAGTGGTGGAGGATCAGAAAGTCAAGGTCATCCTGGGTTACATTTGACGCCAAATGTAGTCAAACAAAGTCAAAAAGGCTCAGCGACAACTGCAAAGAGATTCTACAGTGGAAGAACGCACACACTCAACAGGACGGCCGGCCAGAGGTCAGTGACAGCACAGACCTCAAGCCCTCGGGAGGTGTGTCCTCGGAGCTCTGTCTACACTATACGAGAGAAGAACTTGAAGGGAGGAATTATTTACTGATGCCAAGGTTCCCTAAGGCTCGGTGTTTCACGGCAGGGAGGGCATGGGGGAGGAACCACATCAGAGCAGACAGGAAACAGTGGAAGAGCTCCAGGCAGGGGCAAGATACAGCCCCTAAGAACACTGACTGCTGTGATCTGCTTCCCCCAGCCAGGTTCTTCCAGGTGCACCGCCCCCTAATAGTCCATTCAGATTTCGAGTCCATCGGTGAATTAAACCATTCATTCCTTCTGTCAGAAGCCTCATGATCTAACCACCTCCAGAAACGTCCTTACAGCCACATTTAGGAGCATGCCTCGCTCACTTCCTAGGTTTTTCTCAACCCGCTTAAGTTGACAATCAAGACAAACCATCACAGGACTCACCTAAAATCTACTTCTTTCATTCAGTGCCCTGGTTGCTACCCCCCAGGGGTTGGAGGGCCTCCCTCCGGCCGGCTACCAGGGACCTCCCAGGGATGGAGCTGGGGCTGCCGGGGAAAAGCACAATTCTCTGACTCTCCTTTGATTTTTCCAACAGATACTTATCTTAGCCTGAGCACTCCTGAACTCCAACGGCAGCTGCTTGCTTCCTTCAGAGCTTTGCCTGTGGCCCTTTCTCAGCTTCGTGGGCTTTCCACATAGAGACACCGAGCGGGAAAGGATTCTGAAGGTGATGTTTCACCTTCCCAGGGCCCAGCGTCATAAAGTTGACCCACTTCCCTTTACCTGGACCAGCCCTGTCCGGTGGAAGTATTAGTATGTGTATAGCCCAATGGTGACTGTGGCTACTGGACCCTTTCAGAAGCAGGCAAGTATAGCTTTGCAACCTGGAACTCCACCTGAGTGGGCTCTGCACACTTCCATCTGCTAAGAATGCACTGGGCAGCCGAGGCCCTTTACCTGCATAGCCCATGTACACACACTCCTCTGAACAATGCACCTGGCAGCCGTTAGCAACCCGAGCCCTTTTCCACCTGCATCAAGCTACACCACATTCCACCGCAAACAATGGACTAAGTTTCTCCTCCCCTCCATGAACATCAAACACAAACAGGTTCTATTCAAATGTATTTTCAACACATCTTGTAAGAGCGTAAGAGGGCCAGTCTCTCCGGAACTAGCTTATGTGCATGAGCATAAGACAAGCTGTGTCCTCGGCATGAATTTTTAGGGGAAAAAACTACTTACCATCTTATATCTATGCTTAATTGGGAATGCATATGATTAAAATTAGATACATTATAGAAAAAGAATATGCACAGTGAACAAAGGTTTACATAGCATTATTCATAACAGGCCCAAGTGCCATCCATTAGTGTCAATCAAAAGACTGTCAGTCAAAACAGAACCACCCATGCTACACACCTTAGCAACCAAGCTCCTCTATTTTATTTATTAATATATTTTACATGCATGGGTGTTTTGTCTGTATGTTGTATACCATATGTGTGCCTGCTACCTGAAAAGGCCAGAAGAGGGTACTGGATCCCCTAAACCAGGAGTAACGGACGGCTGGAGGCCACTATGTGGATCCTGGGAACCAAACTGGGTACTCTTCAAGAGTTCAGTGTGCTCTGACCTGCTGAGATTTCTTTCTGGCCCCTCTTCTTTCTCTTTCATGCCACCAAAGGAAGTCTCAAATAGTAAGTGGGCCCTTGAGGACCTCACTCATGTGGCCTCCTGTTTTCTTTCTGATAGGTAGTATCACTTGGCTTTTGAATAAAGTTTCCTTGCTACTTTGTAGATCAGTATAACCCTTTATTTTAATTCCTCAAATAAGAGGCCAATAACTTGGAAGCACCTAGACTACACATTGATAACCAGTTAACCATGCAACTGAGGAAATGAAATTTTGACTTACTTTTAGAGTAAATTTATTACTCCATTTTGAGACAGGATTTCATGTATCCTAGGCTAACTTCGAGTATGTAGTTGAGGATGGCCTAGAACTTTTGCTCCTCCCAAGTGCAGGGATCAAACCCAGGGCCTTGTGTGTTCCAGGCAAGCCCTCTACCAGCTGAGCTATATCCCCGGCCCTAATTTCATTTAAATAACTACACACAATTAATGTATATCCCTACTGGGCAGCACATACATGCAGTCCTGAGACTCAGAACCTGAAATACCAAATAGTCTTTCTGGACTCATCTCTAGACATACTAGATCTCCCTGAGCAGAGGGTGTTTGGTTTTTTGAGATATGGTTTCATGTAGTCAATCCTCCTGTCTCTACTTTCCAAGGGCTGGAGTTACAGGCGTGCACCATCACGCCCAGCTGTTTCTAACCCTGGGACTCTTCACTTTATCTAGTTTTCCATCTATCTCTTCTTTCTGTTGCTAGATTCCAGTTTACTTGCATTACTGAACACTGTTTGTGCATTAGACCAAAGTGTCTCACACATGAGTTGTACACAAAAGTCAATTTATTGGCTTTATCGGCATTTTAGAAGTGATTACGTACCACACTGAAAACTGTTTGTTGTAACTTGCTGTGATCTGTGTATGTGAGTCCAGGGAATGTGTATATGTAGATGCCATAAAATAAAAAGTATGTTTTACCATGGGCCAAAGTGAAAACACAAAAATGCTGAGTGTACTATTCAATCCAGATCAGTCACTCTGACCAAACTTGGGCAGAGTGGACGGACAAGCCTTCACAGTACAGTATGAATCTTTGGATATGTCACTTAAACAGGAAAACAGGTGTGAGGCGTATCTGGACTGGCAAATGGAGAGCTCAGCTGGGGTGCTTCAGACCCACAGCTCCGTGTGAAACACTTCAAAAACGTTTCTTCTGTATACATTGGTGCTGCTTGTCCTTCTGATCTATTGTCAAGGGTGGCATGCATTTCCCGGTCTATAGGAGGATATAAAATAGTGAACTTTGCTCCTTTTTGTTGTTGCTGCTTCAGAAGATTTCCTTTTATTTAAGTTCAAAACTTCTTTACTACGTCTGTAGGAACTTCAAAGACTCCAGAACAGGATAAGGCATGGTATGTATGGCTGCTAACTATTTATCAGCTCTAGTGTTTATTGTCTCAGAGCTAGTTAACAAAGATTTCCCCTTTCAGATCTTGGCACCCCTATAAGGATGGAAGCTGAGGAAGGGCTGGGATGCGAGGCTTGCTGATCTGGTGCTGTTGATAATAGTATGCATGCATGCATGTTTTCAAGCTCCAGGCCAGCCTGAGCTATGGAGTGAGTTCCAAGACAACCAGGGCCAGAGTGTGAAATCTTGTCTTTTTTAAAAAACAAAACTGAAAAGAAAAAAAATTGACCTAGAGACTCCCTAGGCCCCAGAAGCATTTTGGGTGGCTTGGGCTGTTTCTTGTCAAGCTGCTGGAATCAAACTAAATCTGAGCAGATGTGGGCCTATGCTTCTTCACTGAAGCGCTTCATCCAACCGCCTGGTCGGGGGAGTGGGCAGCGACCTGGCTGAATGGCAGTTCCTCTTCTTAGTTCCTCTTTTGCTCACAGCAAACATTTCTGAGACAGTGGCATCAGACCAGCCACGGAATACCATTATTACACATGTTGCCTTGGGGAATGAGCAGACAAACAGCCATGAACCACCGGGCAGAAGACCCACTGTTCTCCTAAGCCCACCCTGTCCCTGGTGATGAGGGTCAAACTCAGTGTCTTAAGCATGCCGGACAAGCACTCTACCACTGAACTAAACCCCACCCTAGGTTAAGATTTCACTAGTAGCCCAGGCTGGTCTCAAACTGGAGATGCTCTAGCCTCTGCCTCCTGAGTGTCCTAAACCCTCTCATGCCCAACCTTTGTCTCAGTTGGAAGCGAGATTGTACTGCCTGCTCTGCCTTTACCTGTGAGCTGCGAGATCAAGTGAAGCGAGCTGGGAGAAGGCTCAGAAAATACTATTCCACCCAGCAGGCCAGAGAAAGCGCTTCCATGCAGATGTGATGGGTGTGGTCCTGGTCACTGAGAAGTTACGAGTGTACATTGAGCCGTAAGCCATGACACTGGGTCACCATGCACTTGGAAAGCAGGAGCTGAAGGGCTCGGGTCTAAAGCCACAGCCACAAAGCAGTAGTTGAGTTCTCTGATAGCACGGAAGTGTACTTCACGCCTCAAGCCCCCAAACTCCGGTCAGTTCCCTTTGCAGAGACGGAAGAACACTAGTAAGGCTCAGTGTGAGTTACCAAGAGATGCCCAGATGAATATCCCGGGCCACAGACCGCTCCAAAAAGAGAATCCTGGAACCCTAATCGCCCTTCCTCCCTGAGGGAGCTGACCTGATATAACAAGCCGAAGGTTCTCTGGATTTCAATAAGTCTCATCTCTGAACCCATCTACAGTGATTTCTCAAACCTTAAAACTCTCAGACCATCAAGCCGCCTGGCAGGGACCAAAGGCTACACTCCCATTAGGTCCCCATAGCGACCTCCACTTGCTCTGTTTGTAAGAATTTTTGGTCTTCTCATCAGATTTTTTTTTTTTTTTTAAATACCATGTCTCAGGTTTTTTATTTTGCTTTAGATCAACAATCTCTTTCTTAAGTGGCAGACAGTTGTCACATTTTCCAGATGAAGACATGGAAACAGGAGAAAGGCAAGTCACTGGCCCAGAGTTTTTTGGTTTTCACCCTCTCATCAATGAGGAGCTTTGCCTGGTGACTCAAGACAAAACATACCACTAAGGCTCAGAAAGCTGGAAGGGGAGCCAGCTGGACTCCTCACTCTGGTGAACAGGGTTAGATTAGTAAACGCCTGCGGGCTGCTGTTTCACCATTTGTGAACTTTGGATTAGTGTAGAAACGGAGAGGTGAGCTCTGGAAACCACACTGTATCATCTCAGAGGATGAAATACAACCTCCGAGTGAAAAAACAAGCAAACCTAAGTGAAGCCTTGTCTCTGAACCCTCGAGAACGCACACCTTCCTACAGAGAAACAACGCGGGGCAGTGGTCCTGATGAAGTCAGCAACCTGTCCCAAGCCTGAGGGACAGTTATGTATCTGGGCAACGTGCCCCACATAACTAACTCCAGGCTTATTATTATTGGACACATCCACAATTCTGCGGAAAACTGCCAACTTCCTTCACAGCCCAGAGGCTGAGAAGCCTCGGACTCAAAGCTGGATGGCTGCACGGACAAAAGTCATTCAATGTGCTAGAAGCTTTGGGATACTGTAGGAGAAAATGAAGATTTCAGAATCATGATGGGGGGAATTTAAAAAAAAATAATAATGAGAGCAGCCCACGTCTAAGGAGTAGAGCACAGTGGGACGGCAGACTAATAGTCCCATCTAACGGAAAACTGGTTCCAGCCGAAAGCTGTGGCCTCCAGTCTTTAAAGGTGTGGCCAGCATGCAGCCTGGGCTTAATTTTGATATTTTAACGTTAAAGGCCAACAGTAGCTGAATTAACTCTAGGTGATATGAGTACACGTGGCGTCTCTCACCGTTCCTTTGGCAGGGTGGACAGCATTCATTACCTGAGTAAGTCGAGGAAAGAATCCACCGTCTCTTTGGAGACCGGAGGAGACGCCGAGTCCTCCAGCCCCAGGCTGCTGGACTGGAGGGTCTGCGCGCCCGCCCCTGGCTTGATGATGAACGCCAAAGCGACCGCGAGCGCAGAGGCGCTCAGCGTGGTGAGGCCAAAGTAAGCGACCGCAATGCCGCCCAGACGCCCGAGGGAGCTGGCGTCCAGGGAGGCGGCGCCCGACACCAGACTGCAAACCACCAGCGGCAGGATGATCATGCGCAGCATGCGGAGTAGCATCTCGCCGGGGAAGGCCAGGTAGGTGACCTGAGTGCGGGTGAGCTGCAGCCCGCGCAGCGCCGCGCCCATGCCGGCGCCCACCAACACCCCCGACACAGTGAGCAGCACCAGCGCGTGGCGCCGAAAAAAGCCAGCGCAGCGCCGCGCTTTGCCAGCCGGCATCTCGGGCGTGCGGGGCCCGGCCGCAGGCTCTGCCTGGGTGCCGTCGAGGTAGCCGTTGGTCTCGCTGCTCTTCTCCATGTCGCTGCCCGCCGCTCCAAGCTGCAGCACGCAAGGAACTTGGGACTCAGAGAAAAAAAGCGGCTTCCAATGAATGGATCAGGCTGAGACAGTGGCCTGCGCCAGCTGCGGCTCCGGAGCTCTGCGAGTCCCTACAGGAACAATTTCCAGAAAGATGAAGAGAGACGTGGGTTGTGGGCTGGAGCCGAGGCTGAGCAGACCGTGCCGCGCCCAGCCTTCTTTCAGAGCGGCTGCTGCCTGGAGATGATGCAACAACGCAGGAGGCTCGCAGGAGGCTGCAGCCCAGGAAGGAGGGAGGGGCCGGAGCCCGCTCCGCCCATGTCGCCCCGCCCCCGGGATTACCACCAATCAGAGCCCTGAAGATCCGTGCCCCGCCTTTCCAAGGCCCCGCCCTTCTCCCACCCTCCCTGGGGCACAGCAAAGGGAGTGAGACCCGCAGGCGGAGCTCTCCCGATACCGCGGGGCGTGCGGCTGTCGGCCAATCCTGTAGCTCGGTCGCTTCCCGTCCTGGCTAACGGGAGCGGCTCCCAGTGCTGGCGGAGGTGCGGCTCGAGAGGCACCCTCCGGGGCCTCTCTGTGTTGTGCACCCTCCAGGCCTCGGGGTGTGTGTGGAACGCCCATGTGTTCTTCACCTCTGCCGGTGGGTGGACGAGAAGGGCCCGCCCTCCCGCTTTGTGCCAGGGACGGTCCACCCTCCCTTCTGCGGGAATTCCTTTCTTTCAAGGGTCCTGTGGGCTTCCGTGAGGTGGAACTTGCTTCGGTGCAGAGACAAAGGAGTGGGTGGATGTGTGGATGAGGGAAGTCTCATCGCGTGCACGCACAGGACTCTAGCAGAGATTTATTTACGCTTAGGTGACCGGGGACTCCGGGTAGGCTCCAGCGTCAAGGCTGCACCACTGCACGCACCAGCGCACTCTGGGCGGGTCCCCGGGTCTCTGGGCAATAGCCTGGTGTGTGCTGAAGATGCAAAACTCTCCCAGGGAAGCGGAGCTCTGACGCCACCACTTTCGGTGGCATGCGTGTCTGCCACGTAACCTCAGCAGAAACACAAAGCACAGGATTTTAACCACCTCTTCTCAGGGCTCCAGACTTGGCACAACAATAGCACAGCCAGGTGTTTGACCAGTCTGAAAGATAATTCCATGTGGTTACAGTCAATGGATTTAAAAAAAAAAATACATTTATTTACTATCATTCATTTAGTATCGTCTTTGGCCACAGCAGATAGAAGGAAAACTTTTGCAGTCATTTAGTGTGTCTTATTTATTCTTACATTTTCCTCATTCTGCTTTTGAAAGGAGCTACCACACTCCCGCCCGAGAAAGTCTTAGGTGTAGCTAAATTAAATTAAAGGCGAAGACAATGTGCAGAAAAGTAATCTTAAAGCATGCCATAACAGATAGCTGTGTGTGCGCAAATCAAGATGTCCTCGTGAGGAACTTTCAGAGGTTGTCCAGTTTTTGAGAAAGGGAAAAGTTCCTTCCTTGAAGCCATTAGCTGTCGTTAGGGCTTGCTGAAGTAGCGGCTCATTGGTGGGAGGGTGGTGTGAACATTAGACGAGGACCTGTACCTATTGTTAATCTTGTTTCCCAGAACATGCTTTGTCTGTCAGTGTGCAAGGATGAGTGATTTCTACAGACCTGTGCTCTTCCTTTCCATGTTTTCCTTCCTCCCTTTGCTTAGGCTGTAACTTTTATGCAAAAGACCGAAGTCATGCTCCATAAATGGGTTTCCAACTGTCCGACTTACACCGCCACCCAGACATCTGCTGCATCTCAGCTCAGCATTTTCAGAACCGAATTTATGATTGCCTCCCTCCAGCCTGCTCAGCCCTTTGACTCCCCTGTTTCTGTTGCCACCATCATTATGATTTGCCTCCGAGAACCTTCAAGTTTAAGTCTTCTCTCATCTGATCGGAGTCAAGACCAAAGATGCTCCTTTTGTAACGTTTATCAGGCTCTTTCTCACTTCTACTCCTGATGCTACCAACAGCTATGTTCTTGATTCCTTAGTATTATTTTTTAAACAGATTATTCCTGTGTAGCCCAAGCAGGCCTTGAGCTCACAGTCTCCCTGCCTCTACTTTCTGATTACAGGTATGTGTCACCGCACCTTGTTTATTTCCATTCTTCTAAATCTAGGCATTAAACAGTTACTATTTTTGTGTATCTGTTTTCTGATGTGTATGTGCACCTCTGTGGGGGCCAGAGGAGGGTGCCGGGTTTCCCGTTCTATCACTCTCTGCCTTATTCCTTTGAAACAGGGCCTCTCACTGAACCTAGAGCTAGGCTGGTGACCAGTAAGTCACAGCCATCCTCCTGTGTCTGCACTACAGCCCTGGGGTTACATCAGTGTATGGCCACACCCAACTCTTTGAGCAGGTGCTGGGATCTGAACTCTTACCCACAGAGCCATCTCTCCAACCCCCTTATCAAGGCTTTTGAAATTTTGTGGTTTTTTTCTTGTTTGTTTGTTTGGGGTTGGTCTTGAACTCTCTACGCAGCTAAAGATGACCTTGAATTACTAATCCTCCTGGTCCCACCACATAAAGGCTGGAATTATAGGTGTGTGTCACCTGACTTGGCTGAACCCAGGACTTTATGTATGCTTCTACTGTTCCTTTGAGTCAGGGTCTCTTCCTAAGCCTGGGGCCAACAATTGCTTGACTAGGCTAGAAGTCAGCAAGCTCCCAATTATCCTCCTGCCTCCATCACCCTTAGAGCTGAAATTCTAGGAGAGCACAGGACTCTGATTTGTTGGATGTAGGGCTTGGATCTGAACTCTATTCCTCCTGATTGTGTGGTAAGTGCTTTACTGCCGACCCATCTCTCCAGACCCCTCATCCCTTTTTAAGAGAGAGTCTTTCTATGTAGCCTAGACCAACCCTGGAGCCTGGACTAGACTCAAATTCTTGATCCTGAAGACTCCTGTGTGCTGGGATTATAGGCGTGAGCAAATATACTCAATTATTTCCTCCCTTGTTTGGTCATCTGACTTGTTCTAAGCTGGCTGCACCTACAGTGATTCTGTTTATGCAGCTCACTTGTGTTTTACCTTCGCTCCAGGGTAATGTTTCTGGAGACATGGCAGCCATGAAGGCATGAATTCTTACTTTATCTTAAAAGAGAAAATGAAAAACCAGGCATGGTGGCACATCCTTGTAATCCCAATATTTAGGAGGCAGAGGCAGGATGAGTGCTATAAATTGGAGGCCAGCCTGGTCTATTTAGGACATCACAGGCCAACCAGGGCTACGAAGTAAGAGTTTGACTTTTAAAAAAACAAACAAAAACAGCAACAAAACCCACATTATTTCATTTATGTTCATTAATGAGAACGTAGCCAAATGACCACACCCAGCTGCAAGAGATAGCATCTTTATTTTGCACAGTGAAAGATGGGACCTGCTGTCACTAAGGAGGCGTGGAAAAGGCATTGGGCTGTAGCTTGCTGTGGGATGTCGTTCTGCATGCTGTGAATATGTGTCGCTCTGATTGGTTGATAAATAAAGTGCTGATTGGCCAGTAACCAGGCAGGAAGTATAGGTGAGATAAGCAGACAAGGAGAATTCTGGGAAGAGGAAGACCAGCCAGACAAAAAGGAAGCAAGATGTCAAGGCAGAACTGAGAAAAGGTACCAAGTCACGTGGCTAAACATAGATAAGAATTATGGGTTAATTTAAGTGTAAGAACCAGTCAGTAATGAGCCTGAGCTAATGGCCATATAGTTCATAATTAACATAAGCCTCTGTGTGTTTGTTTGGGTCTGAGCAGCTGCAGACCAGGCAGGACACAGGGAAACCTTCCAGCTACAGTAGCTCATTTGGTGGAGTTCTGGCTTAGCATGCACAGGGCCCTGGGTTCAGTCCCCAGACATGGTGATGATTGACTGTAATCCCAGAAGTTGAGAGAGGGGGAATGGGAGTGTGGAGGCAAGAGTGTTAAGGTCATCCTCAGCTACATAGGCAGTTTGAGGCCAGCCTTGTCAAGACCGTGTGAGACCCTGTGAGACCCTGTCAATCAATTGATCAATCAAACAAAAAACACCAGAGAATGATAGAAGATAGATGCTCCATGTTGAAAAGCTTTCATTGACTCCCACAGAATTAACGTATTTCTTATCCTGGCATTCCTGGCTGGTAACATTTTACTCTCTTGCCTTGTGCCTCTGTACATGTGTTATGGGTGTGAGACCAAAATGAGCCATCTCAGAAATAAGACCAAAATGCTTTCACCCAAAAACTAAGGCCTAAGATTTCTCCTTCTAGGAATAGGCCAATAGTTACTGAAACAAGTCAGTCCAGATTCCAGATACCAGGAAGTGTAAAAGTACAGAGTCACAAGTTAGTCATGAGGTAATGTCTGCCAGACTATCGAATGTCCTCTCCCTGGTTTCCAGGGTAACTGACCACAGAAATGCCCCCACCTGAGGGCAGCCAATGAGAAATGGTGGTGGGCAACCACTCCCTTAGAAGTAAGATTAAGCCATGATTTCTAGAAAGCCCCTAGAAGCGAGCCAATCAGAATTGTACCCATACTAGCACCCCTAAATGATGCAACCTTGTGATTTTTCCCTTTAAAAACTGAGCTTGCAGACAGGCAGGCACTTCCTCCAGCCTCCACTGCGTTGGATGTATTGGATGAAGTCCCTGCCTAGACTTGTATTGGATATCCAGAATTAAACCTTGCTTTTGCATTCTGGCATGCTCATCTTTGGTGGTCTCTCTGGGGGTCACGATCTGGGCACAACAATGGGCTCTAGGGCATATGAATCACCACTTTAAGAAGTTTGGAAGCCCTTGTACCTCTTTGAATAACTCTATTAGAAAGTTTCTTTGGGCCGGGCGATGGTGGCGCACGCCTTTAATCCCAGCACTCGGGAGGCAGAGCCAGGCGGATCTCTGTGAGTTCGAGGCCAGCCTGGGCTACCAAGTGAGTTCCAGGAAAAGGTGCAAAGCTACACAGAGAAACCCTGTCTCGAAAAACCAAAAAAAAAAAAAAAAAAAAAAAAAAAAAGAAAGTTTTTTTGGACAGTCTTCAATGGCAGTGCTTAGGAAACTGGATATTAACAGAATTTTCTCAAGTACCTGCCCTGTGAAAATCTCTCCCAGAGTCCTGGGGAAGACACTATGTCCAGCGTGGGGTTATCTGAGGGAAAAGAATCTACGTACACCACATTCTTTGTCCACTGACTTTATTCCCCTATGACAAAATTCAGCCCTGTCCTCACATTCAGCTCCCCTCTGTGCCCACTTTTCCTGTCCTCATAGTTTTAGTAAGCTCCTATGCTTTTGATCTCATCTTCGTCCTCTGTTCCTTCATCCTCCACCTGTGCTTCCTAGCTCCTTACTCCTGGCCCTGATAAACTCTACAAGAGATCTGCTTTATCATCTACAGAATCTCTGCCTTTCTCTCTTCTCTGTCTCTCAGGAATCCTGTTCCACCTTTCACTCCACCTGGATATACAAAAACCTCCTGTTGTTCCTAGTCAGCTCTGGAATGCCACTAGGCCTGAAGGCAAGGGATGGTCTCAGCTATTTTGTTCCCACTAGTCCTTCAATGCTTTGTTTGGGGCTGGCCCTAGCTAAAGGGGAAATTTGCAAAAGGCAGATACCCAATTCAAATGCTAAAAAGGAAGTAGGGTGCTCAGAGGCAGAAGGCCCTGCCTACATGACCTTATCCAAGTACTGGCCTGAGCAGGATGCTCACACATACATGTTCTATGGGAATTATGAGCACAAGAAATTCATAACGAGGAGCAGCTGAATATTAAACCTGAATAACACCAAATATTCCATGATAAATGGCTTCTCACTTGAAGGACCCTTGGTTGGTCAAGGTATAGCTTATTATATACAGCTAGACTCCCTATACCATATTCTTGTGGCTTGCCACAGGATATCCATATGCAGAGAATAAAATTAGACCCTACACACAACAGAAATCTATCAAAATGGACAAAGGGTTTAAACATAAGATCTGAAATTGTAAAACTGCCAGAAGAGAGCAGGTCCTTAAAAAATTAAAAGCCATTTGATCCAGGAATCCCAGTTACAGTCAAAAGAGGTGAACTCAGCATGTTGAGATCGCTTATTAATATTAATTGGTATTTAATATTTTACATTTTTTTTCTGGGTATGGGCACTGGAGTGCTAAGGCACTTCCTGTGGATATCAAACAACAATGCATGGTTGCTTTCTCCTTCCCATGAGTATTCAGGGATGGAGCTCAGATTGTCAGTGGCAGGTGCCTTTACTCAGTGAGCAATCTCACCAGCCCGACATCTGTGCTTCTGCTCACAACACCCAAGAGACAGAAGCAAATGGATAGAGAAGGGGATCATTTCAAATGCTGGATCTAATGGAACCTAAATCTATGTGAACCTGAAGGACATTATGCAAAGTGAAATAAGAAAAACAGACAAATATTGTGTGATTTCACTTGTATATGGAATTTCGTTTTTGTTGTTTTTTTTTTTTTTTAAGTATGATTCAGAGGCTGAGAATTTGGCCAGAATGGAGCAAAAGGCAGCCTGAAGCAAAAACAGAAAACTTGCCCCTAGTTTTAGGAAACAGCTAAAGTATGCTAGCTGATGCCTTCTGTTGGTTACACCAAGGTGCTGCCCCTCGTGGCTGGTCACTGCCCGAGGTGGCCATGCTGGCGGAGGAGCATGCTGATTAAAAGAATCACAGCCATGGTTACCTTTTTAGAGCTTTATTTGGGGGGGGGAGACAGAGAAAGACAGAGAGAGAGAGAGAGAGAGAGAGAGAGAGAGAGAGAGAGACATGGGGGGAGGAAGAGGGAGAGAGGGGGACTGATGGGGGGGGAGCAGAAAGGAGAGGGACAGAGAGCCCACAGAGGGCCCACCCGCTTTTTAGGCTGGGAAGCTGGTGAAGGCTGATGACGTAATTAAGGACGTAATTAAGGACCAAATCCTTACATCCCAGACTTTCCTTTATTATAAAAAAAGCAGGTAGATGGGACTAGGGGCGTCACTTCTCTCAAAAACTGCTTCCAGCTGACTTTTGGACGTTGGTTGGCTCTGGGGGGAATGGAGACGGGGAATTTTCCGAGGTAGACAGGCGTTGTGGGATGTTGTCTGTCATCCGTTTGCTCTGGAGACATGTATCCCTCTTAGCTGTGGCTGGGAACTGTTTGTTTGACAAGATGCTGGTGACACAGAAAAAACTTAGAGAGATAAAAGAATCATTATTATTTTATGTTGGCATTTATCTGAGGTAGATCCGGCCTGTCCCTATGGATTTTGAAACATGTTAAGCTTTATCAGAGACAGATTATTTTAAAGCACCTGTTTCCTTTACTGGTTCAGCATCTAGGAGACAGGTGATCAATTGTTAAAAGCATTTCACAGTAATAGATGTTTACATTAAAGTCTTTTTGTAGCGCCCAGACGCTTTTGGGTCTGGGGGTGTAAATACCTTTTAGCTGTTACAGTTTCTTACTTGATGATCTCTGGACTCCGGTTCTGTGGTGTCCTGTACCATTAGCTGAACAGTGAGTTAGAACAGGGAACTGGGAAGAGAAAAGCTTGTGGTGCATGAGAATTTTTTATTTATTTATTTATTTTTTTTGGAATTAGGGACAAGGCAAAGATCAGGGCCCTGTCTGTATGCACGTGAGAAACACAGGCAGTGGATCTGGAGTGAAGCAATAAGCTCTTATTTTAGGTGGAAATCTTTTTTCATTAAGTAACTCTGAAAGTGCAATTAAATCTGGTGAGGTGGTAAGGCTGTCCTCTGTACCCGACAATAAAGGAGAGGTGGCATCCCAAAACTCCCAGGACTGAGTCAGTGGCTCTGGTGTCCAGAAGGAAAGAATCGGATCACTTCCCTGCTGCGTTCTGGGTTCCCTGCCATGTCTGTAGCCTAGGTCTGCTGGAGGTGTTAGCTTGATGTACCCATGCATCTTGGCACCTGGGGGCAGTCAGCTGACTCTTTGTCTTTCTAGGCGGCACTTTTAACAAGGCTGTTGATGGCCTGGCAGGGCATTCGCTAGCCCGTGGCCTTTTCCTCACTTAAAACAGGGACCCAACAGCTTTTGGGAGTCAGCGAGTGCCAGCACTTGGCAATTTTGTTTTTGGACTTTTATCTTTTCCCTGGCACACCTTAAATGCCACAGATAACTCTTTTGCCTGTGGGATCAGGAGCCTTGCTCTCCAGATGTTTAAGTTTTAGTCAGGGAGGTCTGGGGAACAAGAGACGGATTTTACTCTATGTCCTGAATTTTTTTTTTTCCTGCTGATCGATGGCTTAAGGACAGCTTTTGGAAGATCTGCCAGGAGGCAGACTATAAACCGATAATTTCCGGAAGACTTGTCTGAGGCTATAAGCTGAATATTTTTGGCTGAGCCATCCTGACTACTGTAAACTTATTTGTATGGATCTTAGCCGCTTCCAGACCTGTCTGTGCTTCTCAAGGCAGTTTGAGAATGAGTGGGTGGAGTTAAGGTGAGTTAGGGTGAGTTGTAGAAGCCGCCTAAGCCCGCCCACTTGAGCCCGCCCACCGCCAGCGGAAGTCAGACAAAAAAGGTTGCACGTGGAGATGCAGAAGTGGGGAAGGAGAAGGGTTTTGAACTTTAGCAGAAAGCTTGGCGATAAAGTAACTCTTATTTGCCCGTTCTCTGGCAGAAGTTCCCGCGACTCTGTTATGTGGCCAGGTTTACGCTGTGCCCGCCCCTATCCGCCAGTGTATCCGCCCTTTTGTCCCATGACTGTAGCCAAGAGAAAAAATAAAAAAATTAAAATAACAAACCGGGATCAGACCACAATCTTGGGCGTCCCCAAAGAGTGGAGAGAGATCCATGAATCAGCTCAAGTTCGCCATCCTCTTCGTCAAGGGATGCGAAGGGCTGCAGCTGCACCGCAGTTGGTCCACACGGTAGACCAAGACATCATTTACTTTCTTGTCAGAAACGAAAATGTGCCATTGCTGGTACAGCTCGAGGACAACCCCCGGGGTGTCCGTCGCAAAGAATATAGCTCAGACTACAGCCGCGAGAACCGCGGACTTACTGTGGTGAAGAATCATGGTGGTAGAGGTGTGGGGGTCCAGAGGAGGCGGCGAGGGATGCGCGCACACTCGAGGTCTCACAGTCTCGCTGGATGGGGGAAGAGGCGGCAAGCAGCAGCAGTCAGCAGGTCCTTGGTGCTCAGTGGTGTATCCGAGGCTGAACGGCACCAATGGTGGTTACGCTGCGGCGCTGCCCCTCGTGGCTGGTCGCTGCCCATGGCAGCCATGCCGGTGGAGGAGCATGCTGATTAAAAGATTCACAGCCATGGTTACCTTTTTAGAGCTTTATTGGGGGGGGGGAGAGACAGAGAAAGACACACAGAGAGAGAGAGAGAGAGAGAGAGAGAGACATGGGGGAGGGAGAGGGAGAGAGGGGGACCGATGGGGGGAGGGGAGGAGCAGAAAGGAGAGGGGACAGAGAGCCCACAGAGGGTCCACCCGCTTTTTAGGCTGGGAAGCCGGCGTAGGCTGATGATGTAATTAAGGACGTAAATAAGGACCAAATCCTTACACCTTCTCCTTGGAGAAGGCTAGTAAAGCAGAAGCATTGGAGAAAATGAGCTAACCAAGGGGAATGTAATTAGTCTGGTGTCTAGGATCTGTGGGGCAAACGTTTGAATGTGGAGATTTCATTCAATGATACAACTTGATGTTTATGGAGTTACTGAGAGCCAATGATTCTACAAGGTCCATAGAGTCGGGGTTGGGGGAGGGGAGTAAAAGCTGAGATGGTGCCTCATACCTGAAATCCCAGCATTCAGGAGTGGGAGGCAGAAGGATCATTGAATATTCAACATCAGCCTGGACTAGATACTAAATTCAAGGCCAGCTGGACTTACACAGTAAGTCCTGATCTGCAGAATGAGACCTTGTCTCAAAACAACCATGAACCAAGCCAAAACCAACCCCGATAGAACTCACTCCCTCCATCTATGAAAGGAGCTAAGAATGACTTGTCTGGAGCCGGGCATAGTGGCTCAGATCTGTGAGCCCAGGTCTTGGGAGCTATGACAAAGAACGGAGGGTCTGAGGGCAGGCTGAATATAGAGAATTCCAGGCTTGCCTGGCCTACGGAAGAAGACCTGGCCTCAATCTCCCCCCTTTGGGGGTGGGGTGGGGTGCAGTGGTGGTGGTGGTGGTGTGCTTGAATGGTTGGTTAGCATGCGTATTCTGAGGCTAGAACAGAGCTCAGGACCCTAAATCTCAACAGATGAGCCTTGCCCCCTCCTCACTCCATTATTTAAGTAAGGAGTATTTTATAAGGGCGCTGAGTTAACAGATTAGAATTAATGCAAAGCCCCAAATAAGATTTAGGGCTAGCTGCTCCAAGCCTGTTAATCAGGTCCTTCTTTCTAAGTGCAAGGCTACAAAGTGAGAGGCTTGGGAAGATAGAGCAGAAAGAAGTGAATTTCTATTAGAGTGAATCATAGATTTTATTAGAATTTGGCACAATAATTCACGGAAGTAGATTGAGGCCTGTTGGGAGAGGCACACACGAATACCTTTAACCAGCTACAAGGAGAACCCAGTGGTCCCCAACTTGACTGCAGCAGAAAGGATTTGAAAAGGACAGATTGCAAACGCTACCCATGAGGAAAGCCAGGCATGGCGCTCTCTACACACCTGTCTATATTCCCAGCGCTTGGGAGGCGGAGGCAGAAGAATTAGGAGTTCAAGGCTAGCCCTAACTACACTGCAAGCCTGAGGCCAACCTAGGATATATGAGATCCTGTTTTAAAAAACAAAACAAAACACAAATGTTATTAATATTTGTAAAATCCTGGGGTAGGACCCGACCATCTATAGATAATTTTTCTTCTTTTTCTTTCCTTCAGGCTGGAGAGATGACTCATCAGTTAAGAGCATTGGCTGATTACCTTGTCCTGCTTGGCTGAGACTTGACCTGACTAGGGACATGGAAGGGATGAAAGAACAAACAAGAAAAGCTGGGATCAGGTGGCTGTACACACTGGGGTGGAGCTGGGGTCAGGTGGCTGTGCACACTGGGGTGGAGCTGGAATCAGGTGGCTGTGCACACTGGGACGGAGTTGGGATCAGGTGGGCTGTACACACTGGGACAGAGCTGGAATCAGATGGCTGTGCACACTGGGATGGAGCTGGGATCAGGTGACTGTGCACACTCGGACAGCTGGGATCAGGTGGCTGTGCACACTGGGACGGAGCTGGGTTCAGGTGGCTATGCACACTGGGGTGGAGCTGGGATCAGGTGGCTGTACACACTGGGACAGCTGGGATCAGGTGGCTGTGCACACTGGGATGGAGCTGGGATCAGGTGGTTGTGCACACTGGGGTAGATCTGGGATCAGGTGGCTGTGCACACTGGGGTGGAGCTGGGATCAGGTGGCTGTGCACACTGGGACGGAGCTGGGATCAGGTGGCTGTGCACACTGGGGTGGAGCTGGGATCAGGTGGCTGTGCACACTGGGGTAGATCTGGGATCAGGTGGCTGTGCACACTGGGATGGAGCTGGGATCAGGTGGCTGTGCATATTGGGGTGGAGCTGGAATCAGGTGGCTGTGCACACTGGAACAGCTGGGATCAGGTGGCTGTGCACACTGGGGTAGAGCTGGGATCAGGTGGGCTGTACACACTGGGGTAGATCTGGGACCAGGTGGCTGTGCACACTGGGGTAGATCTGGGACCAGGTGGCTGTGCACACTGGGGTAGATCTGGGACCAGGTGGCTGTGCACACTGGGATGGAGCTGCGCTGACTATGGGAACCTAGGACTCCAGTGTGTTTACTGTATGCAGCACAGAGGGAAGAGTTAGCTAGTCTCGGCAGGAGGTCTCAGCAGGAGGTCTTGGTAGGCAGCAGTCTTCAGGCTGTAAATGTCAGGGAGGAGGAAGCTACAGTTACTCATTTTTTCACACTGGTCAGTTGTTCATAAACAACTGTACTTGTACACATTGTCAATGTGCTGCACAGATATTTATATACACAGAGCATTCATAAACATGTTATCAACAAGTAAATTTAAATTTTTTTATTTTTGAGAATTTCATACATGTCTACAATGAAACATGATTATATGTACTCCTTCCCAACACATCCCACAATGAACTTCATGTCTTTTATTTTAATACTCATTAAATCCAGATAACGCTGCCTATAAATGCATGGCTGTGAGGGCATCCGATGGAGCATGGGAATCCTGTCATTGGCCTCACTCGTACAAAGAATGATTCTCTTTCCCCAGAACCTATCAACGCCAATAACTGCTCAGTAAGGGTGGGTCCCAGAGACCGTCTATCCCGTTTATGCTGGGATTTGGGCTAGCTTGATCTTGTGTTACCAGTTATGAATACACAGCACTGCAATTACTTGCATTTATATGCTTATATTCTCTCAGTTAATAAAGGAAAGAGATACAGTAACCAAATGCAGAGAAATCCAGATCGAAAGAGAACTGAAGCATAATCAGGACACAATTGGGAAACTTTTTGTGAACTAGATGTGAAATTCAAGGTGAGGTTTTTTGTGGCATCAGTGATCTGGGTAGCGGAACAGAGGTCTTGCTCATGAGAGGGTAGAGGAGTCTTTGGGGGTGACGTTCACGGCATCTGCACACCAGTCCCGATGTTTAGTGGGAGGTGGCAGGTGTAGAGTGGTAGCTTGGAGAGGCGAGATGTGAAAATTCCTGAAACAAGCTGACAAGTGAGTTGGCAGCCACTGCTTTATTCGGGAAACTCATCTGTAGGTTAAACATTTTTAGACTTGTAAAATGGTTGTTTGTAAGAATAAACAAATGATGCGGCATAGGTTCAGGCTTGATCCTGTGGTGGTACAGCAATGGGTGGCCTTAGCAGAGAGACACAGATGACCGTCCTAGAGAGGTCACTGTGGCCTCTGACTGTGCTTCTCCACCTACCTTCTGGTAGGCTAGGCATGGAAACGGAGGCTGTACACAGTCCTCACGGCCACAGGTGGGTGCCGACAGGCTAATTCTTGGCTACCAACCTGGAACATAGCAGATGTTCCCTCCACTTAATAAAGAACATTGGCCTAAAAATAAGTGGCATTATCATGGGGGTAACTGAATCCACTGAATTTATTTTTAAAATAAGAGTGTCCTAAATTTTGTGTGCAATGGGTTTGAAGATTCAAGAACTAATTTTGATGTCCCAATGAAATACAGATTCTTTATTGTCTGTAACATATCTAATTGATCAGGGTCCTGGGTCACTGTACAGAGTTAAAAAACATCTTTAACGCATGAGTGACTATGATGGAAATCCTTCCTGGTTCAAATAGTTTTGATTCAGAGTCTTTTGGTAATTTCAGACTCTGTGAAAAAAAAAATGATTCAATGATGGTCTGATATGGGAAGTTGTTAATAGTTATCTAAGTCCAGTTCTGAATCTGATCCCAGCCATTTTTCTACCACTGAGTAGAGCTCACTTGAGGGAGGTGGAGGTCTCCAAATGGTTATCCATGGCCTATCATTTGCCTTTGCCATTGCATCAGACCAGGCTTGGGCTCACCTACTCACACAGAGCACACGCGAGTCCCCCAGTCATTTAGTCATTTAGTCATTAGTCCTCCTAGGCCAGATGTCCATCAGTCGACCTCCAGATGTGGGGCAAGCACGGCTGTCTAGCCCTTCTCCCCACCCCCACCTGCTGTGGCTGTGGAACATTTGTGGTGATGCCTATCTGGCAGGAGCAGGGTACTATGATCAGGCTTTTGAAGGTTCCTTCTGCTCTGGTTCTGCCCTTGATTTCCACTCCCCTGTCTGCTGTGATATGAACAGCCTCTGCCACACTCTCCTGCCTCCAGGAACTGATCTGAGCTACTTCACCATGCCTCCCCAAAGTGATGGTGTGAAAACTTCTGAAACGGTTAGTCAAGATTAATCTTCCCCAGGGCTAGAGAGGTGGCTCCACAGTTAAGAGCGCTTGCTGCTCTTTCAGAGGACCAGAGTTTGGTTCCCGGGACCCATATTGGGCAGCTCACATCTGCCTGCAACTCCAGCTCTATGGGATCTGGCGCCCTCTTCTGGCCTCTGGGGGCACCTGCACACATGTGTCATACACACTGAGGTGTACACACACACACACACACACACACACACACACACTTTTTAAAAAATCTTTTAAAAAACGAGTAACTCTTCTTCCTTAATCTGTTTCCATCAGGTATTTTGGTTACAGCCACAGAGCACGTACAAAAATTTACTGAGAGAAATAACTCTGTGACAGAAAATGAAAAGGGTGCTATAAAGAAGCAGAGCTGTCAAAAGGCAGAACAAGTCTGGCCCCAAGTGAAGGGAATCAGGAAGAAAAACTGAAGAAACACATCCCAGACCGTCATGCCGTAAGGGAGGGACAGCTGTTGGGAAGTCTGAGCCAGTGTCAAAAGGCAGCGTCATAGAAGCCGTAGGAACAGGCGAATCTTGGCACCTTCCTACCCAGCTATCGGTTGAGAGAAACTTGTGGGAAGCATGGCCTTGGCACACACATGGCCATGGATCTCAGCGACACTAGTTGGTCAGTTTAACTGGCTTCCCCATGGGTGCCATAGTTGGACAGAATTTCTGTGGTAAGGTTTCACTGACATGGTATCATGTCCTGAGGACATAAACAAATGTCTACTCGCCCCAGATAGTGAGCTGACAACAGACCAAAGTGTGAATACAATCAACATCTAACTTAGGCAACCAGTGTGTTTTATTGGGGTTACTTATAGGGACAGAAATGACTCAAAACAGCTGCATCACCCAAATCGACCCCCACCCCAGCATGGATGAAACCTCACAAAAGCTGGAAGCCTGAAGCTTCTTGCACAGCCTGTAGATAGCTCAACAGGTTGGAGAGTGTCCTTTCTGGGTGGCTCAGTCATTCCGAGCCTCTTTGTCTCTCCGCAGTCCTTACTGCTTATACATGGTTGGGGAGGGAGGAGCCTAGTGAATATGGTCAGTTTCAGGGACTTCCTGAAGTCATTCAATTATTTACTTCTTGAACTTAATGAGCTTCCCTGAAGGATGGAATGCTTCACTTCCCCTTTAGCATTCTGTGTCTTAAACTTCCCTCCAACAAGGAGGGGTCTCAGGGGTCACTGTTGTTCAACATATGGGCACGTGTCTACTCACTGTACACCAACCATTCTCATATGGGCAGTTCTGCCTCCTAGGGGCATTTTGGAAACGTCTGTGGTTAGAGACATGTGGAGAGGACGTTAGAGATCTTCTAAGAATTTTGGATTTCACTGTGACTGACATAGAGAGCTATCTGAGAGTTTGGAGTCTTCCTGACTGATCTTAAAGAACTAGGCTGTATGGGACACAAGAGTAGAAACAGGGAGATCTGCCAGGAAGTATTGTGATTATCAAAGGGAGTAGAGCCTGGGGTCAGGGAGATAGGAGATGGTGATGCACCACTCACCTCTGAATGTAGTTGTAAGATAGAGCCACCAGGACTTGGAAAAGATTGGTTATAGGGTGTGAGAGGAAGTCTAGAGATAAGGATGACTGATTGGAGTGTGGGCCCTTAGAGAGACGGAACTGATAGTCTGCGGATACAGGGAGGTTGAATGTGGCAGGGATTTTTGGAAGGTGGGAGGGGAGAATAGAAATTGAGCTATGAATTTATTAGTTCTGAAATGCCTATCTAGTCATCTCGCTGGGGATGATGAGCTAGCATTTGAAGTCTTTGTAGAGGAAGAGGTCTTCCCTGGGGTCTCACTTAACTATTTCTCATAGTAGGGTTTGCTCTGTGTTGGTTCCCCTCTGTGATGCAGACTAAGAGGGGCTTTATTACCTGAACTACGGCAAGAGGAAGAGGTGGAGTCACCCTGGCAATGAAATACAGGTCTTAGCCAAAGTCAGACACGTGGTCACAATGAATTTCAAGAGGACGAGGAAGGGCTATTCTGTTAGGTGTTTGGGAAAGGAGGACCAGAAATGTGGGTAAATAACACGAGCACCTACTGGATATGGAGATATGTGATGGGGAATCACCACCACACAGGAATTAATGTTGTAGAATATTATTGTTTTTAAGTTGATTAATTATTTTGTTGTTTTTTTGAGACAGGGTTTCTCTGTGTAGTTTTGGTGCCTGTCCTGGAGCTCACTCTGTAGACCAGGCTGGCCTCAAACTCACAGAGATCAGCCTGTCTCTGCCTCCCGAGTGCTGGGATTAAAAGCATGTGCCACTGTCACCCGCCCAGCTCCAGAATATTATTTTAAGATGTGTTATATTTATTTATGCTCTGGAACATTTGTTGAATGATATAAAGATGTGTTGCATCCTTTTATGTTACATTTGTTTAACTCTGGGAAGCTGTGTTACTTTGCCTGTTTAAAACACCTGATGGTCTAATAAATGGCTAATAGCAAGGCAGGAGAAAGGATAGGCAGGGCTGGCAGGCAGAGAGAATAAATAGAAGGAGAAATCTGGGAGGAAAAAAAACCAAGAGAACAGGAGAGGATGATGCTAGGGGCCAACCACCCAGCCACCCAGCCAGCCACAGAGTAAGATATGCAAAAGTAAGAAAAGCCCAGAGGAAAAAGGTAGATGGTATCATTTAAAGTTAAGAAAAGCTGGCTAGAAACAAGCCAAGCTAAAAGCCGGGCATTTATAATTAAGAATAAGCCTCTGTGTGTGATTTATTTGGGAGCTGAAAAGAACAAAGAGCCAAAATAATAAGAGTAAAAAACAACAACTACATGTAAAGCCGTGGGACTGATAGGAATGAACAGGAAGTACAGAGACAATAGAAAGTTCGAGGACAGAACCCTAGGGAACTTCACTATCTAGAGTCCATCAATTCAGTTGACATGACAAGCTTAAAGTAATCGTTCTGTTCCCTTTGGTTACACAAATAATCTTAACTCTAGGATGAAGTAATAAGCCCAAAACATTGATAAGCTATGTAACATTTTAATCTTTGTGTTACTCATATGAATATCTCCCTCCCTCCCTCCCTCCCTCTCTCTCTCGGTATATACATACATGTGTATGCATAGGTACGTGCTTCTGTGTGTATGTGCAGAAGCTATTACTTTCTACTTTATTGCTTGAGGCAGGATCTCTTTGAACCCAGAGCTCATGTTTTTTGGCTAAGTAAGTTGGCAAGCCTATGGGCCCTTCTGTCTTTGCTCCCCATAAGTGGGGATACAGGTTTGTGAAAGACTATTACCCCTTCGTTATGTGGGTGCTGAGATCCGAACTCAGGTCCGAATAGTTGGAGCAAGTGCTCTTACCCCCTGAGCCGTTTCTCCAGCCCCCAGCTACTGCTGTGTTTTTAATGAGGCTTTAAATTATTAAGATAACCTGGTGTACTCTTAAAATTTGTAAATCAGTTTTCCTAGATTCATGAGATTTTACTCACTAGATTTATAAGTCTGCTTTTGATATTTGAAGTTCTTTCAGATAATTTAGTTATGTTACATTTGTGCCTGTGGTTTAAAATCTCTAAAGGAATTTAATCAAGTTTGTAAATGTGTTGACTATTTTAGGGGCAAAATCTATCAAATATCCAAGCTTATTGAATATAAACTAAAAATAAAGTGGAAATATGCTTTATTTTAGCACAAGACATTACTAGGTCTATAAATAAATAAAGGCTTTTACAAAGACTAATAGTATCAAGTGTTCTTTGCCATGGAGAGTACTCCATGGATCCTGGAAGTTCACCCAGTACCACTCTCCCCACCATGACGGCCTCAGAAGAGCCAATCTATGGGGAGCTGTAGCTAGAGTTTTCCTGCCTGGCCCACAGTTAGGACAAATCTCTATCACCTGCCAGTCCCACAGCTTCAGACCCGACCAAGTAAACACAGAGACTTATATTGGTTACAAACTGTATGGCCATGGCAGGCTTCTTGCTAACTGTTCTTACAGCTTAAATTAATCCATTTCCATTAATCTATACCTTGCCACATGGCTCGTGGCTTACCGGCATCTTCACATGCTGTTTGTCATTGTGGCGGCTGGCAGTGTCTCTCTGACTCAGCCTTCCACTTCCCAGCTTTATTCTCCTCCTTGTCCTGCCTACACTTCCTGCCTAGCCAATGGCCAATCAGTGTTTTATTTATTGACTAATTAGCAACACATTTGCCATACAGAAAATCCCACAGCAGGGAGCAGAGCCCCACGGGCTACTCTGCCTCTGGGACTGGCTGAGTTGCTGTTCGACATCTCTTTGTTGTCAGTCACTGTTCTGATGGGTTCTGATGGGTCCTGATGGGTGGAGGTCTTTTTCTGATGGACTGAGACTGACCTAATTAAGCATTTTGGATATTATTTGTTATTTGGGATCATGGTCATGTTCTATACTGGGTTCTCTAGCTTCAAATCACCATTCATTTGGAGTGATTATTATCCTTGTCAGCGAGGCCTCCTTTTGACAGTGCTCTTCTAACAGCCTTGGGTCTGTTCATGTTCAAGAACTTCTGAGTTTCCCATACTTCTGGGTCATAGGTGAGTCAACAGTGAGTCCTTTTGCTGGGACCATCCAGCCTCCCGTCCTTAGCACTTGGCAAAGCTGTTGGGAGCATTGTTGACACTACTTTATGACATGGAGTGACTGGGCAGTGTAGTAGAATTGTACAGTGGCTTCTTGTCCCACCCTCTGTGTGGATAGTGTGGGGACCATAGTTGCTTGTGTACCTAGAGGGTGTGGTAGTTTATTGACCAGTGGAGCTGTGGGGTGACGATTTGTTGAAGGGGCAGCAGTGTGGAGTGATGATTTGTTGAATGGGGCAGCAGTCTGGAGTGAGGAGGGAGATGTGTTTGTGCCCTTTGCGCCACACCTGTGGTCTGTGATCTTCAGTTAATTTAATCATTGGGTGCCTTGTTTATCTACAAAATATGGCTAACAACTCCATTGTATTGTTGAGGATCAAATGAGGCAGGCACACAAACTAATTACCATGCTTTTTTTCTTATGAATTAAGGTCTGGCTGGGCAGTTACATAGTCCAAGATAGCCTCAGACAATGCTCCTTTAACACGGTAAAATGCTTAATAAGTATTAAATAATTCTATGCTCTTATTATTATTTTCTGTCATCTATTTGAGTTACTTCAAATTGGCTAGTATGCCAGAACAAAGGGGGTGGGGAGACCCTTATCCTGATTCTTCTATTCAAGGAAAAATAATTTGAATTCTGGTTCATAATTCATTTGAATAATGCAAGGAAGAATCCACACAAGCCTTACCATGTAATGAGGAACTTTTTAGATCTAATTCTTGTTTTCTTTTCTAATTCCTTGTGCTTTAGCTGAGTCTTTCTGAACTCTCACCGCCTTGGTGAACACGGGGGATGAGTCACCAGGCACAGGCAGGCACTTGCAAGAGAAAGGAGCTCAAAACTCCAAGTTTCACCGTGGAAGGTCATTGCTGTTCATCAGGAAGAGGTCTGGGCGTTTAGCCCTGTTGGCAGCTGACCTTGGTCCTTGGCAAGCATCTCCTGTGAGTTTGGCATGTGGTGAATGTAGGCAGGTTCTCTTGATTCCACTCTACCCCACATCCTCCTCCCACGCCCACAGCCGGCATGAAGGTCACAGGTCTCTCTTTTAAATCACTTGCATGTTTAGACTTCCCAAGTCATGCTGACTAAGATACTGTTGTGAGCTAAAACCAAATCTTTGTCTTTATTCATGCATGTATGTATCCATGTCTACAAGATAATGATGGATGGTGCATTGGTTGGGCCTCAAACCCAGGGCCACACCCAGCCCCCAGATCCTTACCTGAACATGAAAAAGCACAGGGAAGTCATTTGGCAGTGTGTAAAGAGCAATGCATCTGCAGAGGAGGCCAAGTCTGCATCAGTAGTGTGGAGTCATGATGATAATGTGTATCCTCAGCCTAATAAGCTAAGAACGACCTTTATCCCACAGTTTCCTCTTTAAACCTATGACTCCTGTCTCAGCATGAGTCAAACAGCAGGCATATCCCAACGGAGGGGGTACAAACTGCAAAATCAGTGCTCAAAGACATCGAAAGCATGGGAAATCTGAGAAATCGTCACAGCCAAGGGAGGCCTAAGGAGATAGAGTGAACAAATATAGAGTGGGATCCCAAAATGGACCCTGGAGCCAGAAGGAGCACTGAGTGTAATTGAAGGATATGCAAATAGAGTATGTATAGTTACTGCTGGCTCGTTAACTAAAAAGGAGATCAAACCCACATGAGATGCTGATGACAGGGAAAGTGAGTGTGGGAGTATGGGAATTCTTTGTAGTTTTGGCAAATTTTAAATGAATCCAAGAGCATCTTAAAATTGAAATTCTTGTTTTTAAAACTCTATCCAGGAGAAATTGACAGTGAAGCACCTTGGTCTGTTGACTGTAGTTGTCACTGGGAAGAGGAAGGAGGTGAGGGTTGAGAGCTGGCCTATTGAGCCCCTAATGGGTGTGGGACAGTGTTGTAGAATATTATTTTAAGGTGTGTTACTTTTGTTTATGTTGCATTTGTTTAACTCTGTGAAGCTGTGTTGCTTTGCCTGTCTAACACACCTGATTGGTCTAATAAAGAGCTGAATGGCCAATATAGCAAGGCAGGAGAAAGGATAGGCAGGGCTGGCAGGCAGAGAGAATAAATAGAAGGAGAAATCTGGGGGTAGAAGAAAGGTCAAGGTATGAGAGAGGAAGGAGGAGGACTCCAGGGGCCAGTCACCCAGCTACCCAGCCAGCCATGGAGTAAGAGTGAAAGTAAGATATACAGAAGAAAAGGTATAAACCCAGAGGCAAAAGGTAGATGGGATAATTTAAGAAAAGCTGACAAGAAACAAGCCAAGCTAAGGCCAGGCATTTATAATTAAGAATAAGCCTGTGTGTGTGATTTATTTGGGAGCTGGATGGCGGGCCCCCCAAAAGAGCTAAAGACCCAAAGGATTAAAAACACCCAACAGGGCAGAGCGGAGAGACAGGGGTGGAAAAGATGGGTAGGCTCTGTCCTGCAGGGAGGATTGGACATGCTTCTACTGTATCTGGCTTTCTTTCAACGCACATGACCTACTTTCATAAACTGACTTTTATGAATTAAAAACAACATACAAGATCTGGATGTAGTAATGGACCCCTGTAATCCCGGCACTTGCAATGCGGAGGCAAGAGGATCTGAAGTTCAAGGCCACCCTGGGTCATGTGAGACCCTGTCTTTAAACAAAGCAAACTAAAACTAACCCGAAAAGTAAGTTCGAGGTTGTTGTTATTGTTGTTGTTTTTTAGAGTAAATATTTTAAATTTTAGAGTAAACACTGTGTATATCAGTTTTGAATCTATTGCTTCCTGCTTAGACTGCCAATTTTCACTTCAAAT
Organism: Peromyscus eremicus; assembly: GCF_949786415.1. Classification (NCBI taxonomy): domain Eukaryota; kingdom Metazoa; phylum Chordata; class Mammalia; order Rodentia; family Cricetidae; genus Peromyscus; species Peromyscus eremicus. Next base: position 11,037,865 of record NC_081426.1, on the reverse strand, counting down.
TTCCCAGGGAATAAATAGAAACACACTACACACTTACTGGATAACTCTTCCCACAATATGACTCAGGCTGGCTTCAAACTCATGATCCTCTTGCCTAAGCCTCTGAATGTGGTACCCTAAGCTAGCTAGGCCATCACACCTGGTTTCACAACATTTAGTTTAGTTTCATTTCGTTTTGTTTTAAACAACACATGATCTGACCTAGAAGGGCTTCTTGGAAAGGTTTTAGTGTGTGTGTGTGTGTGTGTGTGTGTGTGTGTCTGTGTCTCTGTGTGTGTGTGTGCGTGTGTGTGTGCGTGTGTGTGTGTGTGTGTGTGTGTCTGTGTCTGTGTCTCTGTGTGTGTGTGTGTGCGTGTGTGTGCGTGCGCGTGCGCGTGCGTGTGCGTGTGTGTGTGTGTGTGTGTGTGTGTGTGTGTGTGTGTAACAAATTACTTTACCACCGAACCTTCCCCAGCCTGGAGAAGATTTTTCCCTCAGTACAGACCCAGACTTCTTCCACAATCACAGCCTTTACTCTTTATATCAGTGTTGGTCCACATCCTGAGGGAGGTTAGTTCTCTTTGCCTGCGTTCACTTCTAAATGATTTCCTTTCTTAACTAGCTAATTTCTTTTTATGTGTGTATGTTTTACCTGTATGTATGTGCACCACATGAATGCAATGCCTGAAGAGGCCAGAAGAGGGCATCAGATCCCCTGGAACTGGAATTACAGATGGTTGTGAGCCCCATGTGGGTGCTGGGAATTGAAACCAAGTCTTCTGTAAGAGCAGCCAGGACTCTTAACCCCTCAGCCATCTCAGCTATTAAATTATTTATTTTCAAATGTAAAGATAGGGCCTGTCACTTACAAAAATACTACATGCTTGTTGTAAAAATATAAAAAGCATTGCTAACATTTTTATCTTAGCTTGCACAGGTCCACTCACACGGAAAGAATGACCTTACTTATGTTCTCGTATTTTATCAATTCGTGTATATATGTATAATTAATTTTAAAAAAGCACACATAAAGATTATCAACTGTTGACATAACATCCCCTCCCTGTCTCTTAAAATCCAGCTCCACCCATGACATCTGAAAACACATACTGTTAGGAAACTACTCTGTGTGTATCACAGGTTGGCTTAAGAAAAGGCAGATGAGGCAATTCTGGTCAATAAGAGACTTAAAAATAAGTCCACCAGTAACTTCTGGGAAATCACCTTCATCCCACAAAGGAGAAGCAGTCACTGGTCCTCAACTGGATGCTGCTTCATCTGAACCGCATCCTGTTTATATGGGAAACCTAGCGGACTTGTTGGATACAGACTTTTTGTAAGGACGTGGTTGAAGATGGTTTGTGCATGTCGATAAGCCATGATCTTCTTAGTTCTGCAGCTGACAACAACGACGTGTGTGTGTGTGTGTGTGTGTGTGTGTGTGTGTGTGTGTGTGTGTAGAAGTCTAATCTCATTGCCTAGGTTGATTGCTTTGTTGAATGGAACTTTCCAGTTCTTAAAACTGAGCATTCCTGGGTGGTTAATAGACTAGGTTATAGCCTGGGTCCTCACCGCTCTAACAAGCTAGGCTTGCAAACCTACACCAATCGGCCAGCTAAAGAGGCAAATACAGTAAGAAACAGAGAACGGAGGCTTATCAATGTAGCCTCATTGGGAAGGGGAAAAAATGAAAAGGCCCAGTGACCCCCCGCCATGCTCTACGGGAAGGCTCCAGGGATTGACCTAACCAGGGTCGTAAGCAAAAGAAGAAATGAGAGTGATACATACACAGAAAAGCTGGGGTCAGGTGGTCTAAGCCACAGCACCCCCAGAAGCTCGGCATGTTTATACTATACAGTTGGACAAGGATATGGAGTTATCGTATATAGCTGAACAAGGAGGGGGTTATTAATGCAGATAAACACGGAGGCTAATCTTTCTAGGGCAGTGATTCTTACAAGTGGGTTGTAAACCCTTTGTGGGGGTTGCCTAAGACCATCAGAAAACAGACATTTACATTACAATTTGTAACAGTAGCAAAATTACAGTAGCAACAAGAATAATTTTATAATTTTATGGCTGAGGGTCACCACGACCTGAGGAACTGTGGCAGTAACAGAAGAGTTGAGAACCACTGCTCTAGGGGTGTCTCTGTCGGGGAGCAGTCTTCAGGCTGTAAATACGGGTAGGGGAGGCCCTAAGAGGACATTTACTGACCATGCTGTCAACACTTACACTCAGACCAGAGGGAGGCTTTGTCTCCGCCTCACCCAGGGAAAGCTTTGCCACTTGCATGGGTCTGCGGTATTGGGGTCCTCGACACGGCCAACCCATATAAAGCAATACACATTCACCTGGGACTTCACTCACTCCTTATACCCCACAAGTCTATATTTGGGGTACTGACATGAGATTTAAGTTTAAACAGAGGTCAGGAGCCAACAAGATGGCTCAAGCCTGAGGACCTGAGTTCAATCCCCAGAACCCCCTGTGGAAGGAGAGTACAGATTCCTCAAAGTTGTGCTCTGACCTTTACACACTTGCATGGCCGGCAGGCAGACAGGCATCCTCCCCACCCCTCAATGAACACGTATACACAGGACACACAATAATGAATGAATGAAGGGACAGAGGGACAGAGAGAGGGACAGAGGAGAGAAAGGGTAGCAAGATAGTTTAACTATGAACATAAGCTGTGTCCTGTTAAGCAGAGTGTGAGAGGTGTGCATAACTAAGTATTCGGGTCAGGAGGGGCTCCTGCCCATCACTGTCGTCGCTCAGGGGTCTCAGCTCTGGCCTCTTCAGCAAGGTGGTCTAATAAATTGTCAGAACTGTGTGGGATCTCTTGTTCCTTCTCTGGCTGCCACAGGCTTCAGCCTTTCCCTCCCCCAAAATGAGATTCCTGGGGAAATTTTAATTCTTTGGGAACCATTGTTTCAAAAGTCTGCTAGCGCAAGTGCCTTGTTTAAAATATCTTTTCTCCTGTCAGATCAGTTATATAACTCTTTTATCTCTAGAAACCCTACATCAACAGGCACTTTTGCAATTTCTTCCCTGTAACACATCCTGCATATCTTTCCATATTAATATATAAGTGCTTGTATTTTGCTAATTTGCAGTAACACTTCCTTTGGATGCGTCATCTCACTAGTATACATTTAAAATTTTTAATTATTATTATGTGTGCATGCAAGAGTGCATGGTGTGTGTGAGTGTGGGTACAGTGCCATGGTGCACACATGCAAGTCAGAGACAACTTTGTGAGTTTTTCTCCTTCCATCTTTATGTGTGATTCAGGGATTGCGCTCAGGTCGCCAGTATTATGCAGGCTTTGCCCACCATCTCACTGGTCCTCTCCAATATTTCTTTAATTCATCAGGTCTGTTCTTTCCGACAGTTATGTTGTCCCCTGTTGGTTTTAGAAGAAGAGTTTTATAAGCTTTCACTTCTCAAATCTTTTTTTCTCTTCCCTTGTAAGACTTTATAATGTTGAGTAAACAGATCCACAAATGAAAGACACTTGGAGGGGGCGCCATGATCGCTTAGTGACTTTCTGTCAAGCGTGATGGCCTGAGTTCAGTCCCTGGAACCCACCTGCTGGAAGAAGAGAGCTACCTCCCAGAAGTTGTCCCCTGCCCTGCACACATGGTCAGCGGCGTGTGTGCTGCCTCGTGTGTGTCCACACACAATAACATTAAATATTTAACAATTTAAAGCCTTTGGAGACACAGTCTCACATGTTGGCTTGTTTCTGTCAGATCTGTCCCCCCACATCGGAGACCTTCCCCATCCCATCCAGAATTTGCTGTTATCCCACGAAAGGGACTCCAGTCGTTCCAAACAGTGTTTCCAGACTTTTAACGTTCAAATGAATTTGCAGGCATTTAGGTTTTACCCGACTTTGAAGCTTCCAGTAGAAAAATGAAACATTTTTCTGGGGAATAATTAAATCAATGTCATTCAGTGACAAAGCCTTCAGACATACCTCTGCAGAACCTGAGGCTGGCAGCTCACTCCTGCACTCTCAGCACTGGGAGGCTCAGAAAGAAGATTGCTGTTCGTCTGAGGCCAGCCTGGGCTACGTAACGAACCCCAGGCCAGCCCAGCTACAGACTGAGCTCTTGTCACAAAAAAAAAAAAAAAAAAAAAAAAAATGAACTCAGGAGCCAGGAATGAGTCAGCAGGATATAGGCTCAAGTCACCCAGAGCCTCTGACTTCCTTCAACTGAAGGAAAAAAAGAAAGGATGTGATTGCTCCTAGCTATGGTGGAGGGGAAAGTTTATGGTAATTATGTGGGGGAGCAGAGCCAGAGGCAGAGCCATCTGGGAGAGCCCAGAGTGGACATGACTGGACTGAGCTGGGCCATGTGGAGAGAAGGGGAGGGGAGAGAGGGGAACCAGGTGCAGCAGCCAGGAGGGCAAAGGTACAAAAGGGTGGGGTAACCACAACATCTGGATTACATAGGGAAGAGCCTCTGGGGGCAGGGCAGCCCAGCCCCGGGGCTGGAGAGTTCCGGTTAGAGGGCAGGGCATGCTGGCCATACCCTGTAACAGGTAGAGACTGAGGGGTGCTGGGAGAACCTGGAGGCCAGGTCCTCTTGGGTGTGTTAAATAGGCACCTCAGCTCTTTGTCCTGGGTTTGAAACTTGGCATAAACATCTACACATGGCCACTGGAAGGAAAGGTAACAAACCCTGTAGCAGGATGAAAATGCCAGTGAGGGTGGGGCAGGGCTGTGGACTGGGCAGCTAATGGTGGCCACTGAGCACAGGACAGCACCCGGCACTTTATCAGACTATACCAAGGGAATGGGTCTTCCACACAGGAAACTGTGACTTGGGCTTAAGTATAACTACCTGGCTGGTTGTTATTGATTCTTAACAAAGCATTAACTAGCAACCGCACCTCTAAAGCTAGTTCACTTGTCCTGTTAAGCCTCTTCCTTTTCAAATCAGTTTGGATTTTCAAAGATGGAGAGTTTAGTGGGTGGCATCTTACCCTCAGGCACCTTCTCTGTCATTCCAGGGCAGGAGCTGATGCGGAGGCAGCGGAGGAGTGCTGTTTATTGGTTTACTCTCAGTGGTTTGCTCAGCCAGCCTTCTTACACACCCCAGGACCACCTGCCCGAGGATGGCACCACCTGCTGTGGGCTGGGCCCTCCCACATCAATCCCTAATTAGAAAATGCCGACAGGTGGGTCTTGTGGAGACATTTTCTTAGTTGAGAGTCCCTCTTCCCAAATGGCTTTAGCTTGTGTCAAGTTGACGTAAAACTAGCCAGGACAAAGGTGCTGATCTCTTTATCAAGTCCAGCTGCTTTTTCTGCTCCAGGGGTCTGCAGCTTTAGCTCCACTGTTCACATTTCTCTAAGCATTCTGGTCTTCCAAACTCCCACTACAATGGCACCTTAAACATTGCTTACAGCACTCTAGGGTTTCTTTAAGCCAAATTTCCAAACTCATCCATATTCCTCTCAATTGCCTAACAGCCACATGGTCAGGTTTATCATAGCAATAGCCCCACTCCTCGTACCAATTTTTGGTATTAGTTACTTGCATCGTTTCTATGACAAAAGATCAGACAAAGGTAAATAATAGGTTTTCCACCCCCCCCCCAATAAGTTTCTCTGATGATGCAGTAAGCCAGATCAACCCAAACTGGAAAAGTATAACAGCAGGTATATTGAGCAAAGCAACTCCTAGACAGGTTCCCTGGTCTCAGAGAATGAGGCCAGTGAAGTCAAGCACCTCAGCTAAGGCAGGGAGGTTTTATAGGTTGTAGGCAAGGGGTGATGATGTGTCTGCCACAAGATGGGTTTGTACCCAAGTATAGTCAAAAGCTGAGCGCTTAGGTGGAGACTTGGGTGGTTGGTGGCATTAGGGGAAGAAGTTGCAATAATTGCAATAGTCACCAAGAATGCAGTGGAACTGGGCTTTTTGGTGCCTTTCCTTTGTTGGGAGACTCTCTGAGAGGACAGGGTTTGGAGAAGGAGTGATGGCAGAGAGAGGGAGATGCGGGGGAGAGGAGGGTGAGGGAGAGGAGGATCATGCAGGGGTGAGCCAGAGGCTCCAATCAAGCAGTAATTTTAGGAGAGTGTTTGTTTTAGTTTACAGTTTGAGAGTGCAGCCCATCATGGATAGGGAAGGCATGGTGGCAGGATGAGAGGTCGCTGGTTACATTGCATTCACTGTCAGGAAGCATCGAGGGATGAATACTGGTCCTCAGTTCACGTTCTCCGTTTATTCAGTCCGGGACTCAACCCTTGGGATGGTGCCAGTCATTCTGAGTGGGTGTTCCCTCTCAGTTAAGCCTTTTTGAAACAACTTCAGAGTTCGGCTGAGAGGAGCATTTCCATGTTGGTTCCAAATCTAGTCAAGCTGCTGATGAAATCTAGCCAGTCCACCAGGTCTTTGTTAACATTCTCTCATAGAAGGAAGGGGTTGGCAGAGTTAAAGGTCCTCACCTGAGGTGCCAGTCACTGCTTTTTCCCTCCCCAGCACAGGATGTAGTGAAAGGCTGACTAGGAGGTGAGGACTTTTAAGTGGCCCAGTGGCCCAGCCACCCAGCGCTCCTGCACTTGGAAGTAAACCCAGGAAACTCACTGGTCCACGGAACCGTTTGCCCCCACCTTCCTATCTGGCTTCTCTTCCCTCGGAGACCCCATGGTGAGCAGAGGACAGAGACAGTCTAAAGGGACACTGAAAACAGAGGCAGCGAAGGAGTCGGAGGCCCTTGCTCAGGAAGGGACTTCTCTAACTGCCTCACAGCTGGCTGTAGATTTTCTGCTTCATCTCACAGCTTTCTATAAATCGTAAGACCACCATAGTCACCGGGATGGAAGAATTAGGGTTTTCTTCCCACATTTTGGCCCAACTGTAAGTAAGTCTACCTTCTTTTCTAAAATATTAATTTTTATTTCTTCATTTCCTTCTGAGAGAAACTACAAAGGCAAGGGGTTACAGCCCTGAGTGTCTGGTAACAAATGCTTCTTTACGTCACTCTCAGTGACGCCACGCCACCCTCCGACGAAGAGGGTTCTTGGAAGACTGGAAGTGATACAGAATAGGCTGGGAACAGTTCCTGGCACTTAGTGAGCACTGTGTAAATATTTGTTATCCTAAGTTTTGGGTTAATTCCAAGAGAAGTCATCTGGTTTCCTAACATTCGAGTACCAAATTAGATAAAAATAGCAAGTTAGAGAATGTCCAAATGGCGAACCAACATCTTGTTCCTTTAAAGTTTGTTCTGAAAGATGGCAGGTGGACAGACTTCACGGGAACACAAACAGTTTCACAGACATCTGAAAGAGCAAGTCTGTCCTTGGTCTGAGGGGAGTTCCAGAACGATTTCTCTCCACTCTGCATCACTATACTTTTTATGCAGCGCAGGCTGACCTAGGACTCACAGTTCTCCTGCTTCAACCTCCTAATTGATAGGCCTGTTAGAAATTGGGGGTGGGGCAGGGCCTTGATGTGTAGCTCAGGCCCCCTGAACTCTTGATTCCCCTGCCTCAGTTTCCTGAGTGCTGTGATTACAGATATGCACTACACCTCTGGTTGTGTTTTAAAAACAAAAGATGCGCCGGGCGGTGGTGGCGCACGCCTTTAATCCCAGCACTCGGGAGGCAGAGCCAGGCGGATCTCTGTGAGTTCGAGGCCAGCCTGGGCTACCAAGTGAGTTCCAGGAAAGGCGCAAAGCTACACAGAGAAACCCTGTCTCGAAAAACCAAAAAAAAAAAAAAAAAAAAAAAAAAGATGCTTATTCTAAAGAAGTGTAACAGTTGTGGGCAAAGTAACAGTCCCCCAGATATGTTGGAGTCCTAATCCCTTCTATGACTAAGTAGACAGAGATTGGAGATGAATCAGACCGCTAGTTTAGTGTGCCATAACAAGCAGTGAGTATGTAATCACCAGAGTTCGAAGTCTTCAGCCCATCACATCTCTGGGACCCGAGGCTCTGGTCTCTCTTTGGTAATTTAAAGACCACATTGGTTGCTTCTGACTTCATAGCTGGAAAAGGTCCACGCACCAAGAAATGACAGCACCGTTAGAAACTAGCACCATTGGAAGCTACAGAAGGGAGGAAAAGTTTCTCCTAGGGCATCTGAATAAAAATGCAGTCTTGCCCACACTTTGATTTCGACCACTAAGGCTCATTTTGGACTTTTGGCATCCAGAAGTATTGTGGAGAGCCACTAAGTCAGTGGTGATTTGCAATAACAACAACAGAATAGGAAAAGAATGTGATTTCTTTCTTTCTTTCCTTTTTTTTTTTTTTTTTTTTTGTATTTTTGAGACAGGGTTTCTCTGTGTAGTTCTGGTGCCTGTCCTGGATCTCTCTCTGTAGACCAGGCTGGCCTCGAACTCACAGAGATCCGCCTGGCTCTGCGTCTTGAGTGCTGGGATTAAAGGTGTGCACCACCTCCGCCTGGCAAGAATGTGATTTCAACCCAGGCAAATGACATTTAGGAGGCCCAGGTGCCCTGTCACGTCAAACCTTTCCAAACAGAAAGACAAATATCACAGCTCAAATGATTTGGCAAAACTGTTATCGGGGTGAAGTTGAACCCAGGAGACAGCGGTTCCAAGACACGGAGAGGAATTTGCAGGCTGTCGTGGCACTGGGGGCTGGGATCTGTCTCCTGCTTCAGCTGTGCTGAAATACAACCCAGGATTCCCTCTCTTTCAACACCCAATGATCTTCCATTCTCCTCTCCAGCATCAAGTTCCAAGGGCATCTTCTCCATCGCTTGTGTGCAGAGCCAGCCAAAAGGTTTTCTGGGTGATGAGCTCCTTACCGTCCGCCCACTGTGGCCGGCCGATTCGTGAGAATTAGTCTATCCAGCCGGAAGCTGCAGTTGGCTATCCAGTTTGCATCTGTGGGCTCCTGTACTCCCCTCTCTGGACTTTTAGTCCCAAAGATGTGGCCCTGGAGGACGTTGGCCATCTCTTCCTCCTGTTGGCCAGAGGGCGCCGAAGGTCTTAGAGGTGCCGCAGCTCTTCCAGAACATTCCTCACCAGAGAAGCCACTGTGGCCCCACAGAAGAGCCAGCAAGAGGCCTTCTTGGTTCTTCACGGCCTGGGGGTGGCCCTCAGTGACCTACTCCTATGACTTCCTGTAGTGCCACTACACAGGGAAGTGAAATTCATCAAGAAGATTCATGACCTGCTGATGTGCTTCCAAAATGAACAAGAATCCTCTCCAAGAGCTCACCCTGGGCCTGAGAGGGAGTTAAGTACCGCCTACATGTGTGAGACCCTGGGCTTGCTTGATAGCATTATTTAAAGGGACTTGAATAATTTCGTGGTTTAAAGGGAAAATGTTCCCCATATGTGGGAGACCAGCTCTGATCTGTTGAAGGATTCTTGGGGGGGGAGGAGAGAGGAATGAAGAAGCATTAGATAGAAATATAGACAGAGGCTGGGCGGTGGTGGCACACGCCTTTAATCCCAGCACTCAGGAGGCAGAGCCAGGTGGATCTCTGCGAGTTCGAGGCCAGCCTGGTCTACAGAGTGAGTTCCAGGACATGCACCAAAACTACACAGAGAAACCCTGTCTCCAAAAAAACCGAAAAGAAAAAGAAAAAGAAAAAAAAAAAGAAATATAGACAGAGATGACGAGGAAGACAGAGACACAGAATAGCTTTGGGAGGGCCCTGGGTCAATACCCAGTCAACTCAATTTTCATTCTAATGGGCTTTTTATACACTACCAAGGGGAGAGGCAAAAGACCTCCCCCTTTCAAGATCAAAGCACAATGTACAGCCAAGTATAGACCCTTCAAAACACCTGGTAGGCTAGAGGAAATGTATCACTGGGGATGGACTTTGAAGGTTTACGGCCTTGCCCCAATTTCTGTTCTTTCTGCTTCCTCTATGCTGATAAAATGTGATCAGCCAATTTCCTGCTCCTACCACACTACCATTCTCTCCCCACCATGATGGGCTCTATCCCTCTGGAGCAATAAGACAAAATAGACCTTCTCACCCCCTTAAGTCACTTTTGGTCAGAGGGTTTTATTTTTTTTTTTCATTTAAAGGTTTTAGTTTTATTTTTGTTTTCTATGAATAGGTGTCTGCCTGCTTGTGTGTGTACCACATGCACGCAATGCCTGTGGGTATGAGATGAGGGCATTAGATCTTCTGGAGCTGGAGTTACAGATGGCTGCCAGCCATCGAGTGAGTGCTGAGAGTTGAACCTGGGTCCTCTGGAAGAGTGGCCAATGCCTTTAACCACTAAGCCATCTCTCCAGCCCCCAGAGAGTTTTATCACAGCAACAGAAAAATAACTAGTATCACTGGAATAAAGTATTTCATATGGCAAGAAAATGGGCAAAATACTTGCAATTAATTCAAATTTCTGTTAAGCTTTAGTGTTTTTTAATTAAAAATGTATTATTATTATTATTAATTTGTTTGTTTTGAGACAGGATCATATTTATCCCAGGCTGGCTTTGAACTCAATATGTAGCTGGGGTTGGTCTTGAACTCCCGATTCTCTTGCCTCTTCCCAAGTACTGGGATTATAGATGTGCCACACCTGGCTAGCTTTAGGGCTTTACGAGGAATAAGACTCTTACTGATTCTTTTGTTTTACATTGCATATCACATCTGCTTTCCAAGTGAGAAAGAAATGAGGGACAGCAGTGTGGGGATTTGTAGTTCTGGATATCAGTGGTTACTATGGTTGGTTTTAACGTCAACTTGCCACAAATTAGACTCACCTGTGTAGGGAGCCTCCCCTGAAGAACTGTCCTGATGTGGGAAAGCCCACCCCTATTGTGGGAGAACCTTCACCTATCCAAGGGTACGGCAGAATGAAGATCATCTTCCCCTTTGCTGAGTTGATTTTCCCTGTTTCTCCTCCTGCTGCTGCTGCTGTTTCCAATTCCTTCAATGATTGCAGAACCAGCCTTTCCAAGTTAGCATCATGGAACAAGCACCACTAGTTATTCAAGAAGCTTCGATGCCTCGGGAGCCAGATCAGGTCTATTGAAATATCCTGCCTTGTAGATGGAGTAACTGTGGATTGATGTCTGCCTGTGAGAGTCAGCCATTGTGGGACAACCTCAAGGACTGAGTAACTACCAAGTTCTCAGTTCTTGGATGCAATTCTGTTGTCATTGTAGGGAAAAGGGGCTGGCTAAAGAAACCCACCCTGACCCTGGAGCCCAGAACTAGGTTTCCCTATCCCTATCTTCCCATCTTTCGATGGCTCAGATAGGCCACTGGGGGGAAAAAAAACAGTTGGGCTCAAATCAGAGCCATCTCTGCCCCTGGCCAACTTACTTGTGAAACCAACCAATCACAGGGCATGAAGGCAGCCCTGGGGCCCAGGACCAGGGAAAGAAACATGGCCTGGATTTGGGACCTGAGCCAGATAAATGAACACTTTATCCCCAAACTCAGAACCAAGGAAACATGACCTGACTCTGAAACTAGTACCAAAATAACACTCTTGGTCACTAGAATCAGAGTCAGTAAAAGAAATATGTCCTGGCCTTAGAATTAGTGTCAAAAAGTCAAGAAAGGCCAGTGAAAGAAACACAGTTTGGCTCTGAAATCAGGGCCATTTCTGTCCCTAGTCCACAAAACTGACCAATCCCTGGGCAGAAAAAAACCTAACCAGTCACTGGTTGACTCCACCTCCAAGATATCCTATATAAACCACCCAGCCTGGTCAGTTGTGGGCTATTCTCTCCACCCTGATAGAGACAGCTACTCTCCTGGACTCCTCCTTCCCAAATAAATCTCTTTCTAAAAAGAGTTTTGGGTATGAAGATCTTCATTTGCAGGTGCACAGAAGAACCTTGCTGAGACATCCCATAGTGGACAGAACAAGGAGGAGCTGAACAGAAAATCCTTGCTGAGATGTCCCTCAGTGGACAGAGCAAGGGAGACTGAAAAAGTAACACTTTTCTCCAGCGCTGGAGGAGATTGCTACATTTCTGCAGTTGTTTCCCTTTTTGCAGAGTGAAGCAAAAGAAGCAACATCTTAGCCTGGAGACGCAGAACTCTGCTAGGAAGCCCTCTTAAGTAGGGACTGAGCAAAGCTCAGCTGTAGCAGCTCTCCAGGAGAGGAGCAGGATTGCTATATCCTACAAGGAGACCATCCCCCACCACACCAGGTATAGCCTGACTCCTGAATAGGATACCCTTCCCTGCTGAGCTGTCCTAGCAGCTCCAGGCCTGACTCTCCCAAGCAGTCAGAATACCTTCCCTTCCAGGGCTGAGCTGTCTCTTTGCAGCTCCAGCGGTCAGAGCTGTCCTAAGCAGCTCAAGGTGTTGCCTGACTCCCTAACCTTTCCCAGAGTTGCAAAACTCACACTTTGGTGCCCAAACCTGGGACCAAACCCACAGAGTTGCAACAAATTTACTTACAGTCATTGCTATTTTAAAGTTTATGTGTGTGTATCTAGGGTGTATGTATATATCCATCCCTTGGTCCTGTTCCTCTAGAGAACCCTCACTAAAACTGGCTCAGCTTGGCTCAGAGCAGGTTTGGTTGCACCGTTGTTTGAGTCTTGGTGCTCTGAGAAGTCTTTCCAGATACTGATTTCTGACCCAGGTAGACAGAGGCCAGGGTAGTGGTAGGGGACTTTTTGCAGGAATTCAGAAAAAAATCTTATTTTGTTGCTTTGATACAAATTTACCATTAATAATATCAGTAATGTTCGGCATGATGGTTCATACCTATAATCCTAGCACTCAGGAGGCTAAGACAGGAATATTTCAAGTTCAAAGCCAGCCTGGGCCACACAGTGAGATCCTGTCTCAAAGTAACAATAGTAATAATAACACTTCTTTGGTAATTGGATTTGATTCCTAGTGTTAGGTTAAGTAGGTTTTGTCTTTTTATTTAGCAATTCCAGCATGCTAATGGGCTCTTTTGCCAGTAGGTTTCTGTATTTCATTTGTGTGACTTTGGTTCTCAACCCCTTTAAGGAGTCTCTACCAAACTGTCTCTCAAACTTTTTCAACTGTTGTCCTATGACTAGCCATGGAATTAAGGGGATTTGGATACAGACCTGCTGGGCCTAGTTTTCTCTGTTATTTACATACCTGACCATAGTCATCGTTTCCTGCTGACACCTAAAGAGTCCCCTGGAACAGCAGACCCTTAACCATCTTCTAGGAGGACTCCTCTGTCAACATCAATCATGAGTAGCTTTTACTGGGGACTTCACAGTGTGTAAGGCAATTTCTACATGACTTAACTTCCCCTGCAATGTTATATGATATATACCTTTTCAGATACTGTTGCTGGAGCCTGGAGAAATGGCTCAGTGGTTTAGGGCACTGGATGCTCCTCCAAAGGACCTAGGTTCAATTCCCAGCACCCACATGACAGCTTACAACGGTCTGTAACTCCAGTTCTAGTGGATCTGATGCCCTCTTCTGGCCTCTGCAGGCACTGCTGCATGTGATATAGAGATATACATGTAGGCAAAATAGCCATATCCATATAGGAAAAATAATTGAAAATAAATCTAAAACAATATTGAAAAGCAGATAGTTTTGCTGGTCAGGGGATATGGCTCTGTAAACAAAGCACTTTTCATGCAAGCATGAGAACTAGAGTTCAGATTCCTAGGACCCACATAAAAGCCAGGTGGCCATGATTCCCCAGGACAAGCTATCTGGATAGACAAGCTGATTCAGGGAGCTCCAGGCTCAGTGAGGGACTCTGCCTCTGTATATACAATAGAAAGCCATCATGGAAGACACCAGTATCAAACTCTGGCCTTCACACATGTGCCAACACCTGTGAACAAGTACACACACACACACACACACACACACACACACATACACGATGCATACATACACAAAATTTAAAAAACAAAGCAGTTTGATGAATGAGAAAAATCGAGCTTTGAAGAGGTGTGTTAAGTTGGTCAACTCAGACTGTGGAGCCATGTGACTGCAGATGCAAACACTCTCTGCCAGCGTCAGAACTGACCTGGAGCTGGCTCATGGACTCCAGTAACCTAGGCTATAGCCAGCCTTTCCCCCATCCAGTGGAGGCTGCTGCAGCCATCCTGCCCCGGATCCCTCTGTCCGCTGGTCTTCTGCACTCAGTTGCCTCGATGGCCAGCGGCCACACCTCCTGCTGCCCTCTGGGGCCTCCTGGTCACCACAGACAGGCTGTGAACTCCACGGCTGGCAGTAGTCAGGCACTGAGATGCAAACTCTCAGTTCAGGAGTTTGTGACTCAGCAGGTTTCCTCCAGTCCAGGGAATGCAATGACCTTTGGTGACAGCCCAGGTTGTACGAGAAGCAGGAATCTGGATGTTTCTGGATCTGAGAGACATTGGCAGGGCCCCAACCCCAGGCCCTTCCCACTGCCAGGCTCCCACCCTGGGGGCCATGAGGCCCTCCTCCAAAGACTAACCTGGCAAATGAGTGGGCATGACTTGGCAAAATGTAACTCTCTCGGTGTTGTACAAAGTCTCCTCATGAGTCATTGTTTGTGTCTCTTGGGGCTCTGAGGGCTTGGCTCTAGTTACAGATCCAGGAAGGAGGGGTGGTAGGGTAGGGCCTTCAGGTGAGTATTATGTGATCTCCAGACAGTTGGGGGACTAACCTGAGATGATGGGTGTGGGGGGGGGCTTCTGCTGGTGAGGGTGCCCAGAATTGTGGGCTTATACTCCTCAGCTCCCCTGGAATCTTGCCCATCTATCCTCACCCCAGTTCTCAGGACCCTACTCCTTCTGCACAAGTACTCAAACTTGAACAAAAGAGGCACTCCACTGCGGCTAATTGGATTTACACCATAGTTCAGTCCTGGGATCAACCTTTGGATGTTGTTTCTCTGTGGCTTCAGGGGACCAGAGCTGCTATGAGGGATGTCCTCGGAACTTCCAGGTCCCTAATATGGACCTTGAGCTGAAAACCCCAAGATCATCATTTCTTTCCCCTGTGTTCTCCAGCCCAGGGAGAACCAATTCTCCTTGTTTTCATGAAGCTCCAAACACTTGGTCATTGGTACCGAGCTTGCTAGAAGCATTTTATTACAGGTATCTAAAGGCCATGGTTTCCAGAACTATCTTGCCTGGCAGGCCATGAAGTGTCAGAACCTGCTTTGCGGCTGGAAATAGATTTATTCATGCCCGTAGACCTAATCAGGACAGAAAGCCAGCTCTAGAAAAGCCAGATGCATTTACAGGAGACTCTGCTCCTTTGGAACCACTCAAAGTTCCAGAACTTTAACAGTGTTGTGCCTGGGCTTCGTGGGAGGAGTCTCCCAGCTCAGTTTCAGTTCAGAGATGCAGATTCCACACCAGTATAGACTGTCGTCCTTGAGATTCTGAGCCCCAAAAAGCTCTCCTTGGTTATCCGCCTTTTTCAGAACATCAATGGGCTCTGACAAATGAGTCCAAATCCATTCTACAAAATTTGGGGTTCTAGAGAGACTATGTTGTTTCAAAGAAAGTGTTTTTGTTTTGTTTTTGTTTTTGTTTTTCTTTTCAAGCCACAAGTGTTCATAGGTGGTGCTGGAATTGTCTTCTGCTCCTTGTTAATTTCTGCGGTCCCAGAGGGCATGTCTGAGCCTGAGTTACCAAAGAAGGGACCGCAGCCTTATCCGGGCACTGAGGGCTCTCTGGATGACTGCCTCTAACTCAATATGCAGCTGAGGAAGGCCTTGAACTCTTGGTCTTCCTGCCTCTGCCTCCGAAGTGCGGGGATTACAGGTGTGTATCATCACGTCAAGCCTTGGCAAGCTGAATACTAACTCATAGGGTAAGCCGGGCCTGATGGTGCAGGCTTGGAATTAAAGCTGCTCATGAGGCTGAGGCAAGCTAATCAAAAGTTCGAGGCTTACCTCGGCTACAAAATGAGTTCAAGGCCAGACAGGGCAGCTTAGACTGGTTCAATATCAAAAGTAAAAAAGAGGGCTGTGGATTCTGCTCAGTGGTAGCGTGCTTGGGCTGCGTGCACAAGGACCCAGGTTCAAGCTCCGGAACTACAAAGCAAAACAAGCTCTTTCGGCCAGGTGATTTGATTTAAGACTTTAATTCTTTGAGGGTTTTGTTTGTTTGTTTGTTTTACTTTGAGGGTTGACAAGATGGTTCATCAGTGAAGAGATCGTATTGTGCAGGGCGGTGGCGGGGTACATCTTTTATCCTAGCACTCAGGATGCAGAGGCAGGTGGATCTGAGTTCGAGGCCAGCCTGGTTTACAAAGTGAGTTCCAGGACAGCTGGGGCGGATACACAGAGAAAGCTCATATTGCTCTTACAGAGGATCCGAGTTTGGTTCTCAGCTTCCATATCAGGCAGCACACAAGCTCCTGTGACTCCAGCTACAGGTGGACCCAAGTCCTCTGGCCTCCGTGGTCACCCCCACACCTACATAATTAAGAATAATAAAATCTTAATTGTTTTAGCTTCAAGCTTATCACAGTGCGTTAAATGAAGTAATTTTCAGGAGCTCACCACCAGGGAATTTGATAATGGCAAGGGATATCCACACTGACATCTGAGCCCTCTCTGTTAAAATTTCATTGTTGGAGTATCTTGTCTAGTTGTCTGAAGAAACAAGTGGCAGGATGTGTTAGGAAATGTACTTTCAATGTAGCTGAATGTGACTTTAGATCGGAAATAGAATAAGCTTTGTCTGACCTTGACCTTGAAATGTGGCCAATTGTGGTTCATAAAATCAGCCCCAGAGTGAAGTGAATGAGACACCAAAGGACAGCTGCTGTGTGCTTTCATTTTGTGAATTGCATAAAATAGCCAGACTCAGACAGAGGTAGAATGAGGTTACCAGGGCCAGGGAAGAGAGAATGGGGAGTTCCTGCTTAATGGGTGGAGTCTGACTGGAAAGGTGAAGTTTGGATGCTGGTGATGCAACACGTGCTTGGGGTTAGGGTTTGCCGTGCGTGGTGGTGCCTGCCTGTCATTCCTACCACCTGTGAGGCTGAAACAAGACCCTATCTCAGAAGTAAACAAAATGGTTACAATGGTAAATGTGTGTGTGTGTGTGTGTGTGTGTGTGTGTGTGTGTGTGTGTGATGTTTGAGGTTTACATTTGGTGTCTTTCCTCAGTCATCTTCTACCTTTTTTGTTTGTTTGTTTCATCTTCTACCTTTTTAAAAAACGTTTATTATTTTTATTTTATGTGCATGGGTATTTTGGCTGCATGAATGGCTGTGTACCATGTGTGTTCAGTGCCCACAGAATCCCCTTAGAACTGAAGTTATAGACAATTGTTAGCTGCCATGTAGGTGCTGGGAATTGAACCGTGGTCCTCTGGAAGGGCGGTTAGTGCTCTTCCCCACGGAGCCGTCTCTCCAGCCTGGACTCCTTGTCCTTGAGTTTACGCTGCAGGCAGTTTACTCACAGAGCTCTCTCTCCACACTGTTGGTTTGGAGACAGGGCCTCTCTGCGTATCCCTGGCCAGCCTGGCATTTGCCATGCAGGGCAGCCGGCCTTCGACTCACAGCAGTCCTTCTGCATCTCAAGTGCTGGGATGACAGGTGTGTGTTCGTGTTAAAAATGTTATACTGCAGTAAGAAGGTGGGAGGGAGTGGCCCCTAGTCACTATTTCCAGTCCCGTACGCTCCTCCCAAGCCTGCTACTCTCACATTAAGAGCTGGAGTTTCTGTTCCCACAGAGGACAGTGGGAGTGATGCTCTGAATTCCAAGACTCAGGCAAAAGGCAAGTTCAGATGTAGACTGACTGGCTCCACCCTCATTGCAGCCTGCACCTAGGGACCTCTGAGCTCTGCCAGGGACAGGAGGCCTGATAGAGAGCACACACAGGTGGAGGGGGCTGTTTCCTGGCTCAGATGCCAGATGTGAGTGAGTGTACCTAGCTAGTTCCAGAGTCAGGGTACAGAGATGCCGAGGGAGAGCTGCAGAGCCCAGGCAAGCCCCAGAACTGAGAGCAAAAACATTAATAGATTTTCTGACACCTCTGGGTTAGATGTTGGCTGACCCAAGGCTCTGCTAGGAAAACTGATTTATTCTACACAGTAGCAACATTTCAGGCCCCTGAACGCAGCGTGCCCCACATAGAGAGTGAGGCTGAGGCCAGCATGCTTTCTCCCTCTCAGGCTGAAGGCTGAGGGAGGGAGGGTAGGAGGAAGGCATGGTCACATGATTCATTGATTCTTGGGGTCACCTCTGCCGCTTCTTGGGGCAAAGTGTACACAGGCTAGCAGTAGCTCCAGAGGAACAGTCTGGTTTCAGAAGAAGGAGCACGTCCTCCAGGCTGTTGGCCATCTCTTCCTTCCTGAGGGGATCCCAGCCCTTGTGGCTGAGGGCATAGTTGGTAGAGAAATTCAACTCAATGGGAGAACAAAGAGCTGGGTGCTGTTACAGGGGACAATTGTTCCTCAGGTTTCATATGGACCTCACCTGGGCCCCGCTGCTCCCTCTCCCTCTCAGAGTAATATCTGGTAGGCTAGTCTGAGAGACAGAACAAGTAATGCTGGCCTCAGCCCCAGCTCTCCTTTGGGAATGGCTTATGTTCTGGTTGGAGCCTCTGATATGGCCACCGTGTAGAGTAAATAATTTGTCCAGCAGGGCTTAGACCAGGGAACATCCAAGTCATAATCTAAGCTTCAGAAGCTCACTTGGCTGTAGGCCTTGGGCTTGTTTATTCACGGCTTTATAGATAAGAAATCTATAAAGTTTCTATAGTTCTTGTCAATCTAAAACTCAGAGAAGGGAAAGAGAATGTAATGTCTTTGACTTCCAGAAAGCTCCGTAATTATCGTCTATACTTCAAATATTTTTCTACCCTTTTAGACCCAACCAGTTGCTCTCCTTGATACTCTTCTCTGGGAGCAGGCATGGCCTGCCCTCACTCAGGCACTCAAGAATTCCCGCTGCACTTTTTCAGACACTTGTTGAGTCTAACTTCAAAGTTCTCTGTAGACTTACCATCCCCACCTATTACATGCCATAGATTGTCTTCGACTGTGGTGCCTGGGATCCTAAAACACCCAACTAGGGCTGAGAGATGGCTCAGTGGTTAAGAGCATTGGCTGCTTTTCCAGAGAACCCAGGTTTGATTCTCAGCACCCACATTGAATCTCACAATTGGCTTTAATCCCAGTTCTAGAGGATTCCACACCCTCTTTTGGCCTCTGCAAGCATGTAGTGCACAAACATACATGCACACCCAAACACATAAAATAATAATACAACACATTAAGAGAACAGAAACAAAACCCAAGCTAAATCTGAGTTCAAGTTCAAAGCCAACCTGAGCTCCACAGCAAGATACTGTCTCAATAAACTAAGGACTAGAAATGTAGCTTATTGGTAGAGTGCTTGCCTAGCATATGTAAGGCCCCAGGTTCCATCTCTACCACTGCAAATATAATAATGTGCTAGCTAAGTTTTATGTCAACTTGACACAGGCTAGGTTCATATGGGTAGAGGGAACCTCAATTGAGAAAATGCCTCCATCACACTGGCCTGTAGGCAAGTCTGTGGGACATTTTCTTTTTTCTTCTTTTTTTCTTTTTTTTTTTGCTTACAAACTGTATGGCCGTGGCAGGCTTCTTGCTAACTGTTCTTATATCTTAAATTAATCCATTTCTATAAATCTATTCCTTGCCACTTGGCTTGTGGCTTACTGGCATCTTCACATGCTGTTTGTCATGGCACAGCTGGCAGTGTCTCCTTCCTCCGCCTTCCACTTCCCAGAATTCTCCTCTCTCCTTGTCCCGCCTATACTTCCTGCCTTGCCACTGGCCAATCAGTGTTTTATTTATTGACCAATCAGAGCACATACAGACCATCTCATAGCACTTCCCCTTTTCTTCTCTCTTTTTTTTTTTTTTTTAAAAAAGGAAGGTTTTAACTTTTACACATCTCCAAAGTCAGCTTGGTATATTTGGGAATTTGGGCGTAGCTTTTCTTACTACTTCCTGCTGGAGGGGGGCGCTGTACCTTATGGGGACACAAAGAAAATTTTAGGCTTATGGGGTAGTCCGTGAGGTTGTATGGTCTGAGCCAGTTGCCTTGAAACAGTTCTGGATGTTGGATCATCTGGGCCTTGGTGTCATCGGAGACCTTTCAGGGGGTCTTGGCTGGTCAAACCTGATGTATCTTAGTCTGGAACAAATCCAAAGCCTCTGGCTTTCTTACATCTTGCTCATCATGGCGGTGGCTGGCAGTGTCTCCGACATTTTCTTGATTAATGAATGACTGATGTGGAAAGACCCAGATTACTATGGGTGCTGACAGTCTTGGGAAGATGGTCCTGAATTGTATAAGAAAGCAGGCTGAGCAAGCCAGGAGGAACAAGTCGGTAAGCAGCATCCCTCCGTGGTCTGTGCTTCAGTTCCTGTCTCCAGGAGTCCACCTTGAGTTCCTGCCTTGTGCTGATGGCCTGTAACCTGGGAGCCAAACAAGCCCTTTCTTCCCCAAGTTGTTTTTGGTCATGGTGTTTTATCACAGCAGTAGAAACCCTAAGTAAGAAAAAAATAATTTAAATAATATCAATCCAAATTCTCTTGCATGTACTAGACTGACGTGCTTAAGTGAGAATGCCTCTTTCCAAATTCAACATCTCAGGAATCAGTTGGCAAAAGTCCTGCTGGTGGACACAGAGTGCAACCAGTTACCTCTCTGCCATCTGTCACTGTCCTCATGGGCATAGTTTCTTATATTTGTAGAAAAACTTTAAACCTCAATGTATTATTACATATGTGTGTGTGTGTGTGTGTGTGTGTGTGTGTGTGTGTGAGTCAGAGGACAACTTTGTGGAATCGGGTCTCTTTCTGTTCACCTCTCCGTGGGTCCTGGGGATTGAACTCAGCCTGTCAGTTTTCTCATCTTTACCCACTGAGCCATCTTGCCAGCACTGAAGCCGGAAAATGAAAATGTTCATCTTGGTCTCATAACAAGTGTGGCTATGATGGTGCGCTCCTGGAATCCCAGCACTTGGGAGCTGAGGCAGGAGCACCGCCACGAGTTCTCTTTGGTGAGAACGAGAGAGTGAAGCTGTTAGAAACTTGATGTAGTCGAGGTAGACCCAGAGTCCTCGGGTGTGTGGGAAGCAGGGGTGGACGGGGTGAGATTTGGATGTCTCAAATGGCGGTTTCTCCAGAGAAACAGGACCAATGGCTGCATGTAATAAAGAGGGAGAAACAGAGGTTTAGTGTAAGGAATTGCCTCGCTGGAGTATGGAAGGTAGAGGGTCCACAATCTGCAGTGTAGGTTTGCAGGCCCGCAGGTGGGAGACCCAGGTTTTAACAGTCTCTGCATGTGACTTGAATGGTCAGTGAACCGAATGGAAGTTATTTATAGCTCCGGAAGTGAACATCTCACTGCGTTGTCTTTCCCTGGCCTCATGATGATGATGTCAGATGGAGGCTGCTTGAGTGAGGTGATGTGTCACAGAGCTGAGCTGTCCCCCGGGGAACAGGATACACATGAAATAAATCTGTTTTACGTCACCCAGGCTGGGAGCATACGAATTACTGCATCACAGCCTTAACTGATTGAATCCCCCCCACATGCCATCTGGGATGCAGGGGTCATGTGACCCTTGAAGAAACTCCTCTTTGCTTGGAGAGATAAAGCCCTAGTTCCTTTTCTTGTCAAATGTCAAACAGGAGGGAGGGTCAAGAGAGATGGCCTAGCAGTTAAGAGCACTGGCTGCTCTTGCAGAGGACCTGGGTTCAGTTCCCAGCACCCGCTTGATGGCTCACAACCTTTTTAACTCCGGTCCTGGGGATCTGATGCCCTCTTCTGGCGTCTGTGAGTACTGCATGCAAGTGGTGCACAGCCATAAGTGCATCCAAAACGTTACATATGAAATAAATTTTAAAAATCATTAAAAATGTAAAATGGGGACCTAGGATTGTAGACCTAGGAATAAAGCTGTTTGTGGAGTTTGGCAAAGGACATTAAATCAGAGCAAGTGTTTATGAGACAGGAATCATTTTTCTGGGAGGGGGTGCTGAATACTGGTTTAACTGGAACCTTCAATGGCCATGTTATGTTCCTAAACTCTAATATTATGAGAAAGATGCAAGTCACCAAAAATAAGCTCATTAGGACTATAAATAAACCAGGTTAATGTCATCTCAGTGCTGGTGGACATCACCACTCACTCGTTAACGGCAGCACTTTCATTATGGAGGACCAGAGGGAGGGACGTTTTGGCTCACAGCAGAGTAAATATTCAATGCTGGAACACTGTACGCTTAAAATGGTGAAAATGTTAGGCTCTGTGTTGCGTGCATTTTACATGAAAAAGAATATGGTGAGTTGCTTGTGTGGTTGGTTCTGCGTATGTTGTTTCTAGTGGGGTGATTAACACCTCTTGTTTGGAGATTGTCAATGGGAGCTCCTTTTAACAAAAGTGAAGAGATTCAAAGATTCTGGGGTGTATCCCAGAAGCCCAGGGAATGAATCGAGGTCTCAGAAAGGACTAGCACCAGGGACTTGAAGACCGTGTTCATGCCTCCTGGTCTCTCCCTGTCTCTGCAGTTCTGTTTCATTCTCACTCCTCTGAAGCCTGGTCTCTCTGTGTCTGGTCCACAAGACCCTGACACTTGCTGTGTCCACCTTCTTCTCCACGGTGCCCATGCTGACATGTGACACCCAATGTTAATAATAGCTCAGTTTGTAATAGCCCGGTCACTCCCAATTGGGTATTCCCAAGAAAAGAAAGCCAACTGAGTTATGTGATCCCTCTACCCAATTAGCCTTTGCCAGCGAGAGGTACAAAGACAGCTTCTTCTTAGATGGGAGTGGCTGAGTGTACACGTCTACCACTGCCTTCATTTGGGGGATACCCACTACACTAGACTGGACTGCTCTCTTTCAAGATCATAGCACAGAGCTACATTTAGTTTCAATGACATAACTGTGGAATCTGAGATTGAGTTGGGGTCTTCCTCATTATGGCCATGTTATCTATCTTGGAAGAGCCTGTGACTCTATTGCACCATGGTTGTTCTTTGAATTTCCAGCCCAGTTCAGTCACACTGCAGGACTGACTGAAGGGAGCTTGGTAGGTGCTGTGTTTGGCTACTAAGCACCCATAAGCACTCAGGCCTGACTGCTCCCTCCATGTTCTCAGAATCCCACAGACTGCACAAGGCCCTGGCAGTCTCTCCTGTGCTAACAGGAGTCCTTACCATTTTGCCTTTGTCCTGCGTGTCTCCCTTGTTGTTAGTTTCTGGCCAAAGAGAGCCTTTGTGTAACCTTCAGGGGGGTTGTTCCTTCTCCACCACCCAGCAGCCCCTGTACTGTGTGGCTTGCTTCAGGGCCTGTGGCTTGCTGGAAGGTTGTACGGTCACAGTTATCCACAGTCAAGTCCAACAAGTTAACTTGCCTCACAACATTTAGGCATAAGAAACATCCTATTTCTTCTTTAGAAAACAAAGACAAATGCTGTGGAATAATCCTTCTGTACACTGTGAAGACATGTTGCTCTTATTGTTAATAAAAAGCTGATTGGCTGATGAGTAGGCAGGATTTTCAAGGCAGAGAGAATGCTGGGGAGAAGGGCAGAGTCGGAGGAGACACCATGAGACACAGAGCGAGCAGGATGGGAAGTATGTAGATGAGATAAATGAGCCTTGGGGCAGCACACAGATTAATAGAAATGGGTTAATTTAAGTTATAAGAGCTAGCTAAAAACAAGCCTAAGCTATTGGCTGAGCATTTATAATTAATGTTAAGTCTCTGTGTGGTTATTTGGGAGTAGCTGCTGGGACACAGAGAAACTCTGCTTACAAACAAACAAACAAACAAACATACAATCCTAATACATCCAACTGTGAGCACCCTCCTGCCAACTGATAGGAAGCCCAAGACAGTCATGCTTATGCCTAGCCCCCTTCTCTGTGGTCCTGGAGTTTATACCATGCCAATATTGTACTGCTTGATCCAGGGGGATGGCTTGCTGTGCTGTTACTCTCCACCTACTGCCAGGCTCAGAGGAAATCCTCAATGCCCTCAGGCCTCTGAAGGGAGTATGCACAGTCCCCGTCCCTGCAGCATCCTTCCTTGCCAGGGTCCTCTGTCATCTGTAGAGTCCCTGTGGTCTTCCCTGGCCTCACTTCTCTTGAGGTTCATCTTGAGCTTGAACTTTAGAACACAGAAGTCTAGGGGCTGAAGGGCTGACTCAGGTGGTAAAATACTTGCTGCCTAAGCATGAGGCCCTGGGTGGGATCGCCAGCACCCGTGGGCAAGCTGGATGTGGTAGTGCATGCCTATGACCCCAGCACTGGGGAGGCAGAGATGGGAGGATCTCCGGGGCTTTCTGTCCTGTCGGTCTTGCCCAGTTAGATCCGTGAGTCCCAGGTTCCGGTGCAGGAGCCGGTAAAATGGCTGACAGGTTAAGGCTCTTGCCATCAAGTCTGACAAGCTGAGTTTGACTCCCAGGATCCACACAGTGGAAAGAGAACTGATTCCCACAGTTCTCTGACCTCCATGCCTACACCGTGGCATGCACATGCCCTTTCCCCCACAAAATAAATAAAAATGTAATAAAATAAAATATAGTGCAGAGTGGTCTAGGAAATACTTGACATGGCCTCCACATGCACTCACACACTGGTGTACACACACACACACACACACACACACACACACACCCTTACCTAAAGTCTAATTGTCCCGTGAGGCAAGAAATGCTCTTCATAAAGGGACAGGTGGGTGTGTGAGTAGGTACCGTGCATTCCTCTTGATGAACCTTGAAAACCAGACACCATCATTTCATTTCTTCATTCACAGAAGCCACCACAGCCACCCACATGCACAGCACTTCCACGTTTTCCAGTGTAGTGGGGACGGGACAGTGCTGACCCAGATCTCAGACCATGGTCTTGTGTGTAAAGACCCCACCACAGTCCCTGATGCCCAGAGGTCACCCACAACAGCAGGACCAGAGTCTCTCCCTTTTAAAATCAATTTTTATTACATTTGTTTACTTATGGGTGGTGTACGCGTGCCACAGCACACATGAGATTGCAGGACAACTTGTGGGCATCAGCTCTCTCAGAGTTTATGTGAACTGCACAGTTCTGTAGTACATACCTGTTTCTCTCCAGCTTCCGCCAAGCCCTGGCAGTCCTGTAGCCCATTTAAAAACACACAGACTCATATTATTTAAACTGTTTGGCCTAATGGCTCAGGCTTTTAGCTATCTAATCGTACATCTTAAATTAACCCATTTCTATAAATCTATACCTTGCCACATGGCTCGTGGCTTACCAGTATCTTACATGTTGGTACTCATGGTGGCGGCTGGCAGCGTCTCTTCTGTCTCAGCCTTCCACTTCCCAGAATTCTCCTCTCTCTGCTTGTCCCGCCTATACTTCCTGCCTGGCTACTGGCCAATCAGCATTTTATTTATACAGAGGGATATCCACAGCATACCTGTAGTTCCAGCACTCAGGAGATCACAAATTCAAGAGTACCCTGGGCTACATAGTGAGATCCTGTCTCAATTAACTACCTAGCTAACTTAATAACAGCATAGATTTACCCACTTAATCAGTTTTTAAACATATAATGGTGATTATTTAATATTTGTTTCAAACCATGACAAGGCACTATGCAGTGGGAGCACTGAGGTCCTCAGAGTCTCTCTTCTCTACACTGGAAGCCATCAGGGGTCAATGCCTGAGTCTTCCTTATCCCCATCGCCTCCACCCCCTCCCTCCCAACCCCCAGCCCCACTCCCACTTCCCCCCCACCCCACCCCCGCCCCCACTTGCTGCTCAGAGGCTCAGTCCTCCATCGTGACTCAGCAAACTAACCTCCTTGTTTTCCACCCCTCAAGTCATGACAAAAGCTATAATCCTTGCCTGACTCCCTGGCCGGCCCACAGCAATGCTTTGCACTGAAGTTGGTGCAGGGTGGCCCAGCCCCCGAGAAGGTATGAAGTGTTTAAGTGTGACTGTGAGACCCCAAATGGTAGATGCTTGCTCCTGAAATGAGCCCAGGGCCAGGGCAGCTCCAGAATCAAGTGGTACCATCTAGCCAAAAGGGAGGTGGCTTTTCTCAGAGAGAACCACTGTTCCCCTCCGGTGAGGTATCTGACGCTTTGAACTCCCCGGACATTTGCTCTGAACTTAGCAAACATTTCTACACTGTCACAATCCACGGTCCCCCAACACCTCTAGGACCCCAGAGCCAGGCCAGGCAATGGCCTCAGCTCTCTACTGTTCCTAGACTATGAACACGTTTTGTAAGAAGTTTGAAAAGCCCATAAGTAAAGTAGTGGGGCCTGAAAAGTTGTTCGTTTTAAAATACGTATTGAAAAGGAGAAAAGTCAAAGAGTGCTAACATACCCCACAGGAGGCAAAAATGCAAGGGAGGAAACAGCCACGCACACAGCTCATGAGTGCAACTATGTATGTGCGTTATATATGTTAACTTTGAATCTTTAACCATTACATTGTTTTTATACAGTATTCTTGTGATGGGTGTAAAGCCAGAGTTAACCTGCAATGCTGGAGCTATCATTCTTGGTAAATAAGCCACGTTTTCACTCCCCTAAACAACACTGTTTACACTGGATGCCCTTGATTGGATGTGGGCAGGAGATACATAGGCAGGAAGTACGTCAGGATGTATGCTTGCCCGATTGGACCTGATGGGAAATGTAATAGATTGTGGGTTTTGCCTTTTTAAGCCCCTGCAAAACATGACTTGCTGCCATTTCTTGGGAACCCAGGGGTGGATCTGGCCAGAGTTCATCTTTCTGGCCAGTATTTAGTTAAAGCTTGCTTCAAATTTGCTGAAAATTGGGGAACTGTTTTTTTTTCTCTCAAATCTCGGGATTAACAATGGGAGAGGAAAATGTCATTTATGTCTGGTGTCCAAGGTGATACTAATGTGTCTTACACCAAAAGCACCGCTGATGTGTTCGCTCCATGTTGAACAATTAGATACTTAATGCTGGAGAGATAGCTCAGTGGTTAAGAACACCCGCAGCTCTTGCAGAGGACCTGGGTTCCATTCCCAGCACTCAGGTGGGATTTAACTTTAGTTCCATGGGATCTGGTGCCTCTTCTGACCTCCATGAACATCAGACACACACATATGTCTGTACATGAAGGCAAGACATTCATACACGTAAAATAAAGAAATCTAAAAAAAAGCTACTTGGCAAATGCTTTATATCAGTGTTTCTTCGACCTTAGCAAGCTTCAGAATCTTCTGGAAGTTATGCTAAAACCCAGGTTGCTGGATCCTGTCCCAGAATGGCTTCAGAAGGTCTAGGGTGGGTCTGTGAATCTGCACTTCTAACAGGTTCCAGTGGGGCCGCTGCTGGTCTGGATGACATCTTGGGGATTGTTATCCAGAGTTTCTTGGTGGATCATTATACAGGTATTTGTTTCTGTGACTGAGAGAGTATTGGTTGGTGTTTGGAAAGATTGGGAATGCATTATTATTTCTATGCTTTCAAAATAGGTTTTATTTATTCTTTGACAATTTCATACACATATATAATGTATACAATGTATTCTGCCCAAATCTCCTCTCCCACTCTCCCCACCCCCATACTTCCCCTTTCACATCCTCTTCCTTTATTATTAATTGTGTGTGGGTGTTTTGCCTGCATGCATGTACATATGTGCACCATGTGCACGCCAGGTGCCTGTAGAGTCCAGAAGAGTGTGTTGGACCCCTTGGAACTGGAATTACAAAGAGTCGTGAGCCTCCATAGGGGTGCTGGATATTGAGCGCTAATCCTTTGCAAGAGCAGCCAGTGCTCTTAACCACTGAGCCACCTCTCCAGCTTCTCCTCCTCTTTTTTTTTAATAATATTTTCTCTGTTTTAATTAATGAAATTGACAGCTGCCCTAATATTGCTAATTAGTTCAGATAATCTATTATGCTTATACTGCCAATTTGGTGCTACCTGGGGGGAATTGTTGGGAGCAGACCAATGCCTAAATCAGCATGGGACCTGCTTTCTGGCCCAGACGGTCCTTTG
Organism: Peromyscus eremicus; assembly: GCF_949786415.1. Lineage (NCBI taxonomy): Eukaryota > Metazoa > Chordata > Mammalia > Rodentia > Cricetidae > Peromyscus > Peromyscus eremicus. The sequence continues at coordinate 11,009,960 of NC_081426.1, read as the reverse complement.
CAGGATCTGAACATTTTCTGCTGGATGGACAGCACTAAGGAGAATAAAGCCTAAACCAGATTTCCCAGTTAAACGCACAGGCATGGGCAACAACACTAAAAAGTCCTTGCCTTGCTAACCAAAGTGTCTAGGAAAGAATGGCCAGGAGGAGAACCAGGCTGCCTCCATCGTAGGGTTAAAAGCCATCTTATAGTAAGGACAAACGAGGTCCATTCCTGTGGATGGTTAAACCTCTGTTTCTCAAGGATTGGGCTATGCCCCCGACCTGTAACCTTAACTACTATGGTTCTGTACTGCCTGTTCCAGGAATGGAAATTATGTCTCTGTTTTAAAAAGTTAATAACCATCTTGCAACCCTATCTTTGTTTTAAAAGGGTTGTTATGATTACCTTGTTATGACTACCTGTTGTTATGAACACTTTGAAATCATGTCTTGGTTTCAAGAGGTCGTTATGATTAACTTGTTATGCTCTGCTCTGCTCCTGTAACCCTGACTGTTTTGCCCACCCATCTGGAAACCTTCTACCCCTGAGGTATGAAATCTTTGTTGTCTTTGCATCCAATGTTGACCCTCTCAAATCCCATCTCAGGGGGCAGCAGCCTGTGTACATGAATAAAAAAGCTTGCTTTAATTAATGGCTTGCTTTAATTAATTTGGTCGTGATGATTTAGGTCAGTGCTCTTTCTCATCCCATCTTTGGGATTAACCCAGGATCCTGGAATGGGGTTGAAGGGGTCCAGAGCTGTGGTAAGTTATTAAATGCCCTGAAAAGCTGTAAGGATGCTGTGAGTTGGGAGGAAAGGCAGGGGTCATACCAGAAGGGGTCATAGCTGACCCCAATAACAAAAGACAGATCCTCAAGAGAAAGGCACAGCAAGTTAATTCAGTCACAGTTTTGCGTGACCTGGGGGCCTTCAGAAGGAAGACACAAGGACCCAGGGTGAAGTATCAGTTCTTCTGCTTAGCTTGGAGAAGGTGTGAAGAGGTGGACAGAAAGGGTATGTAATTAGATAGACGGAGGGACACGCTCAGTAAAGCCCATCTGTTGATATTTTCTCTGGCCTACTCTTTCTGGGCATGGGCAGGACCTTTTCTAGAAGGGGGTCATCTTATGACCTACTGTCAGACAAGGTAGGTTAGAGAATTTCTTTTTTGGCCAGCTTTAATGCAGGAAGGCAGGGAAAAAAATGAATATAACAGAATCATAGAACTCAACAACTGGAGGATTCCTTAGAAACCATTTCAAATCTGGATGTATAAGTCTCCTCAAGCTTCATCTCTCTCTTCAAGCCAGTGCCAAGGACTGACAGTTGAACCAGACCCAAGTCTTATATATAGCTTCTCTCACCACTTTGCAGAGACATGAAACTCATTTGGGGGAAAAATGAGTAAGCTCTAATTATTGGATTTTTTTCTTTTTTGGCAAGGAAAAGAAAACCATTTCCACCTAGTTTGTAGTAAAACATGTCTAGGCCCATTTCATTTTCGAAAGTGAACCCCACAGCTGCGCTCAGAAGCTCTCTTGACATTCCACATTCTCACTCCCAGTTTACAGTGGTCAGGAAATGCATCACCCTGGACTCTTCTCAGCCACAACTGTGGCCACAGTAGACACATGAACTTGGCCTCCAAAGGCATCACACACACTTGGACCTGTAAGCAGATCATGTATTCTCTAGAAAATTCTATGGAGAATGGTTGACCAGGGAAGGCTCCAAAGGTCCTGGGTCCTTTTGCTACAGAGGTTATTTGGCTTGCTGGCCAATGGCATTACACACACACACACACACACACACACACACACACACACACACATCACCCACTCCTTCCCACCCACCACCGACCCTGTCCAGCCCAAGGACATTTATTGTTCATCAACTTACCCTGGACACCAGATCACAGGGCCAGGTATGAACTGGGGTGAGTGAGTGTGAGGAGTGGGTGTGAGTGGGGAAGCCCATCAGGTTGTGAGTTAACACAGGATTTTATTACCATTCCTCTCACCTTCTGTAGCAAGAGAGAGGCCAGGACTGGGCGTGTGGCCAGCCCTGTGCACTTTAGCCTGTCCTGAGCTTTCCCTGGATTTTCTCTCAGCACTGAGCCCCTGTGTGCATTTATGTGAGCAGAAGAAAGGGTGTAGAATGCTGTCTGTCCAGCTGTTGACAGTGGGTATGTGGGATGGAGCCGGGCAGAGGAAGATGATTAATTTTGCCCTGATCCATGTCTATTTTGCTTGGCATGTTTCAGTCAGCATAGTTACACACAATTTTAAAAGTCCAATAAATTAAGAAGCAAGTTGCGAGCAGCAGCGTGTGACATCATGCACATGGAATCCAAAGCGTTTCTAACATCCTGTAGCCTCCCATAGGGTTCATGGAGCAACCACTATACTGCTGTGGGATCCAGACCCACAGTAACCGGTGACTTTCTCAGAAGACTGCTCACCAGCTGGGAAAACCTGACAGAGGTGGGTGGGTGTGTGGAGTGAGGTCAAGGGTGGCAGTTTCAACTGAACCTGTGACATTTTGTTTTGTGAAGAAGAAGGGGGAGGAGGAGGAGAGAGAGGAGAAGAACTGAAAACCTAAAAGTCAATGTGATGAAAGGGAAACATTCCCTGGAGCTGGTGATGGGAGCTCGAGTGATGTGGTCCTCTGCATACCTCTCCATGGATTGGAGCTGGTGATGGGTCCTCGAGTGATGTAGTCCTCCGCATACCTCTCCATGGATCGGAGCTGGTGATGGGGGCTCAGTGATGTAATCCTCTGTATACCTCTCCATGGATCGGAGCTGGTGACAGAAGCTCGAGTGATGTAGTCCTCCACATACCTCTCCATGGATTGGAGCTGGTGATGGGTCCTCGAGTGATGTGGTCCTCGGCATACCTCTCCATGGATCGGAGCTGGTGACGGGGGCTCAGTGATGTAGTCCTCGGCATACCTCTCCATGGAAATCTTCCCAGAAGCTTCAATAAAGCCACTTAACCGCAATAAAGGGGGGTGGGAGTTTTGCTTACCTGATTTGTAACATATCTTCTAGTATCCCTTTATATGTACAGGCATAAGAAAGAAGGGCGAGGGAGGAAGAAGAAGGGGAGAAAGAACCAAGATAAGCTTTGGATAGCTAGTTTGCTTTTTTATGGTTTTCCTTCTTTCCCCTCAGGCTGTTGTTCAGAAATAAGCACAAGAAACAGATAACATTAATGTCTTCCGAGTGGGTGGGTGGGTGGGTGGATGGACAGGCAGACAGATGAACAGACAACTGAATGAACTCACAGTTGTCAGCTCTCAGTGCAGGTAGACACCTGTCTTCCTCAGGAAGCTCCTGGAGACTGCCCGTGCGGTGCTGGGACTGATCACAGCTCCCTTTCAGATATATTACAACCAATCCCCGAAGTTAGGCTCCATCAGCCTGTTCAAGTACCTCCAGGTGGGGATGAGTGGTTAGAACAGGTAAACTGGCTCCTGCCGGTATCATCTATGGCCCTGGTGGATGTTCCCAATCTCCGGCTCTGAGTGTTATAACTACCTTTGCTTTTGGAAGGGGACATTGGCTTGTAAGAGTGAGAACAGAGACTGACTGAGAGGTTGCTGCCACCATTGGACATAATAATTGTATGGAAAGGGGGCTGGCTAAAGAAACCCACCCTGATCCTGGAGCCCAGAACCAGGGAAAGAAACACACCCTGGATCTGGGACCTGAGCCAGAGAAAGAAACACTTTATCCCCAAACCCAGAACCAAAGAAACATGCCCTGACTCTGAAACCAGTGCCAAAGAAACACACTTTGTCCCTAGACAAAATGTGAGCCAATGAAAGAAATATGCCCTAGCCTTAAAATTAGAGCCAAAAAGCTAAGAAAGGCCAGTGAAAGAAGCACAATTTGGCTCTGAAATCAGGGCCATCACTACCCCTAATCCGCAAAACTAACCAATCCCTGAGCAGAAAAAACTAACCAGTCCCTGGACAGAAAATCTTCGCTCTGGAGAAACTCCACCCCCAAGAAGCCCTATATAAACTGCTATCCTGCTCAGTCTGCTGTTTTTTCCACCCTGGTAGAGGCAGCCACTCCCTTGGACTCCTCCTTCCCAAATAAATCTCTTTCTCAAAAGAGTCTTGGGTGTGAAGATCTCCATTCACCAGTGCAGAGAAGAACCACCTTGCTGAGATGTCCCTTAGGCGACTAAGCAGAAAAAACCTTGCAGAGACGTTCCCTTAGAAGGGCTGAGCAAGGCAGAGCTGAACAGAAGAACCTTGCTGAGTCATCCCTTAGGGGCCTGAGCAAGACAGATCAGAAAAGTAACAACTTTTCCAAGGAGATTGCTACATTTCTGCAGGGGTTTCCCCTTTAGCAGAGTGAAGCGAAAGAAGCAACATCTTGGGCTGGAGAAGCAGAGCTCTGCTGGGAAGCCCCCTTAAGGGGGGGGGGGGGGAGTCTGAGCAAAGCCCAGCTGTAGTGGCTCTCCAGGAGAGGAGCAGGATTGGTATATCCTGCAGGGAGACCATCCCCCACTGCACCCCAACTCAAGGTATTGCCTGACTCTCCCGAGCAGTCAGGATACCTCTCCCTCCAGAGCTGAGCTTTCTTTCCCGCTGCAGCTCCAGCTGCCAGAGCTGTCCTAGCAGCTCAAGGTGTCGCCTGATTCCCTGAACAGTCAGGACACCTTTCCCCAGAGATGCAATACCAGCAATGGGAAAACTAGTAATGGGACCTTGGGCAAGGGCAGGGAACCAGCTGTCAGGGGCAAGAGAAAAGCAGCACAGAGGGTCCCCAGGGTGGGAATGGCCTGGAGGCAGCGCTTGAACAAGGAAGAGAAAACCACCAAGGAGATTCTTGCTTGGACTCTGCCACCAACTAGTGTTGGGACCTTGAGTGAGTGACACCCTCTGTCTGGGATGTGACTTCCACTTCCGTAGAGCAATGGACTAGATGTGGCCTCTGCTGCTGTGTGGACTATTGCTCCAGGGAAGGGAGAGCCTTAGTCACAGCACAGTGCCACATTTGGCAGTAGCTTCAGAGAAATTGCCAAGTGGCAGGGAGTGGTAAGTACATGGAAGCCAGTTGGCACCACAGCCAGCAGAACAACAGTAGTGTGGCCACCAGTGTGGCCAAGATGTTGAAGTCACCATGGCAGGGCTTCTCCTGGGTGTGAACCATGTCTCTTTATGTAAGGTTTATTATAGCAACACGTTTTCTCAGGTGAGTGCTGCCAGGCCTCTGACCACATGGCTTTTATGGCCATTTTTGTCAAGTTTAAGCTTGGGCTGGGAGCATGAGAGAACAGTCAGCAGCCTCAAAACCACCCTGACCCGCCCCCCGTCCCTGCCCCCGCCTCAGGTTCCTGTGTGCAGGGAATAGCTAGAACTTTCTAAGGTCCTTCCAGCCCTCATGTGCCAAGAGCCTGGAGGGAGAAGTCTATGCTCAAAGCCCTAAGAGGCTGAGTGTGGGCGCTTGGCCCGAGGAGTTTAGCCTCAGGTCCACATGCTCTCAGCTGTGAAACGCGACTTGCATTCCGAGCTCAGTTCCTCATCTGGGAGCCCACACAGCCCTATCCCTGGAGGGGATGCCGCTGACTTTGCTCTTGGGAACAGTAGATGAGAAAGCACATGTTACAGTTGTGGCACTGAGCTGGACACATCTTTAGTATCCAGTGAACTGACAGCTCTTCTCACGATCGAATTCAGCCTGCGGTACTTCTGGAGTGCAGAATGCCAGCACAGGGCTCAGGGATACAGACCCGTGTACAGGGTTCCAGATGGGGAGAGAACAGAGAGGCTGAGACCCAGTGCCTCTTACAATCTTATCATCATTTAATTTCATCCAACAGGCAAACATGGGCACCTGCCGCTGTTGCCTGGTACTGCCAGCCAGAAAGGCAGAAGCATTTACTGATTTGCATCAGCGGCATGTGGTCTCTGCTCAAAGGGTGCCTGCCCCAGAGTTAAGGGGTTCGACCCCTGCAGCTTCCTCCTGCTCCCTAGAAAGTTCTCTCCTCGCCTGGAAGGTCCTGCTCAGGCTGGCCTCCAGCCCTCTGCTGGGGTAGCCCCTCCCCCGAAGCCATCCCTTGCCAGCATGATGCTCTCAGGAGTCCATGCCCACAGCCTGCGTGGGCTTTGTAGTTCTTACGCTCGCCACTACCACGGTATAGATTTGTTTTGACAAAGATCTTTTATTGACTGCCACTCACCATCAAGCAGGCATAATGAGAGCAGGGACTTGATCTCATTATTTATTTATGTGACGTTTTAAGACAGTATTTTGCTATGTAGCCCACCTTGAAATCACAATCGTCCTGTCTTCACCACCCAGGTGGACCATGGCTGTCCAGAGAGTCACGAGGGCGTGGAGGGGTGGGGGGCAGTGGGAAGAGTTGAGTCTGCAGAGGTATGCAAGCCAGGTCATTAAGTGTCCTTCCAGGCCTGTTTCCAGAGTCAGTGGGACAGCAGAGTACAGATCTGGCTGCAGGCCTGACACTCCCTTGGGCCCCGGTGTGGGTAACAGACATTTGGACATGTAGACCGGTGAGCAGGCTGCTGGGCTCCAGGGGGCCAGAGCCTATTGTGTAAGCAGGCACAGGAGGTCGGCTAGTGAGATACCGCTGTTGGGCTGGGCCTTTGTCAGCAGGGCCCAGTGGGCTCTTCTGGCCAGTTGTCCCAGCCGACCTGGTGCAGCCCACAAGCATCTGTGTGGATCTCCCCTGCAGACCGAGTGCCTCACTCCCCGGGCCAGGGTGGAGAGGGAGAGAAAGGCTGAGTCCCACACTGCTTACGGTCTTTTTGTAACTTAATTTCACCCAATGGGCCAACATGGACCCCTGCCACTGAGATGGATGGTAAATGGGCTGACTGAGGCCTTGGGGTCATATGAGAAACCAGAAGTCGAGGGATCCCTGTTCTCCACTACCACAGGTTAGAGACGACAGCCGACCAGGCTGTGGACACTGGAGTGAGGCACAAGGGCAGGCAGGATTTAGTCATCAGTGGTGCTGGGGACATTTCTGTGGACTCACCAAAGTCAAGGATGAGGCCCGGAGTCTGGCTTAGGGACCTCAGTCTGGTGAAGCTGTAACCGAATCCTGTAGGTGGAATAATTTCTGAAGAACACAGGTTTATTCTAGAGGCTGTGCAGCCCCAGACAGAGGGGCTGAACTTGGTGAGGGTCTTCATGCTGCCTCCCAAGACAGCAAAACATCACAAGGGGAACAAGTGAGCCAGAAAGAGGAGGGGCGCAAGCCTCTCTTCTATCAGCAGCCTGTTCCTGTGATCGCTAAGTGGTTTCCATGGCAACTAACTTGCTCTCCCTTCTGTGACATCAACGTCAACACTCAAGAGTTAAGCCCCACTCCCCACCCCACCCCACCCCACCCCACCCCACACGCACACCCACATTACTTACTCCTTCCTGAAAGCCCCACCTCATCCTAACAACCAGGTTCCCAACACATACGGCACGCTTCAGTGGCAGGATCATTGAGGAACACGTGCAGCCACTGCTAGTCCCAGGAACCTTTGTGAGGCTTGGGAGGAGGGTCTCTGGGCAGCGGCAGCCGCAGGCAAGGTGATGGAATGAATTGACCTGGAGGCGTCCACGCACGTTGGAAACCGCACAGGCGAGTGCTGTGGCCTGGACGCCACTAACTGATACGGGGACCAGGGGCCCAGGGGCCCAGGGGGCCAGTTGGTGAGCCCGTTTGCAAACTCACTGAACTTGAGGTGTCTGGAAACCAAGAGATGGAGTCTTCCCACACTTTTCTACCTACAGCGGGTCAGGTGGCATTCGAGAATCACGAAGGTGACCGACCCACTCAGTGTCCCACTCCGTGGCACTGGCTGGGCACTTGATGCCCTGTGCCATTTCCGAACACTTCCATCTCCACAAAGGCAATGTTAACTCCAACTCAACTCTGTAAACAGCCGCCTCCTCCCCTTAGCGCTCTGCATCCGCCCCAGGAATCACCTCCACGCCACAGTAACAAGATCGGAGTTTGCTCCTGATGTGGGTGGGAAGCCTGAGTGCTGTGATTGGTGCAATAGAAAGCTGGCCAGCCAATAGCTAGGCAGGAGGTATAGGTGGGCCTTCCGGGCAGAGAGAGAACTCTGGGAAGAAAGGTGGAGTCATCAGCCAGACACAGGGAGGGAACAGGAGGTGCAGGATGGAAGAGAGGTAATGCCATGTGGTAGAACGTAGATTAATATAAATGGGTTAATTTAAGTTATAAGAGCTAGTTAGGAACAAGCCTAAGCTACAGGCTGAGCTTTCATAATTAATAGGGAGTCTCCGTGTCATTATTTGGGAGCTGGTGGCCCAAAGAAAAATCCGACTACATGCGAGGTTGTAAACAGGTGAGGATGTCCTTGAGGAGGTGTAGGAGGGCTGGGTGATGGGAGCCAAGTCTCTGCTTCCCTGTGGGCAGGAGGCCACCTCTCTGAGAAGGGGACACAGACAAGATCATAACTGTGGGTTTGGTGGCAGTTGAAGGGATTTGTTTTGTGGCGTCTACCTTCCTACACAGCCTGCCTGGCCACCTGCAAGGCAGGAATGGCGGGGCAGTCATTTCTCACGCAAAGGTCAGCACAGCCCGTTCCTGCACCCGATCCTGTCGCTCCTCTGCTCTCCACCGTCTTTTCAGTCTATTCTACCCTGGGGTCTTTTTTCGGGTGACATGCTTTATTTGGAACTTGGAATGCTCTTGGCTCACAGCTAGGCCTCAGCCCTGGGTATCTGGTGCTCTCATTTCCTTCAGAGGCATCTTTCTTCCCCTCCCCCCTCCCCACCACTCCCCCCTGCTCCCCCATCCCTTTCAGCCCTCCCCTTCCCTTCTACTCCTTCTCCTCTTTCCTTCTCCTTCCAGCTTACTAAGTGCTAAAGATGGCCTTGAACTCCTGATCCTCCTCCCTTTACCTCCCGAGGGTTGGAATTACAGGTTTGAACCTAGAGCCTGATGCATGCTAGGCAAGCAGTCTACCACGGACCTGCACCCCCAGTTTCAACCCCGGCCTTTTGAACACACTTTCGGAAGTAAATACCACCTTCCTCACCTGATAACCTTTCCCTGCCTTACTGCACTTGGAAGTGCGTGTTAGTATTTGCCCTCTATGGACTTGTTTGCCTGTTCTCTCTCTCTCTCTCTCTCTCTCTCTCTCTCTCTCTCTCTCTCTCTCTCTCACACACACACACACACACACACATATACTCTGTGTGTTTGAAAGTCTGTGACTTTCTGAAGCACACACACACACACACACTCACAAATGCTTATGTTCAGTACTCATACCCACAAACACCCATACACCCATGCCCACACTAGCATGTACACACACATACACACACACACACATACACACACACTACAAATCTTCATTGAATGAATAGATGCACCAAAGAAAAAGCCAGGGTTTTTGATGGTACCTTGTAGTCCCTACACTGACTCTAGAGACTTTCTGTCATGAGGAGTTGACTGCTTCTAGAATCTAGAGAACGCCATGAGGCTGAGGCAGAAAGGACAGGACCCTGGACGCCAGGATGCCCATCCCCGGCACTCTAGGCATAACTCACAACTCTGTTGGCCTGGCTCCGCACAAAAACTGACGGCAGAAATCTAGCTCTCAGCCTTGGCTCTCCCATGTGAGCCCTGTGCAGTCCAGCACAAACCTGAAGTTTTCAGAGCCACCGTCTCTAGACAGACACTGGACTCAGCTGCAAATAACAGGAGTCTGAGAATATTGACTTAATCAAATTAGGGGTTTCCACTTTCCTCGGCAAAGCTGGTGTGGCAGCTCCTTGGGTTCCCATGGGGGCAGCTCTGTCTGTATTTCTTCTCCCCACCCAAGCACAGGGCACCCGGCACTTGTTCTCTTGTCCCCAAGCACAGGGCACCCGGCACTTGTTCTCTGTCCCCAGGGTGGTTGCATGCTCCCTGGTGTTTGTCCTCAGTCTCAGAAAGACGCAAGGGCAGGGCCTGGCAAATGACAGCCAGGGCCAAGAGAGCTTCCTCAGAAGCCTCATTCTGTAACTTTAATTCACCCTGGCTTCCAGAGACCTGGTGCCTCTGTGACTGCAAGCAAAACCAGACTCCCTTAGTCAGCGTGACACACATTCCTGGACAGAGTGGCTCGGTCAGCAGAGCCATCTGCAAGGCTGATTGACTGATTCGGGGTTCAGTGACTGTGAAGAGGCCGGGAAATTGCAAGCCCAGAGCCAAATTATCTCAAGGCATCTTTATTCCTCTTCATCGTCCTCCTTCTGCACCTAATTGATATCTTTGTGATCGTTCGGTAAATCCCTTAAATGTACAAACAGAACACTAGTTTCCAAACAATGAAAAAGCTAAAAATACTCTCAGCCAGCATCTGAGGTTTATGACAGGGGTTTCCCATGTTGCTTCAATCCACCTACCTAATGTTTCCACAAATGCATTTGAAAATGTCTCTGTTTATGGCCTTTTTAATTCTGTTACTATAAAAACTATGGGAGGCCAGCTGGGAGACCAGCTCCCACATTTTACCCCAGGGTACTTGAGGAGTGAGGGATAAGAGATTTAGATAGAAGGATAGAGGGGAGAGAAACAGACAGAAACACAGGATAGTCTCAGGAGGGCCTAGATCCTTATCCTCGGGCCCCTCCTATCTCTTCGAAATGGCTATTTGTGGAATGCCAAGGGGTGGAGCAAAAGACCTAACCCTAGCTCAGCCAAGTGTAGACCCTTCCAATCACCCAGAAACCATGCGTATGGTTAAGCAATCCTCTAATGCAGCTCTGCTGGGTAAAGCAAGCTCGGTCTCACTAGGAAACCTTTACAAAACTGCTCCCATATTGGAGCATGTAGCTGAAAGTTTCTCTGGTCCTGCCCGGCCCTGTAGTCCAGACGAAATTCTCCCACCCATGTCCCACAGTCACTTGGTCCCAAGTAAACACACAGAGGCTTATATTATTTACAAACTGTACGTCCTATGGTCGGCCTCTTGCTAGCTAGCTCTTACAGTTTAATTCAACCCATGGCTTCACCTGCATCTCATTACATGTGACCCCTAGGATGGCAGTCTGGCATCTCCCCCACTCTGCCTTTCTCTTTCCTGTCTCTCTCCTTGGATTTCCCGCCTACCTCTAAGCTGCCTTGCCATAGGCCAAAGCAGCTTATTTATTAACCAACAGGAACAACATATATTCACAGCGTACAGAAAGACATCCTCAGCAGGAACATACTATTTGGGGTAACCTAAGTCCATGTTCCCAAGCCATTGTCACTCTTTTTAGGCTTCAGAATAAATGATCTCTTATCCACTTTGAGACGAGAGTTCTGTGTTTTGTACCCACATGGGGCAGTGTGGAAGCTGGTGGTTTTGAAACTTCAAGTACTCCAGAATCACCAGAAAGCCTTGGAAAGACTTAGACTTTGCCAGGTGTGTTGGTGAATGCCTGTAATCCCAACAGTCAGGAAGCTGAGACAGGAGGATTGAGAACTCAAGGGAGCTTGAACTACACAGTGAGACCTTACCTAAAATAATAATTTTTGTATGTATGTATGTATGTATGTATGTATGTATGTATGTATGTTTGTATGTATGTATGCAGCATGTGATGCAGTGCCCTCAAAGGCCAGAAGAGGGCGTTGGGCCCTGGAACTGGAATTACTGAGGTTGTGAGCCACCACATGGCTGCTGAGAATTGAACTCGGGTCCTCTGGAAGAACAGCCAGTTCTTGTACCCCTGAGCCATCTCTCCAGCTCCCCACTACATTTTTTTTTTTAAATTTAAAAAGCAACCTTAAATTTTACCTCCCACGACCAGTTCACCCGTGGTGCTGGGGACCAGGGACCACACCTTGTCTGGTGAGCAGACAGCATTGCAGGGGAGGGGAGGGGAGGAAGGCAAGAGAGGGCAGGAGGGGAAAGCGAAATGGGGAACCGAAACATTGACTTCCAGTGGTGATGTCTTAGTCGGTGTGTATGTATGTCAAAATGCACACCACCTGTGTGTAATTTATCATATGTCAGTTGTACCTCAGCATAACTAAAGTTACTCTTACAGAGTCAAGTGTCACCTCTCAGAAATGTGAGTTATGAAAATGGGAACATAGCTGTGTGGAACGTAAGGTGCTCAGCACCATTATAGCACTTTAACATTCCAAAGCAGTAGAACAACTCTGGTGCCAGCAGGGGTGTGGAGAAATGCACAGCCACTGCTGGAGAGTGTCTGTTTTGCTGTGGCTTATTGCTTTATAGTGGCATCTACAATAGTGAACCACAGTCACATAGGCCAGGGCTTGTTACATAGCCCAGGCTAGCCTCAGACTTGCCATTCTCCCATCTCTACCTCCTGAAAATAGTTCCCAGGGGTAAGATATGTACTTCTTCTACAATGCTGAGTAGACTGCTAGCAACTCCAAACAATAATTATACACCAGTTCAGCAATAATCTTAGGATTAGAGGAAATATATCAAAGGAAGAAAAACCAAGCAAATGTCCGTAACAGCATTGGCACCAACTTATTAAAAGAAAGGCTTCCTGTGAAGCCAGTTTCTGAGAACCACCCCCCACCCATCAGGGCCATGGCTCGGGGGTTTGAGTCTAGGGCCAATTCCCTTGTCTAACCTGACATTTCACAAACAGTGGTGGCCTCTACAAGCTTCTGGCTGTGTGAGAGAAATAACAAGTAGATGGAGGCTGAGAGGTTGCCCTTCCCCCACAGGAGAAACTGTGCCATTCTGAGAGAAGGCTCAGGACGGGTGGGACTCACTCCCTGCAAAGTAAAACACCCGAGAGGAACAGAACCCGCCACTGAGCCTGGGGACTTTCAGAAGTCCTCAAGACCAGTGTGTCCTAGAAGAGAAGGCAGGGGGTCAGACTCTGGGTGAGCTTCCAGTGCCTCAGTTTCCCTGCCTTTCAAATGATAGTTCTAATGTCGTCCACCCGTGGCTGCTGAGATGCTACGATTTGCTAAGTCCCCCGAAAATGTTTTGAAAAAGCATTCTGTCAACATAAGATATGTTGTGAAAATTAGCACTGTTTGGTGACCTATGAGAAATCAGAGACTTGGAGAAATTGAGTTTACAAAAAACATTATCTCACCAACTAAGAAGAGCATGATAAACTTTCGTTTCTGTCTCTTGTGTTCTGAAAACAAATCGACATTTGTCTTGTTTCCCAATTATACAAACTCATGCTCCCTGGAGACCTCTATTCCCATTCGCTCCCCCTCGCCACACCCCCAGCTGTGTGTTCAAGAAAGTCACAATCTAGAGAGACAGGCCAAGGTGAATCGTGTTGGTTTTAAGGTCAGAATAGAGACAGTCCGTGCTACCTGGGGCCTCCCCAGAGCCGACATCACAGAATCCCCTCTGGTCCCAGTTAACCCCTTGTTCAGGGATCCTGTCCCTTCCAAAGACAGACCTGTGCCAGCCTGCTGAATGGCAGTCATGGGTGAACGAGTTCCTCTGCAGCCCTTATGCCTGAGCCTGTTATTCTGACCTGCCCAGAAAATCCACTGCTTAGGGCAGGATTTTCCCTCGCTCTTTCCACAACACAGTCACTTGTGCTATTCTGCTGTGGATGGAGCCTCTTCCTCATTCCAGCCCAGTGTCTACGCTGGGCTGTTGTCCTGTGGAAGCAGGTACATTTGGGACCTCTGTAGAAAGCAAGGGTTCTCCACTTGGGTACAACTGACGTTTCAGTTGTCATGGGTCTTGCTTACGGCATGGGCTGCCCTCTGAATTGCAGGACATTTGCAACATCCTTGGCCTCTACCCACTAGATGTCAGTTGCTCCCCTCCCCCAGGTTGTGACATCCCCTAATGTCCTTAGACATTGCCAGCACTGTCCCTAGTTGAGGGTAACTGGGCTAATGCTCCACCCCGGAGATCCTGCTGTCCTGGGATGCCTCCCACCAGCTGCCACTGAAACACTTTCCACCTGGGCTCAGAGACTGGCTGCCTATCTGCTCTTTGGGACATTTGTTGACCTTTTGGCCTCTGAACCTCTTTCTGGGCTTGGGGCATCTTACCCAACATGAGTGGGAGGCAAAGCCAGGTGCTGAGGCTGGACCCTGTCTCTCTGCTACACTGTAAGCAGTAGGTGGCCAAACGATACACCTGCCTCAGACTTCAAATTCCCGTAGAATCAGCTTTGTGACCTTTGAGACAGCGGGTGTGTGTGTGTGGGGGGGGGGTGAGCGGGGGGGGGATGGCATGGACAGTGATGGCAGAACCCCTGCCTCCAGTGGCGCTGTGTGCCTCTGTTCCTAGGACAGCTACTTCCTCATTTTATATCCCAGTTCTGGCTCTCAGTAGCCACTGAGCATGCTCTCAATAGCTGATTGCAGGCTGCCAAGGATTACCCCCATTTTTAGCAAGAGTCTCTCTCGTGTAACCCAAACTAGCCTCCAACTCACCGTGTAGCCAAAGAGCCAAAGGGGACCTTGAACTCCTGATCCTATGTGCTGGGATTACAACTGTGTACCACCATCTTTTTCCATCCCATCTGTGGGGGGGTTGGTCCCCAGGACAAGCTCTCTCTCCTCATCACTGGCTAAGTGCAAGCCAGGTCTCCTTTGCTCTGCAGACTCTTAAAGCCTTCCGAGAGCACAGACAGCTCCTAACTCACAAGGCCTGGCTTAAAAGGGAATCTCAGCTCACCGTCACCACAGGGTAGCAAAATAAACTTGTGGAAGAGATCTGTTGGTTCAGTGAGGCGTTCAGAGAGTGTATGAATCCAAAGGGGCTGGGGATGGAGCTGGGGCTGGGAAAAGACAAGGGCATAACAAAGAAAGCACAGTGTGTGTGTGTGGGGGGGGGGGGGGGTCATTCGCTCTCGTAATACAGAAAGAGATGCACGTGAAATAATGTCTTAAAATGAAACTTTACAAGCTGATAACAGTTGCAGTGCATACAATGGGAAGAAGTTTGCTTCACTTAACGCGTCATTCAGCTTTATAAAAGAAACTGAGTTTTTAATGGAAAATAGACAGAGATAATACACATTAGATAATCCACCAAGAAAGTACGAAACACTAATAAACCCAAGAAAACACTGAAATGCATCAGAAATCACAGGAATTAATATTCAAACATCCGGGAAACCACAATTTCCCCTTACGAGGTTAGAAGCAGGAACAAATAGAATATTCCACATGGCCTGTGCTACGGTGAATTGTCTCAACTGGGTGGAAGGGAATGAAGGTTGGGGCCCTCGAGAGAGTGGCCAGGGTGCTCATCAAGGAACCACCAGGGAAATGCCCCTGTTTGTCGTCCAGAAACTCACTCTAGAAATGGCCAGCAACACAGGTAAAGCCGCACACCCCTGCTTTGCACACGGGCCAGACTGTCTGTTCAAGGCTTGGTCCCTCTCTAGGTCCGGGTTTCCTCATCTCCTCACACAGGCTGTAAGAGAGTTTCATTGTTATCCAGGTTAACCATTTACTAATGTTTGCGATGTGCATACCACAGGGCCTGGCATGTAATCAATGCCCGGTAAGTGTTATCGATGAATGAAGAATTGATTATCACAGCAGCATACACAGGAAGTCACCTAGGTGTCCAGAAATAAAAAAGTCAGTAAGTCACGGCACGATTATAGATTATTTGTGACCCAATGATGAGGAAAGTGAGCAAGACTCCCACTGTAATGAAAACATTATGCCCTGTATTTCTCTAATCGCATGCCCTGCCTGGACCTCCCTGGACCACAAAGCAAGACCGTGTCAAAAGGAAAAAGAAAGAAGAAGGTTTTACTTAGAGGTAGAATATACTTGCTTAACATGTGAGGCGCTGAGTTCAACCCAGCACCTGAAAACAAAACAAAACACAACAAAACCAACCAACCAACACATAAAACAAAGACCACCTTGGGGAGTATCATGACTTTATTTACTTAGTTTGGGAGATGTTTCGCTTTTCTGTTTTTTGACGCAGGGTATATCTCTTTAGCTCCAACTGGCCTGGAACTCACTATGTAGCTCAGGATGCCCTCCTCCAACTTTGGCAAATGTCTTGCCTTTGTCTTCCAACTTCTGGGATCACTGGTGTGAGCCACCATACCCGGCTTTGGTTTTTTCCTTTCTTGTTTTTGAGACAGGGTCTCACATAGCGGCGGGTGATCTCAGACTTGCTACATGGCAGAGTCTGGCCTCGAATTCTCCCACACCACCACACCATGTACATTTGAACAGACTTTTAGAGCAGCATTAGGTTCAGAGCAAGATGAAGTGGAAAGTATAGCATTCTCAGGGGCCCCTGTTCCACATGGGCACCCAGAGTACCCAGGCGGCACATTGGCTCTGACCAGTGAGCTCCCACTGAGACTGACCCAGAGCCAGTTTCCAGTGCCTTTCATGCCTGCTGTTACATGTCGTGGGTTTGTAAATGGTAAGATGCCACACACCCAGCACTGTAGATCCTGAAGAACATTTTCATGGCCTCAGATCCTCCGTGCTCTGTCTGTTCATCCCTCTGACCTCTGACCTCTGCCAACCACTCATCTTCCTCCCACTCCGAGTGTTGCCTGTTTCTGGAATGTCCATTGGAATCACATGGCCTTTCCACTTGGTAACAGATGTAGACACGTTTCCTCTGTCTTGCTTGTCTTGCTGGTGTCCTTTTGGTGCTGAAATGTCCCGTGGTCTTGTCGGATCACTGGAGAAACACTGAGGTTGCTTCCACGTTTCTGTAGTTATGAGTAAAGCGTTGGTAAACGTCAGCGTGTGGGTATGTGTGTGCTTTTTAGCTCTTCGGTCAATACCATGGAGCAAGATGGCTCGTATGATATCAGCACATTTGGCTTCTTAAGAGGCTGCCAAGCAGTCTTCCAACGTGGCTGCGGCTACGTCATTCCAAGTTCCCAGGATGTGAGAGCATCCCTGCTGCTGCCGGTTCAGCACCGTGTGTTGTCAGGATCCCGCGGGCTTCGTCTGCTCTGGTCAGCAGCGAGTGCCGTCTCGCTGTTTCAAAGTGAAGCTCTCTCAGGATATCAAACCCTTTAAAACCTTTTCCTCATTTCCCCCATTATTAGCTCATATTATTTGGTGGTTAATTTGCAGGAGGAAAAAGGCAGTCGAGCTGCCCGCCCCATCTCAGGAGGTTTTTAACCAACACCGATTACCGGTTGTGGTGTCAAGTAACTAGGAATGGTTACTTTCTTGGGCCAAGACTGAGAGAGGAGAACGGACTCAAGGCTGTGGTCATCGCCAGCAAGAGTATGGCACAGTGGCCAGCGTCAGCTGGTTAGCACTGAACCTTTAGCACTGGGTGCAGATTCAGGAACTTCTCTGAAAATAGCAAACCAAGGAAAATAAGTGTTGTCTTTTAATTTTTTACATTTATTGGGTGTGGGTACTGCATGTGCCATGGCACAGGTGTGGAGTTTAGAAGACAGCTTGTAGGCATGGGCTGTCTCCTTCCACCGTGTGGGTTCTGGGCACTGAACTCGGGTGGTTACGCATGATGGCGAGTACCTTGGCGCACAGAGTCATCTTGCCAGCCTGTAGCTGCTTAAAAAAAAGTGGTCGAGGGTGAGAGAGATGGTTCAGTGGGTAAAGCCCTCGCCACACAAGCATGAGGACCTAAGTTCAGATCCCTGGCACCTGCACAAACGCCAGGCAGGCGTGGTGACCCACTTGTCATCTCCACTCAGAAGGGGGAGACGGATCCCAGAGAAGACCCGAGCTGAATCAGTGAGCGCTGAATGAGTGCTACAGTATATACTCCACCTCAGCGACGGAGGAAAACATCCAATGTTAACCTCTGGCCTCCACACAGCCTTCACATGTACACACTCATGTACACACATACTTGCCAATACACGTGCAAATAAGCCTACATACATGCATTTGTATGGCACACACACATATGTATGTATGATGTATGTATGTATGTATATATACAGGTTTAGCCTGTAGTCCCAGACTGAGGCAGAAGGATCACCTTGAGTTTGAGGCTAGCCAGGGTTATATAGTAAGACCCTGTCTCAAACAGTCATTTTTTAAAAAGAGGTTTAAAATTAAGCCCAGACAAAAAACAAAAAAACAAAAAAAAACAAAAAAACACACAAAAAAAAACCACACAAAAATCCACTTGCTCTTGACTTTTTCTCCATTATAAATTTTTAATTGAATTTTTTGTTTCCTTTATTATTACTGTGGTGTGTGTGTGTGTGTGTGTGTGTGTGTGTGTGTGTGTGTGTGTGTGTGTGTATGCTTATATGAGGGCAGACTAGAGCCACAGCTTCAAACAGGAAGTCAGAGGACAGCTTACAGAGTGGGTTCCCCCTGCCGAGCCTTTTCACTGGCCATCTCCATTCCAAATTGACACAAAACATATTCCTTCATGTCAACAGCCCCTCACCCCTTTTATGGCACAGGCTCACGTAGCTCAGACTGACCTGAAACTCGTTGTACATCCGAAACTGCCCTTGAACTTCTGATCCTCCTGCTTCCGCTTTCCAAGAACTAAGATTGCAGGCTCCCCTGCCATGCCCAGCTTGACAGGCCAATCTCTCCCCCTCAGCTAGCCCGCTGCAGCCACAGAGGGACCCTTCTTGCCTCAAGAGAAAAACGTGGACAGTGAATGGCTTCTGTATAAAGGGGAGAAAGGGGGGGGGACTCCACTTTAGGGTCTCACTTCCCGCTTGTAATCTGAGTCCTCCCTGGGGTCCCCTCACTGAGCCTCCCACCATGAAGCCAATATTGCAGGAGCACTGAGAGCCAAAGGATGTGCTTGCTGGCCCGGAAGAACTGCCCTGGTTTAAATATTGGCAGGAATGAGCGGCGATCTTGCTGAGGCTGCCTTCCTTTCCCTGTGACCTGGCCAGCAAGCCTGGCGGGTGGTAAAGGTCTGGGGAGTGCTTTGTGTGGCTTCAGGGCACGTAGCAGGCAGGACCAATATTTGCTCTCTGACGCTGAAAGAGAATTGCTGAGGCACGAGCCTTTCAACAGTGCTCAGCCTGTACCTGCACAGCTGGGAAATGCCCTCAAGAAGGTTCTGAGCTCTGGGCCCCGGGTGAACACCCACTGGCCGGGGCTTGGGTGCTCTGAGTTCCTTTCTGGAAACACCAAACCCTCCAAGAACCGTTGAGGGGCTGCGCTGGCTTTGTAACTGGGCCCCCGCAGCCAGATCACAGGGTCAGCCGCCACTTGAAAGGCTTTGAGAACAAAATCAATACGGGCCCTGCTCGCCAAGATCCCACAGAAGGCTTCAGCTGTTTGTCGGTGCTGACATGGAAAAAGTGGAAGCAGGCACCAGCTGCCTCTGGGGGAAGGGCCAGTTGTTGGTAGCACCTGTTGGGTAGCCCCTCCTTGGAGCCCCAAGAGTGGGATTGAGGTCAACGGCCTGGAGAGGTCTTATCTCTCAGACTGGGGTCAGCAGCCTGGAGAGGAAGTAACAGGACAGCACACCAAGGCTACCTTCCTGTCTGCTAGTCAACTGCCACACATCTACATACACAGTTACTGCTCGGCAACAAGCCTGTGCAACCCAAGAGCTCATGGACCTGCCCAAGGCCACCTACCTCGTAAAGTCAAAAGCCGGGTTCCAACCCACGCTGTCCTCTTACAGAGCCCCATCTCTGACCACATTGCCACACCACCCACTCTCTGGAGTATGGCTTACAGTGTCACAGCAACGTAAGCATGTCCTAGGATCCCAAAGTACAGACTTCGACATTCTGCTAGCAAGGCACATGACACTGACTTGAGAAGTGGAGGCAGGAGGATTGAAGGTCTGTCTAGGCAATCCAGTGAGACTCTATCTCTAAATGGAGATGAGAAAAAGGACATGGACAGTTTAGTTGGCAGAGTACTTGCCTTGCATGCATGAGGCCCTTGGTTCAGTTCCTAAGGCTGCAAGTAATAAAATATGCTGACTGCTTTATTTCTCACCTTGGAAATAAAGACATGTAGAATCAGTTTGCACTGTTATAGAAACATCAGACAGTGTAGGACCGAGAAGGGTGTGAAGGCAAAATTTTACACAGGCACAGCTTGGTGCTTTGAGCTGCTCCTGCTCTGCATCCTGGCTACAGCCCCACTGAAGGCTTTTCAGGCTTCCCAGTGAGCCTCTGAGGCCCTCAAGTCTGGGAAGGGTTTGCCCCTCACTCCCTCTAGCAGACGGACCATGATCCCTATGAAGAACCTAATAAGACAGAGAGACAACTAGCTGGTGAAGTGTTCTCCTTCAGGGTTGCCGTTGGTCTAATTGCTTCTAAGACCCAGGTCTCAGGGATAGCACAGTCATTGTGTCACCTTGAAGGTAGAGGGCTGGTTTTAAATTGCATTGCACTGTACATTGCCAATTAAATCTTAGTTTCACAGGCTCTTGACATTTGTAGAAAAGGGGCAGCTGCAGATCCGTAGTTATGATATACTCTTGTTTCTGGAAAAATAAAATACTTGTATACATTCATAAATCATGTTAGGAAATAGCCTGAAAGTACAGTCTGAAACTGTTGGCCGGGAACTCTGAGGAGCAGCTCAAAGCACCAAGCTGTGCCTGTGTAAAATTTTGCCTTCACACCCTTCTTCTCGGTCCTACACTGTCTGATGTTTCTATAACAGTGCAAACTGATTCTACATGTCTTTATTTACACAGAGTGACATTCAGTCTCTTTGGTGTCTGGTTCTACAGTTTTGACAAACATGTAGGTAGACTACATACCCATCACCAAATCAGGAGGAAGACATAGCCAATAACCAGCCATCTTACTTGTTTTTGTATTACTATGACGAGACATCATGATCAATGCAACTTATAAAAGAAAATGTTTGATTTGGGGATTACGGTTTCAGAAGGTTAGAGTCCATGACCATTGTGGCAGGGAACATGGCATCAGGTAGGTATGGTGCTGAAGCAGTAGCTGAGAGCTCACATCTTGATCTACAGCCAGGAGGCAGATTGAGCTAATAGAATAGCAAGAGTCTTTTGAAACTCCCAGGGACACACCTCCTCCAATAAGACTACACCTCTGAATCCTTCCCAAACAGTTCCACCAACTGGGGACCAAGTATTCAAATATATGAGTCTATGAGGGTCATTCAAACCACCACACTGGAAAATAATAATTTTATCATCTTTCTATACCCCAACCTGGTATTCTCCATCATTTCTGTTAGAAAAGAATAATCTTGGCACATCAAAAAGAAACACATGAAAAAAGTAAAAGTAATGGGGCATGGCAAGTTTCCCCCCAAAAAAGGATATGCCATGACCTAACCCAGGATAGCAAGCACATGGCCAAGACAGCCTCTGTCTTTTATTCTTAAGGCAATGGGAAACTTGGTTGGTCCTCGTAGGCTGAGGTTCAACCTCATCATGTACTCCTGGTTGGCTAATTGGAGGGAAAGAGGAGGGTGTGATAGGCAAATTTCAAGAATGTCTAGGGCTGGACAAATGGACATATCACACAATAAAGGGTGCTTCCTTTGATAGAAAAAAAGTTTCTCCCAACTACAGAGTAGTCTTTTCTGGAGTGCCACTCAAGTGGAATCTTGTTGCATGTCACCTCTTGTGTTTGCGTTCATGTCGTGGCATGTCAGTTGTTCACTCCTTTTCATTATCAAATGCTATTCCATGTCAAAGGTATCACAGTCACTTAGCCTCCCACCTTTCTAAAGGCATTTAGGTTGTTCACAGTTGAGGGAGAAGGACTGCTTATTTTACATTGGGTGTGTGTCTAACTTTATAAGAAGTGACGAGCTTTTCCTTATATTAAGAAATACAGGTTCTAGCTATCCCTCATCCTCTTTAGAACTTGAACTTGATATTGTTAGGGCCTTTTAAAGCTATCACTGCTCTGTCTGTTCTGTGGCCATGCCGTGAGATCCACTGTGGGTTCAGCTGGACTTCCTTAGTGATTAACAGTAAGCATTACTAGATGTGTGCTTGCTGTCTATTTTGACAAAGTGTCATTTGTCCACTTTGCTTTTACTTTGTAGTTCGTTTTGCCATTGTTGAGAGTTACATTACCACCTTGAAGAGCATGGCTGTGCATAACTGACATGTTGCCGCAGGCATTGGAATCTTTGACAAAGCAACATGCCTAAAATCTCCCACAATCACCATGTCTCTGGAGTCACTCTGACTCAGACATCTCCACACACCCTTTCTAATCCTTACTTGTCTTTCCTCAATTCAAAGAATGCTTCACCTTCTGGATTCACTTCCATTTTCTAGAATTTTGTAGAAAGAGGGTCATCTTTTATCCTGGCGTCTCCCATGTGGAAGAGTTGTTTTGTAGTTCACTCACATCATTTCGATAGTTTGATTTCATGAATATACCTGGATGTATGTATTCATTCACTTGTTGTTGGCCATCAAGATTGTTCTAGCTTTTAGTCATTTAAATGAGGCTATTACAACCTGCCACTCACATATATTTGTGGTACATAAGTTTTCATTTATCTTGGGTAGATACAGTAAATACTCAGAATGGGTGGCATAGACATCAGGTCTGTGCTTCACATTCTAAGACACCACAGAAATCGTTTTCAGAGTGGCTGTACCATTTCACATTACTATCTTCATGAAAGAAATGATGTTTTAAAATGTGTTCTCCTGGTGTCTGTTAATCCCTGGGTATCAAGGTTATACAGATTTCTCAGTTCCAGAATTTGGGGTGGAAGTTAAGAAAGGCTGATCTTCTTCATAATGAAAGAAAGAATTAGAGGAATAGAGGACTTGGGATGCAGCTCGGTGGTAACGTGCTTGCCTAGCAAGGGCAAGGGCCTGGAGTCAGTCCCAGCATCAGAGAAAGAGGGGAAGAGAGGGAAGGAGGGAGGGAGAGAGAGAGAAGAAAACAGATCAAAACCGAGTTCGTGGTATGGGATAGGGACCACCAATGGAACCAGGAATCTACGTCTTGTGGCAGAAATGCAAAACTCAAAGGCTGTGTGGCCATCAATAACTGGGGAAGAATAAAAACATCTTTTCTACATGACGCAATGACCATGGGTAGCACAAGCTGTTAAGGCCTCTCCTTAACCTAGCACAGAATTTCCCAGAGTCTGTATTTCCCATCCAGGCATGTGCAAGTGTAGAGTCTGTGGGCTGGTGTGTCCCACACTTCGGAGAAGCTGTTGTTTAACCTGTTCTTTTGTGGAACTCCCCTTCCGTCCAGCTGGAAAGCTTGTTGGCGAGTCTGTTCCCTTGCACCTTTGAGCCATAGCCAGCCCTCCTTTCCTGGTTAGTTAGTTAGTTAGTTAGTTAGTTAATAGACAGGGTCTTTAGTGTCCTGGGCTGGCCATAAACTCACTGTGTAACTGAGGATGATCTTGAACTTCTGGGTCCTCTTGCCCCCACCTCCTCATGCTGGGGTTTCAGGCCTGTGCCCCCACACCCAGCTAACCCATCGCTGGGGACCAAATCCAGGCTTTGTACAGGCAGGCAAGCACTCTCCCACTGTGGACACAGCTCCCACTGTTCTCTCTTTCAGCTGCTTACGTTTTTTTTCGATGTGTCTAAGTTGCCCAGGCTGGCTTTGAACTCTCTTTAGTTAAGTCAGGCTTGAACTTGCAGTCCTCCTGCCTCAGCCTTTAGAGTAGTTGGGATTATAGGTCTGAGCTACCTGGAATCATTTGGGCTAAACAGCAAAGCGTGGAGCTCGTGACCAGATAGGCTACAGTCAGAGTGAGACCAACAGAGACCCTGTGCCTGAAGCATGGTGAGGAGGGACATGGCTCATGCCTCTGGCTTCCTTCTGTCCATCTGAGTTGTCTGGGCTCTCTGTGGGACCATGCGAACCTCTGCTGCACCCACTTACAAGTGGGGGAAAGTGACACTGTTTTTGCCTGGTGGCCTCGGGTAGAATGTCCCCAAAGATCTGGTGTCCACAATGGAGCTTTGAGAGTTTGTGCCGCCTTTGTCTGGACACAGCAGGAAAGGCCAGCCTCCTGCCCCACGCACGATAACTTCTAACAAGTATCCCTGCTGGCCCAAGGGCGGCCCAGGAGCTTGCCTGAGAGCCCGGGCATCACAGTGGAGAGAGCCGTCACAGTGAGAGGCTTCTTTTCTGGGCCCAGGGACCTTTGCAGGAGTGAACCGGCCCCCTCGGCATCCCTGGAAACATGTTTTAAATGCAAATTCTCCGGCCACGGGCCAGGCTGCTGAACTGGACCGTCAAACCACGGTTTAACAAGTCCCCGGGCGACTGTGATATAGACTGAAGTTTGAGACAATTTAGAAGCCGACTTCCGAGGCTGAGGCCGTAGCTAAGTACCTCGCAAACCAAACCCTTTTTGCACCCCACCCCCACCCCCACCGCACACACACCCTGCAAAGGGTCGCAGCCTGAGAGCGCAGGGTGTGGAGCCTCAGCACTGAGAATCCATTTAGACCCGACAACCCCACCCCGCCCCGGCCTCCAACAGGAGCCTCGTGCTTCCAGGACCACTTTGTGCAGCCCTTGCTTTGGCCTTACAGATGGGTACAAAGCTGGGGCCTGTTTCCTCATTATCTGCCGGATGAATGCTTGGATGGTGTCTGGCTGCCCGGTCGCTCTTGGTAACCCGACACGCAAGCCTTGGCAGTCTGGAGGGGACCGGTTTCCTGCCGCAGCGCCAGCCGGAAGCCGGCGGGAGTGGAGAGGAGGTTAGTGTCACAGCGCCACCCTGTGGCGACACGAGGAAAGAGCCTCTCTTGCTGGTTGCCTTGAAGTTTAGACTTGGGGTCCGAAGAGACCTTAACAGGAGGCATGGGATCCCCAAACAGCAAACCTGTCACTTATTTGAAGAACTTTTGCTGTGCATTAGGCAACGTGGTCATTGTATTATCTTGTAATGACCTCATATTCCCTCCGTTCTTATTGGAGAATATTTTATCTAGGAGGAAAATTTAAGGAAGTCCTTGCTGAGCCCGCTGGTCCCACTTCCCAGGAGCGATGTGACAAGGCAGCCAAGCCCATGACCGTTACCATACTGTATTGAAGGGTTTACTTGATCGATCGTTTGAAGTATTTTTCTCCTGGTGGTAAAGCAATAGTCAATCATCGCTCAAGTCTCGCTAGGGGGTGGATTGCAGGACTCCTGTGGATCCCAAACCTGGAATGCTCAAGTCCCTTATATAACACTACACTATGGTGTTTACAATCTACATGCACAGTCCCGTATATCTAAAGTACCTCTACACCACTAACTGCATTAAGTACCCAACAGTGTGTAAGTGCTGTAAGCAGATGCACATATTGAACCGTAACAAGAGAAAATCTGCACATATTCAATACAGACATCACGTTTTGTAAGTACATCTGATCTTCAGACAGTCGACCTATGGATTTAGAAGAGCAATGTGTGTACATTACATAGAATCTGAAACTGAAAAAAAGTTTTCTAGTATTTATTATTATGCAACAAATTATCCCCCCAAACATCTGTCCTCCCGTAGTTACTGAGAGTCCACTTCTAAGCTCACAGGTGTTGCTGTTGGCAGGAGGCCACAGGAGGGTCTTTTGAGTGGGATGCTCATAAAAATCGGGACTCCAAGACCAAAAGATGAAAGACAGAGACAGCAAGAGAGAATGTGCCTTGGTTCAAAGCTGACTGCCTCCAGATGACGTGTATGCCATGACTTCGGTAGCCTATTGGCTGCGAGGACTATCTGCTACCGTATGGAAGAGGACTACACCGAAGATCTAAGTGCCAGGGTCATGTGGGGCCACTTGGGAGCGGACCAGCACAGGACAAAAAATAAAACCCTCAGACAGGTTTACATGTGGGTGGGGCGGGGGCTTCCTCCTGACCCTTCATTCATGTTAGTCTCTGTCCTTCACGTTCCTCTGCATGCATAACATGCATGCCTGACGCCCACAGAGACCGGAAAAGGGTGTCACCTGCCCTGAGACTGGAGTTGCAGACAATTGCGAGCCGCAGTGTAGGTGATGGGAATGAAACTCAGGTCCTCTGGAAGAACAGCCAGTGCTCTAACCACTGAACCACCTCTCCAGCTTCTCACCTTGTTTCTTGAATCCTGAAGAAGGATTTAGTTCTGGCCCTGGCCAAGACCTGGTCTTAGCACCTAGTGATTTCCTTTCTGTTTCCTTTTCTTTGTGTGTGTGTGGGGGTGGTGGTGGTGGTGGTGGTAAAGGGACCAGTATCGGCACAGGACACCCCAAGACCAAGTTCTCGGCACAAATGGGATCTATTTGCCCCAGAGAGTCAAAGGGCAGGAATAAGAGACAAGGACAGGAGACAGAGGACAGGGGAGAAGAAGAAGGAAACAAGGGAGAAGGGGAGGGGTATGTGTCCTGGGGGTGTGTGTGGGGGGACGACAAAGGACCGCCTCTGGATAGAGAAGACAGACATGGTCCATAGACAAATGGCGGTTTATCAAGGTAACATGGGAAACCTTGTGTTTGGATGAGGTGTTTAATTTTTTTTTTTTTTTTTTTTTTTTTTTTTTTGGTTTTTCGAGACAGGGTCTCTCTGTGTAGCTTTGCGCCTTTCCTGGAACTCGCTTTGGAGACCAGGCTGGCCTCGAACTCACAGAAATCCGCCTGGCTCTGCCTCCCGAGTGCTGGGATTAAAGGCGTGCGCCACCACCGCCCGGCTGAGGTGTTTAATTTTAACTGGGCATGTTAATTAGGGCAGCCAAAGGGGCTTTTGACTGTGGACTTTAATACTTTGGTAGTTGGACCTTGGGAGTCAGCCTCGGGAGGAGGAAGAGGCCAAACAAGGGAACAGACCTGGTGGCTAGCTTTAGGAATGTGATCTAACAGTTCTTAGCAGGGCAGAGGGACTGGGGGAGAAGGGCCAGGCCTTCCGGAGCCATACTTGCCAAACTTGGGCCTCTAGAGTCCCTTCGGGGTCCCTTCAGCTTTTTAAGTTGTCTACTTTCCATGGTACTGAGGTCCTGCTTAGTTCTTGTCAACTTGACACAAAGCAGAGTCTCCCGGGAAGAGGGAGCCTCAGCTGGGGGCTTTCCTCCACTGGATTGGCCTGTGGGCGTGTCCGTGGGGGCATTGTCTTGATGGATGATTGACGTGGGCAGGTGGACCGGATTGTGTAAGAGAGGAGGCTGCCCAGGCCGGGGAAGTGAGCATATTCCGTGGTCCCTGCTTCAGTTCCTTCGATGAGTTCCCGCCCTGGCTTCCGTTGTGATTGTAAACTGAAGCCAAGCAGGCCCTCTCTTTCCCCAAGTTATTACTGACCAGTGTTTTCTCTGCAGCGGGGAAGCAAAATAGAACAAGGTTTTTGTTGGTCTTGTTTAGTTTTTTTGAGACAGGGTTTCCCTCTGTAGCTCTGTCTAGGCTGGAACTCACTACACAACCCAAGCTGGCTGCAGACTCCTGGACAATCCGCCCACCTCTGCCTCCCCAGTGCTGGGGTTACAGGTGTGAATCTGCTAATCTTCTACTCACAGTCTTTAAGAAGTCTAATACGCTGCTTTTTGGGGAACTTCAGCATATTGAAAACTTGGGCATCTGAACAGGTTGGGGTGGGAGTGAGGGTCCCAGGACTTTGGGGTGACATTCTGGAGAGAGGGCTTTGAAGGAAGCAGCAGTCTGGGGTCCCTGAGGTTCCAGTGCACCTGCCAGACTGCGAAGTCCACTGGAACCACACGGGCTGGAAGAAGTTCTAACAGCCGGACCATGGTACCTGGTAACTGTAAAAATAGCATCCTGAATTCCTGTAGGGATGAGTGAGAGCTCTGAAGTGGAGCCAGGTTGATCAGAAGAACGTAACGGGATTAGCTAGTTCTTGTTCATAGTTTGTGGGCTCGCCCGCCCTCCCTCCCTCCCTCCCTCCCTCCCTCCTTCCCTCCCCCTCGCCTTCATTCACAGTCACTTTGTTTATACCTTGGGTCTGAGACATTGTCACCATCTGGACTTTCCAGCTATGCCCATAAAGGTTTCTGTCAGACAGCTGCATTGCTGGAGGTGTCCGTATTCACTGACCAGAAGCACAGAGTGAGGCCAGAGCCCGTTCTCTGCCCCCAGTCCCTGCTCTGCCCTCCTGGGGAGTCTGGTCCCTGCACAGCCCTCCCTCCTCACCCAGACTCCTCCAGGGCCCAGTCCCGCCAATTGCCTGGTTCTGGGACCTCTCACCTGGAGGCCCGAGAGCAGGAACACCCAGGTCCTGGTGCTTCTCAGCGGGCACGGGTGTTATCAACAGCTGTGTGTGTCCTGTCCCCGGTGACAAGGCAGTCCAGGCTGTGTCCTCTGCCCTGAAATGGAGCTCTTTGTAAATTCCCATGCAGAAGCTCTGTGAGAACTAAAGGAAAGAAAAACATACTTGGCTGGAGGCGTAGCTCAGCTGCTGGAGTACTTGTCTAGCATGCACAGTCCCTCAGTTGCTGGAGTACTTGTCTAGCATGCACAGTCCCTCAGTTGCTAGAGTACTTGTCTAGCATGCACAGTCCCTCAGTTGCTGGAGTACTTGTCTAGCATGCACACTCCCTCAGTTGCTGGAGTACTTGTCTAGCATGCACAGTCCCTCAGTTGCTGGAGTACTTGTCTAGCATACACAGTCCCTGGGTACTGCTAAAATTCTTTCCCAGAGGGAGACTAAGCCTACCCCTTCCAAGGCCCCAATGACAGATTCCCCAAGTTCACTCTGAGAACTTTAACGAGCTTCCTTACAGAGCATAGATGAGGGGTCACTTACAGAGTGTGGGCGCTCCTCTTCCCAGCAAGGGGCAGCTGGAGTGCCTTACCCAGAGGGGATGAGGATTTCCCTGTGGCTGCATTGATGGAGCCCCCTCCCCTACTGTTTCCAGGCCTGAATACTCCAGCCCCTCTCCAGACCTTGTACAATTAAGTCATTACGTAAGGCAGGGGGTAAGAACGGCCTGGATACTCAGGCGAGGATCTTGTGACCCTCCCCACCCCTTTCTGAGGGAGTGCTGCCAGGCCCAGCTGGGGTAATCATTTTGCAAGAGGACGACTGAGGTCCCCAAGATGATAGATGTTTGGCTTAGGGGACAGTCACTCAAACATTGCATTTGGTCCCCAGCACCACATAAACTCAGACATGGTGGCACACACCTGTAATCCTAGCACTTGGGAGGCGGAAGCAGGAGGATCAGAAGTCCATCCTCAGCTACACAGAAAGACTGAGGCCAGCCTGGGCTATGAAAGGCTCTGCCTCAGCAAGCTATGGAGCTAGAGGAATGGAAATGGCTCATCACCTTGCGGAGGACCTGGGTTCAGTTGCCGGCGTCTCCATGGCGGCTCACAGCCACCTGTAACTCCATTTCCAGGGATCTGATGCCCTCTTCTGACCTCTGTGGGCTGAGGCTGCTGCTGCCGGGTGCACTCGAGCACACACAAGCACACACACACACACACACACACACACACACACACACACACACACACCTTAAAAAACGTTATAACCCTTCAGGTTGGTCTCTATTCCCTCTCCCCCGCCATGGAAACACTGGGGTTATCCCTCCCCTGCTGACCCTTGATGCATTTTGGACACTAAAAGTGAGAGAATGGGAGAGAGACAGGTCAAATCCAGGTGACAGCTGCAGTTTGTCACATTTTCCTTCTTCCTGCCGCTGCTGTTGTCACGGTTCCAGACGGCAGCTGCTCTGTCTTCTTGGGTCCCTGAGCAAGGACAACATGGAGACAGTCCACAGTCACCCTCAGATGCAAGACACACCTGCCCAAAGCAAAGTCTCTGTCATCTTAAGTCCTGAAGCTTTAGTGTTGTTGTCTCTGCACACATGAAGAGTGGCCAGAGTCACAGTTACAGACACTTCAAAGCTGAGCGTGGTGGCACATGTCTGTGATCCTAGAACTTGGGGGGTGGGTAGAGGCAGGAGATCAGGAGTTCAAAAATATCCTCTGCTTCATAGCGAGTTCCAGGCCTGCCTGGGCTACATGAGACTCTGTCTTGAAAACAAACACAAACAAACAAAATGTTCTAGAAGCTTCCTACTCAAACAGGAGAGAGAAGAGACCATCAGGGACTCCCCAGGGCTTTTCCCCATGCACAGCCTCTCCTGCGTACAGCACAGGATACTTCCCTCTCCACCCTACCCTGAGTCCCGTCCTCCACCCCCCACCCCCCCACCCCCGTTGTCTGTCACATGGAATAGCCAAGGGGAGGTTGTCCTTCATGTTCTGTCACGGGAACCCAGGCAGCTTGGGGTTTTCAAGAGCAAGATGGCAGACCCAGCTCCAAGATGATGGAAGTAACCAGAAAATGCCCCAGGCAACCTAACGAAGAGAAACCCTTGGAGAGAAAGATGGATGTCAACTCTCCCTCTATTTTCCCTTCGGGGTAAGGCAGCAGCATGGCTCCGTGCTCAGACCGTACTTCAGGACATGCAAACAGGCTTTACCTTTGTTCTATTTAGTTTTCTTTATGCTAGAGGGCAAAAATGAGCTTTTGAAGTTTTCTTGTTTTCATTTGTTGAGACAGGTTCTTACGAGCAAGCCCAAGCAGCAGGACTTAACACTCATCTGCCCCTGCCTCCTCCTCTTCGGTGCTGGGATTACAAGCCTGCATCACCACCGTGCCTGACTGATGTTTTGTATATAATATTAACATAATCATACTTACACTGCAGAGAAGAGAAGATTCCTCATTCTCATGAGTCCATGCTTGAGGTCCCTACAACAAAAAGTCAGATTACTAAGAGCAAAACTATGTATTTAACATATTTGTGTGGCACAGAAGCCTCCAGAAAGGAAGCCCCAAAGGGCTGGGGATATAGCTCAGTGGTAGAGCCCTTGACAAACAAGATCAAAGCCTGGTTACACCCCAGCATAATGACTCACAGAGCCAGGGAAGAGACCTGTGAAGAAGGTATGATGAAGGGCAGGAACAGCAGGGCTGCTTGTTTGTGTTCTCCTGTCTCCAGTCTTCCCAGAAGAGGCCAGTCCTGCCTTCTGTGCATAGAGAAGACGCCTCTGCAGTGGAGTTCTTCAGAGGGTAGCCAGAGGACTCTGTGGCCTGCATAACGGGAGAAGAGAAAGCCATAGGGAAAAGGGGCCTCCTGCTTACACTGTTTTCCTAGACACTAAGGTGCCATAGCAAGTCCTGAGCTTTCTCAATGACACCTCAGTGAAGGAAAACAGAAACTTCTAATGCTTTCTGTGGAAGAAGAGCACAGTGGCAAAGTGCCTGGACCTGACGGAAGTCACACTGTGGCCTGAAGGAATGATCCCACAGCTCCCTAACCACTGCAAACGTGGTTACAGCGTCCCGTTTCAGAGATTGTGGACATGATGCTGCTGTGTCCTAAAACCCAGGGAATTTTAAGGTTTATTTCTTTTAGTGTGTGTGTGTGTGTGTGTGTGTGTGTGTGTGTGTGTGTGTGTGTGTGAGTACTTTGCTGCATGCATGTATGTGCAGCCTATGTGTGCCTGGTGCCCACAGAGGTCGGAAGAGGGAATTGCATGCCCCTGGAACTGGAGTTACAGACAGCTGTGAGCCACCACATGGGGTGGCAGAAGCAGAAAGTGCTCTTAATCACGGAGCCACCTCCCCAACTCCTGTGTTTGCTTTTTCAAAGTAATCTTGGGCCACCCAGAAGCCATAATTGCCGGAGAGAAGAGTCTAAGTCATTTGCATGGACAGAGTGCTTCCTCCTCAGGCTGCCAGCTGCCCTTCCTCCCTTCAGGAGGCCTCTGATTTCTCAGAGCCCCACAGTTTCCAGGGAAAACATCTTCTTCTTCAGGGATAGGGGTGGAGCCTGGAACCAAGTAGGCCCTGCAGGCCTGGCTCTAAGAGGGGCCATCCCTATGGCCAGCTCCAGCAAACCTCAGGACTGTGCCCGAGGCAGTATCTTACATGGAGCTCAGGCTGGACTTAAGCTTATGATCCTCCTGCCTCATGCTCCTTGGTGCTGGGATCACAGGCCTGTATCACCAGGAATTCTGGGATACAGACAGTCTATCTAGGAGGTGGCTTGCTGAGTCCGATTCCTGTGGAATTTGTCATTTTATCCAAGTAAAAGGGAACCTCAGAGGCAGAACCATCCTGTTCTGAAACTTGAGCCATACTTGGCAACGTCTGAGGCATACTGCTGCAGTGGGTGGGTCTTTGTGCCATACCTTGAAGCACCACTCCTAGTGAGGCAGCAGGTGGCTGCTAGGTACCTGCCCCTTGGGCATGGCCGCCAGGGACCCTTAAGACCTAGGATGCAAGTACATATGCTGTAGTGGGTAGCTGTTCCAGCTTTGACCTCTAAGCATTACCCCTAGAGTGACAAGTAACTGCCACACCTGCCTATGACCTGCCCCTGGGGCGTGGCTGAGACGAGACCCCTTAAGACCTGAGATGCATATGTGCTTGCTCTCTTGTCTCCTTGTGATCCTGGATGCTGGATTGTAGACCAAGTCAGAGTTCTCCAGAGACCCACGCTGGACTGCACCTCATCTCTCCCAGATCCTGTAACTGGCCCCTTATTGGCTGTAAGTTACCCCTGAAATAAACCTCTCTTAATTACCAGATAAAGTAGGTGGAATTGCCTTGTTAATTGCCACAATAGTGTGCTCTCTTCTCTTCGATACCTCGTGGTCTTGGATGCTGGTGCTGATCAAGGCAGAGCTCTCCTGAGAACCATGTTGGACTTTGCTCCTCCCCTCCAGGATTCCGTGACCAACTCCTTTATTCTGGTTGTGAGTTAACCCCCCCCCCAAATAAATTCCTTTGACCATCAAATAGACTCTGTAGATATATCCCACTACACAGCCTGTGACTGCTTTGTTCAAGACTTGCTATTTTCAACCATCTTACTAAAACTAAACATCCTCATTATCATCCCTACACTATAAACTAGGAATCAAGGGGCTAAGATACGCCTCAGGCCATGGAGAAGCCAGGGTTGGATCCCAAGCAGTGTCATTGAGAGACCCTCCAGCTTCGTCCCTATGGGCGCTTTGCGCTGGTATCAAACGTCGTTTCCACATGTCTTTCGTCCCATCTGCAGCTCTGCTGATGGACGAAACACCGTCAGAATGAACCGATCTAAGCAGCAGGAAACAGCACACGTACGTAGAACTCCATCCCACCCCACATGCCTCTTTGCTCAGTCTCTCTGTTCCTGGAAGACACACTTGTGGAGAGCACACACCCCATCGCCCCGCGGATGAAGAGTTAGAGATGAAGAATCCCACTCTCACTGCTCTCTGACTGCCTTAGTCAGGGTTCTTTCGCTGTGGAGAGACACCAGGACCACGTTGTAACTCTCATAGAGGAAAACATTTAGTTGTGGTGGTTCGCTTACAGTTCAGAGGTTTAGTCCGGGCAGCATGGCGGCTGGGATTTCGGCGGTGTACAGGCAGACATGGTGCTGGAGCTGAAAGTCCTACATCTTGATAGGCAGGTAACAGGAAGTGAACTGTCTCACGGGGCATTTCTTGAGCATATATGAGACCCTAAAGCCCACCTCCACAATGACACACTTCCTCCAACCAAGTCACACCTGCTCCAACAAGACCACACCTACACCAACAGGGCCACACCTACCCCAACAAGGCCACATCTACCCCAACAAGGCCACACCTACCCCAACAGGGCCATACCTACCCCAACAGGGCCACACCTACCCCAACAGGGCCACACCTACCCCAACAGGGCCACACCTACCCCAACAAGGCCGCACCTACCCCAACAAGGCCACACCTACCCCAACAAGGCCACACCTCCCAATAGTGCCACACCCTTTGGAGGTCATTTTCTTTCAAACCACCACACCGACCTTCTTGGCGCCCTCCTTACCGCCAACCCCGTTGTCTTGTATTTTTACCCTGCGTGCTGGGGGAGTGAAGTGGGGACCTCTCATGTGTCAAGTGCCTTGACTCTGAGCTGCAGCCCTGGCTCCTGTCCCTTCCATCTTAACACAAAGCACAATCTCCCTTGGCCTGCTGCGGCTCTTTGCCTCTTGCCCAGGCTTTCAGGTCCTATCTGGGCAACCCTGGACAGCAGTCAACATTCATGGCTTGATCTGACTGCCCATCATGATCAGAAATGGCTCACTGCACCCCTCAATGGCCCCACTTCCAAGGGATGGACTTCTTTTATAGTCTCCCTTCTTTTCTCTAGAACATTTTTGCAGACTCTTACCTGTATGGACAACAGAGAGGAAATGTGGAGATCCTCTTCTTGCCTCCAAGGGTGCCCCCCACCCCCAGCGTGTGTGCGCGCGCGCGCGCGCGCGCACACACACACACACACACACACACACACACACACACACCACACACAATTAAAAATAAAATAAATTTTACAGAGCATGGTGGTGTACACTTTTAATTGCAGTACTTGGGAAACAGAAGCAGGCAGATCTCTATGAATTTCAAATTAGCCTGGTCTACATAGTGAGTTCCAGGCCAGCCAGGGCTACAATCAATCAGTCAATCAATCAATCAATCAATCAATCAATGTGAATAAATAAAAGTAAATAAAATAAATAAGCAAATAGATTATTTTAAAAGAAATAAAAGGACTTGGATCTGGGATATAGCTCAGTTGTTATAATGCTTACCTGGAATGCACAGTCTCGAGTTCATCCCCCTGAACTGCACATACCAGATGTGATTGACAGGACCTGTAATCCTGGCACTCGGAGAGGGAAATGAGAGGATTCAAACTTGAACTACACGGGGAATTTGAGGACTGCATAAGACCCTGTCCCAAAAACAAAATGCATGGCGTTATGAGATGGCTCAGCAGTAAATCCACCACAATACAAGACGAGTGGCCTGAGTCTGATTCCTTGAACCTACGTAAATATGGAAGGCATGAAGCAACTCCACAAAGTTGTTCTCTGATCTCCATGTGTGTTCAATGGCATATGTGTATCTATAGTTACACATTTCTCTCTCTCTCTCTCTCTCTCTCTCTCTCACACACACACACACACACACACACACACACACACACACTAAAACCTTAAATGGTGACTAGCTTTGCTGCTAATAAAGGTAGATGGGAGTTGTTGGTGGTTAAAATGAGAGATGTGCCTCTTGTACCCCAAGACACTCATACATCACCCTGTATGTGGTGGCGCTCTAGGGCTGTCCCGGACTCAGAGGGGAGACAAGGTAGCATATCTCCTTGGGCTGCATCTATGGTGTGAGCTGACTTCCAGAATCTTCATCATCTCTGTCTTGATCAGTGTTCTATGGCTGTGAAGAGACACCAGGACCATGGCAACTCTTATAAATGAAAGCATTCAACTGGGGCTGGCTTACAGTTGCAGAGGCTTAGTCCATTTCATCACGGTGGCACACAGGCAGGCAGACATGATGCTGGAGAAGTACCTGGGAGTTCTACATCTGGATCCACAGGCAGCAGTGGGGGGGGGGGAGGTGTAAAATGGTGCAGTGGGGGGGTGTAAAATGGTGCAGTGGGGGGGGTTAAATGGTGCAGTCGGGGGGAGGTGTAAAATGGTGCAGTGGGGGGGAGGTGTAAAATGGTGCAGTGGGGGGGAGGTGCAAAATGGTGTAGTTGGGGGGGAGGTGTAAAATGGTGCTGTGGGGGGGAGGTGTAAAATGGTGCAGTGGGGGGGGAGGTGTAAAATGGTGCAGTGGGGGGGGGAGGTGTAAAATGGTGCAGTCAGGACTTGGAAGCCCCTCTGCTGTTAAACAGGGTTATTACATGGCCCTGCAATGCTCCTCGTAGATGTACACCTGGAAGAGCTGAAAACCTCATCCATCCCAACAGAATACCCACAGCAGCACTATTTATAATAGCTAAAAGGTGGAGACAGCTCAAGTCTTCAACAGAGAAATGTGTAAACAAAACAGTGTCTTTAGTCAACAGATGAGACAACATTTAGGCCTAGACCAACAGAATATTCAGCCACAGAAAAGGATGAACACCAGTGCATGATACACTGTGGACACACCTTGTAATGATTCTTAGTAAACAATATAGTCACATAAGACTGGATATTGGATGGTTTCGTTTATATGAAATGTCCAAATATGCAAATCTATCAGAGACAGATTAGTGGTTGTGAGGTTGGGTGGGTAGAATGGGGACGACTTCGTGCTGTGGTCTAAACGGACATGTCCCCCCCCCCAAAAAAAAAATCCTAGTACCCAATGTGTTAAGAAGTTGGGTCTTCTTTAGAAATATTTTTAATTATGTATATTCGTATGTATCTATACGTGAAGGCAGGTGACAAAGAAGGCCAGAAGAGGGCATGGGATCACCTGGAGCTAGAGTTATTGTGGGAGCTGGGAATCTAATTCTGGTCCTCTGCAAGAGCTGTATGTGCTTTTAAACACTGAGCCCAATAGGACAGATCTTTGGGGAGTGATGAAGTCATGAGTTCTCCATCACTAATTCAATTAATGCTGTTAATCATAGATGCTGGTCACTGTCCAGCTCTCTTTCCCTTTCTGATTCTCTACCATGGGAGCAAGAGGAGCCATGTTGGAAGCAAAGATCAAGCCTTCACCAGATAAAATCTTCAGGTGCCCTGATCTTAGGCTTCCCAGACTCCAGAAGTGAATCTCTTTTCTCATCATTCATCACTGCATCTATGCTGCTCGATTGTGATACCAGCGATGGGCCGCCAATTCCTTCTGGAGTGTGGTGGCTCATGCTTATAATCCATCACCTGAGAAGCTGGAAGGATGATTCATGGCTAACCAGGGCCACACTGTGAGAGCCTGCCTCAAAACACACAAGATCTGAACTTGGTGGACGATTGCACAACATTGTAAATATACCCCAAACTGAAGAATGACACGTTTGCTTTGTTCTGGCTGGTTCAGAACTGGCTGTATAGATCAGGATGGCGTTAACTTGTGATGATCCCCCTGCCTCTGCCTCCAAGTGCTGGGATTATGGACATGTGCCACCACTACACTCAATTAGAATTGCATACTTTAAAAATAGTCATTTTATGTTATGAGAATTATAATTCAGTTTTCAAACATCACCTTTTTGAAAAGAACCAATTTATTCCTCCATCCACACTCCTCTGGGATAATGAACATGTAGCCAGTTACCAGGCAGTGACCACCCCCGTGGGCCGGCAGGGTGGCATCAGAGGGTACAAAGGCCGAGTTTTACAAAATGACCATCTCTGTGATCCACACTGAGCCCATGAAAGCAGCCCCTGTTCCTGCGGCCTCACCTCCAGTCACTGGTCATAGTTTGATAATGCTCTAAATTACAGGCCCCAGAACTGGCCTTTCATTACAGAGTGCTCTAACAGGGATTGCTGGCAAATACCAGAGAGCTAGGGGAGCCACCAGTGAGGAACAGCACCCTTCTATCTACTCCCCCTGGCTGCCTCTAAAATGCAGTCAGTACCCAGAAGTGTATGTTTACCACTTTATCTGCTTACTCATTCCGTCTCCAGGTGAGTGTCCGCCTTCCTGCTGCATTCTTCTCTTTGGGGGAAATCTCTTCTTTTCCATCTGCTCCTTTCTTCACTCCTGGATTCTGTGGAACCAGAAGTCAGCGGTCTGGGGAACCGATGAAGGACAGCAAATATCTCAAAGGCAATCACCACCCTGCTCCCTGGCCTCCCCCAGGCATGGGGGAAGGAGAAATTAGCACACACAAAAAATCATGTTGTACCCCAAGCTAAAGCTGACCTGGTACCTAACTTACAGGAAAATAGCCAGAAACCTGGGCAAAGCAGGCAAGGGCCTGTACCACCGAGCTCATGGCTCCCATCCTACCCCTGTACTAACCTGCTCCCCCTGGGCATTTCCACACCTCTCCACTTTCCCTTTACCAAATGTTAGCTTCTCTGAAGCCCTCCCTGGCTCACTTCCCACATCAACACAGAACCCTTCCATCTGGGGTCTCTTTGTTCATACTTAGCCCACCTTGGTCCACTGCTTGACACCAGCTCTGTGTGTGTGTGTGTGTGTGTGTGTGTGTGTGTGTGTGTGTGTGTGTGTGTATGTGTGTGTGTGTGTGTGTGCGCGTGCGCTTTTGTTTATGTCCATGTCCTTCCCTTAGTGTAACTCTTGTGAGTAGACAACATTTGAAACCATTTTGAGTTGTCCCTCTGTAACTGAGGCGTCCAGAATCTGTTGTCTTGGACCTCTCCATTGGCGTGAAGTCACTCTGAAGTTATCTGCTCCTGAATAGGAGTTTGATCCGTTTTACAAGAGGTCCGTATGTACCAAGCACTGTGCCAAGAGTATAAGACATTACAAAGAACAAGAGGACTTGGGTGCTGCCCTCAAGGGATTGCTAATCCGGTATTGGAAAGACAAGACACAATGCACCTAGACTGACCAGGAGCGAAAGCTGGCCGTCTGTAGTTCACCTGCCTCCTAAGGAGAAAAGGAGAAAGGCCCAATGGAGGCCTTTGTTTTTCTGAGCATCCAGTTGGAAACTGATACTTGATTTGAAAGAAGGCGTTGGAAAAATTGACCATGAAAAGTGAAAGCTACTTGTCTGTCCCCTTAAAATGGTAGTAATTGGCTGAGGAGCATCATTTAGATTCCTGCTTTCTTTGGACCCTTCGGGTGTGTTGGGAGGAGCAGAGTGAGCAACAAGGGTTCCTGTGGTCCTCAAGAGAAAAGAGGCCTCAGCCTGCCTTTGAGTTATATCAGCAGACAGAGCAGGGCGCTGGCTAGGAGGCTGCTGGGTGACGGGGAGCACTCCGAGCTGTGCTCCCAATCCCTTGGCCCCTCCATTCTTGATCTTAATGCTGAACTGACCATTGGTGGCCCCTGCTCGGCGGAACCATGCTCTGGGTCTACTGGAAGTTAACACTGTGTGCTGGGAAGACAAACCACAGTGAAGACTGAAACCCTTGTGTGTGCAGAGAGCTGGGCTGACACCAGGGGTGAGGGCAGTCCCTTTCCCAACGTGTGCTTTACCAGGGGGTGGCACACATAAGGCGTCTCCTTTGCTCTCTTGTGTGGGCGACCCAGGACAATGTGGCCCTTCCTTATGAGCCACTTCATCCATGGCTAACTTTTTTTTTTTTTTTTTTTAAGAAGATAGGTTTACTGAGTGTACTGCAAGGGCACTGGGCTGGGCAGAAACCAAAGTACCGCCTACCCATGGCTTTGTTTCTGTTGTTGAGGTCATGTCCTCTTGCCCCCTGGCAGCAGACCGGAACCGCCGAATCAGCCTGAGGCCACAGACGAAGCACTAACCCCTTGTGGGTCCTGCTGGCACGTGGTGATGTATTGTGTCCCCCAATATTGTGCACCCTAATAAGTTTATCTGAGGATCAGAGGGAAAAGCCAGCCACTATATTAAACATAGAAGTCAGGCAATGGTAGCACATGTCTTTAATCCTAGCATTCAGGAGGCAGAGCTCCATCTGGATCTCTGTGAATTCAAGGCCACACTGGGGAACAGAGCCAGGCATGGTGACACACCCCTTTAATCCCAGCACTAACCATAGAGGTCTGGAGGTCTGTACAGACAGACAGGAAGTGATGTAGCTGGGCGGAGAGAAGAAATGAGATGGCAGAACAGAAAGGCATATAGGTGTGGGTATACAGGAAGTAGGTCTCTTTGGAGACTGAGGGCTGGTAAGATGAGGTTGGTGTGGCTTTTCCTGTTCCTTTGATCTGTCAGGTTTTAACCCCAATATCTGGCTCTGGGTTTTGTTTTTTATTAATAAGACCATTTAAGGCCGGGCGGTGGTGGCGCACGCCTTTAATCCCAGCACTCGGGAGGCAGAGCCAGGCGGATCTCTGTGAGTTCGAGGCCAGCCTGGACTACCAAGTGAGTTCCAGGAAAGGCGCAAAGCTACACAGAGAAACTCTGTCTCGAAAAACAAAAAAACAAACAAACAAAAAACAACAAAAAAAAATAAGACCATTTAACAATTTTTTCCTACACTGGGGCCTTCAGATCAGCTGCTCCCGAGGACAGTAATAAAATGAAGGCCCAAGCTAGAGTGGAGGCGTAAAATAGCACCCACCTCCCAGGCTGCATAGGCCTACCTGACTTAGAGAAGGGAGGCTGCACCAGGAATCAAAACCCAGCTTCCTACCCTTCTCTGCACTGGGTCTGGCCTCAGTCACTGTGTTCTGGATGTCATCTCTCATTTGCCCGTCACCCAGCTTCCTACCCTTCTCTGCACTGGGTCTGGCCTCAGTCACTGTGTTCTGGATGTCATCTCTCATTTGCCCGTCACAGCCTTCTTCCTCTGGAACATCATGAGGACATATTGCTCCAGCTCAGATTCCATTTCCACATGGCCGTGTGGGCGTAGGGAAAGTTCAGTTCTCAGTGCCTCAGTTTCCACATGTAGGTAATGACGTAAGTTCATTGTGTCATTGGTTATATATGTACAGCCCTTGGACCACACTTACGCAAGGCCAGTCCCTTATGACCTTGACACTGTGAGGGGCTCTCTTCTCGACCACCGTCCTATCATGGTGGACGGCAACCCTGTCCATCCCAAAGCACAAACCACACACCTGGACGTCTCTGATGTCTTGTAACCTATCTGACATTTCTCAAGTCTGTCCAGCTCTTCTCAACTCACCATGACTACCCCAGAAGTCCCCTGCTACAACCCCCCCACAC
The DNA here is from genome assembly GCF_949786415.1 of Peromyscus eremicus. Classification (NCBI taxonomy): domain Eukaryota; kingdom Metazoa; phylum Chordata; class Mammalia; order Rodentia; family Cricetidae; genus Peromyscus; species Peromyscus eremicus. Next base: position 10,969,557 of record NC_081426.1, on the reverse strand, counting down.
CACTCCTCCATGCCCCCAGACCCACCCACTGCAACAGACTGCCAAGGGCTGCTTGAGATATAGAGATGATCCTGTTCCTCCGCTGGACTCTGTTCTTATGGGGACTGTTAGCACCTCAGGATCCTAGAAAAGCAGACTTAGAATAGCAAGGCAGCTCATTGTCTCCTAACAGGTAGACTGGGGCATGGCTCCCCCTTCCCCTGTGCCCAGTCTCTGGCTTTATCTACAGCTTCCTGTGGCGAGCCACAAGAATATGAAATAGAAAGTCCGGCTGTATATAATGAGCTATACTTTGACCAACCAAGGGTTCGTCAAATGGGAAGCCATTTATCACAGAATATTTGGTGTTATACAGCTTTAATATTCACCTGTGTTTTGCTATGAATTTCTTGTGCTCATAATTCTTCTAGAACGTGTGTGTGTGTGTGTGTGTGTGTGTGTGTGTGTGTGTGTGTGTACACCTCCATCTCAGGCATATTCGCTCAAAGTACTTGGATAAGGTCACACAGGCAGAGCCTTCTGCCTCTGAGCTCCCTGTTCCCTTTGTAGCATTTGAATTGGGTATCTGCCTTTTGCAAATTTCCCCTTTAGCTAGCCCCAAACAAAGCATTGAAAACTCTTTGTAGAGTTTTCTGAGAGCCAGGGATAAGGAGCCAGGAAGGACAGATGGAGGACTAAGGAACAGAGGACAAAAATGAGGTCAAAAGCATAAGGGCGTAGTTATTACTGGGGCTACTCAGGACAGAAAAAGTAGGTACAGAGAGGAACTGAGACTCAGGATGGAACTGAAGCTATATAGATAGAATTTTGTTATAGAGGAATAAAGTTAACGGACAAAGAGCTTGGTGTATCTAGATTCATCCCCCCCCCCCCACTCAAGTTAGTAGCATCTCTCCTGGGCTGCTGGGAAGGAAATTAAGAGGCAGGACCTCAAATTTCCGAAAACTCCCTGTGCACTTCAGAGGAAAAAGCATCCTTTATCCATGAAATAAAATCGCTCCGCCTTCGGCCAGAGTGAGCCCACAGAGGCAATGTGCCCATTCCCAAACCTAGGGACACGTATGCACTGAATCCTTCTGTTCCCTGCTCCTGGTGGAAAATGGGCCCTTTAGCGCAAAAATACATTGAAGTCATGCTAGATTGTATTGGTATTTGTGGTGGTTTGAAAGAAAATGGCCCCCAAAGGGTGTGGCACTATTAGGAGGCGTGGCCTTGTTGGAGGAAATGTGTCACTGTGGGGGCAGGCTTTGAGGTCTTTTTCTCAAGCTTCACTCAATGTGACAGTCAGTTGACTTCCTGCTGCCTGCAAAATGTAACACTCTCGGCTAGAGTGCTACATCTGCCTGTACACCACCATGCTCCCATCATGATGATAATGGACTGATTTCGGAAACTGTGAGACACCACAATTAAATGCTTTCTTTATAAGATTTGCCGTGGTCATGGTGTCTCTTCAGAGCAGTAAAAACCTAACTAAGACTATCAAAATGGAAAAGTTTGCCTCAATGATGCTCAAGTCTGAAGAGTGTGAAGGGGCTGAAGTGTCACACAGTCATCAGCAGTGGGTCTAGGACCAGAGACCCCAAGGTCTTGGCCCCATGGGAACAGGCCACAGGAGCTGAGGGCTGTAGCAGCCCCGTGAAAGACTTGGAATGGTGGGGGCTGAAGGACAAGGAGCCTGTCTGGGCTCTCATTCTACCCATGTTTCCTTCCTAAAAATAAACCTGATCACTACCAAAGACCGACGACAGGCATGCAGCGGCTGTGCACGGTGGTGTCCACACGGTGACAGTCACAGCAGCCAACAGGTGGAGATAGTGCAGCTGTCTCCCCAGAGATAAGTGTACACAATGTCATGTGTTTTACAAAGAACTGTAAGAAAGGCAGCCCTGGACACATGCATCTAGAGTCCCAGCTACTTGCGTGGCTGAGACAGATCACGTGAGCCCAGGAGATCACCTGGATCAGCATGGGTAACATAGTGAGACCCTGACCCCCCAGACAGACTTGCAAACAAGAGCCAAGGAAAGAAATTCTGATGAACGCTGCAGCACAGCTAGATCTCCAAGGTGTTAGAAGTGAAATAAGCCACGCACTAAAAAGGAAATATTGTATGACTTCCCTTTACTGAGCTACCTAAGTTAGTCAAGCGCACGGAGACACAGAGAGGTGGCTGCCAGGGCGAAGAGTTGGAGGGAGCTGCGTGGGAAGCGATGCACGGAGGTCCAGTGACTCAGAAGTTCTGGAGACAGAAAGGGACGGATGCATAACTCTGAACTTAACCCAGTGCACTGTACGGTTAAAAATAGTTAAGGTAGGTTGTATGTCATATACAACTTATTAAGCCAGATGTGGCCAGCACACCTGCACTTGGGAGGCTGAGGCAGGAGTAGAGAGGACCAGCCTGGGCTACCTAGTTAGAGACTGAGAATTAGACAGACTCCCTGGTAGGCAGACAGGTAAGGAGAGGGGCCATGACGAGGTGTGGTGGTTTGAATAGGGATGGCCCCCATAAACTCATATATTTGAATGCTTGGTCATTAGGGAGTGGTGCTACTTGATAGGGATTAGAAGGTGTGGCCTTGTTGGAGGAGGTGTGGCCTTGTTGGAGGAGGTGTGGCCTTGTTGGAGGAGGTGCGTCATTGGCTTTGGTGTTTCAGATGTTCAAGCCAGGCCCAATGTCTCTCTCTTCTTGCTGCCTTTGGATCTGTATGTAGAACTCTTAGGTACCATGTCTGCCATGTTCCTGCCATGCTTCCCACCGTGATGATGATGAACTAAACCTCTGAACTGTAAGCCAGCCCCAATTGCATGCTTTTCTTCATAAGAGTTGCTGTGGTCACGGTGTCTCTTCACAGCAATAGAAACCCTCACTAAGACACTAGGTAATGAAGGTATCAAATCGTCCAGATGGCCAGCTCCTTCCTCATCCTCCTGACTTGAGACAGAAGCCTGGCAGCTTAAAACAAAGGCCTTGTAGGCTTTTTGCTGCCCCCTAGCAGGCCCCTGCTGTGGACTAGCTCAACAAATTCAAGGCCTCTTCAGGACAAGTCACCCAACAGCTCTGGGCCAATCAACCTGTTTTCAAACTGACCGGCTCTAAAGTAGGGGAGGAAAGTCTTCCAAGGCACTAAACTTCCCGGCCCTCAAGAAGAGACTGGATCTTCAGTTTTGCAGAGGGTCTTTTTCTCTGTGTGTCTACTGCACCGGTGCGCTTCCTCGCCCCCAGTAAACACTTTTCCTCAGCTAATGATTCTGCCTGAGGTGAGTGTTTGAAGTTTCTCTGCTGTTACCTGCTGTGCTCCAGAGTTTTCCTTTCAATTCTTTAACTGGTAGAGAAAATGAACCCTATCCAGACCCCTAGATTGTATCACCTATTTATAGATAGATGGATGGATGGATGGATGGATGGATGAATGGATGGATGGATGGATAGATAGATCGATAGACAGACAAATGTATGAAATGGTAGCTGATTGGTCTACTTATATTAAAGATACATTTTTATTGATATACTTTTTTATTTGTTTGTTTATTTTGAAACGAAGTTTCATGTAACCTTTGCTGGCTTTGAATTCACTATAGCCAAGGATGGCCTTGAGCTCCTGATCTTCCTGTTGTCCAATCCAAAGGAAATTCCGTTTCCCCTAATTCCGGCAGTTAAACAAAAGCCAGCGTTCATCCGGGACTTGTGAAGCCAGTTCCTTTCTATCAAAAGGAGACATTTCTCTTATTGACAGAGGGACAAATGGCTATCTGTGGAGCTTGTTAGCATACATGCTGGCCTCCAGGCTCCCTCAGTATCACGAGGACCTGTTACACACTTCCCAGTCCATGCTGGCTTCCTGGCTCTTCTCACTCCCTCCCCTCCCTAAACGCCTTCCAGGTCACAGGCTTCCCTCCCCCGGGATCCAGTCTCCTTATAACCCCGCTATTTTGGCTATGCTTCCTCTTCTTTGGTTCCTCACTCGCCTTGTCTTCCCTCTCAGTTTCTCTCCCTCTCTTTCTCTGTCTCCCTCCCTCCCTCTCTCTTATCCCCTCCTCATCTATATTCCTCTCTCTCTTTGTTCTGCTCCTGTTTCAGGACCGGGTCTAGTCTGCTGGCCGTGTTAGGTGTCCCACTTCCTCTCTCTGCTCGGGATGCTTCCAGGTACCTCTGGCTGTACTCGCTCTCATATCTACAATAAAACTGCCCCCAACCACACCATGGAGGGGCCGGGCCAGTTTATACACCTGCCTCCGCCTCCCAAGTGCTTGGATTACAGGCAGGTGCCGCCACACCCAACTTGTGACAGATACTTTTAGTTTGATCCAGTGGTAGGGGTGGTAGCGGTGGCGGTTTCTGTCATGTGGCCTCCAGAGGACAGAACTCTCAAGGCAACCTAGGCATGAGGGAAAGTGGCCACCTTTCTGCCCGGCCCGGTGTGATCCCGATGCCACCCAAAGCCTCTGAGGCAGGCAGGCTGTATCACGACAGCCAGTTTCTGAAGTCTGTTTACTGCAGGGGACTGGCAGGTAGGGGACTTTCCTTTGGCCAGACAATAAAACAGAGGAAACTAAGCTGTCCCTGATCCATGAATGGAAATTGTCCTCTCACAGTTCTTTTCCTGAGTGTTGTCCCCTCCCCGCCTCAGGCTGCCAGAAAGTTGATGGGACAGCTGTCACCAGCTGGGTGTGACCCATCAATTTATCATCTCTCTTCACCCCATCCCAACAACCTCCCTCCCCACTTACCCCCCACCCCACCCCACCCCCGCCGAAAATGCCTGAGCACAGTCTCCTATTTTAAGAGCTAAATTCCCTGTCGGCATAGCAACTTGGAGGCTGTAACTCTTGTCAGTTGGTGCTGGGATGGAAGCAAAGCCACCTTTCCCCAGGGCCGCAGCTGGCCTGCAGCGGAGGGCAGATCCAGCCGCTTGTGCACACACAGACATCTCCGCCTCATCTTCTTCTTTGCCCATTTTTAAACCCTTTAAAAATGTGAAAACCACCCTTAGATTGCTAGTCATTTAAAAAATTTTTTAAAAAAGTCCTATCTATGGAAAAGGAACGATGTGAGTAATTATATCTCCCCCAAGTCTGTACATTTTTATTCATTACATTTTAACAATTTATGTTCTTCAGGTACTTCAAAATTAGGTTACACAATGAGGGTTTTTTGTTTGTTTTTTGCCAAGCATGATGGCACACACCTGTAAGCCTAGCACCTGGGAGCTGTAGGCAGAAGGATTGGAAGTTCAAGGACAGCCTCTGCTACATAAGTTCTAGGCCAGCCTGGACTACACGAAACCTTGTGTTAAGATTTTGTGGTGGGAGCTTCGAGATTTGAGCAGGAGCTCCCACTCTTCAGTCAGGATCACGGTGTTCTACTTCACCAGCAACAGTGTTGACTCATCTACTTACACTATCTACATGGGAAAGGAAAAATATGAAAATGAAGATCTGATAAAGTATGGCTGGCCTGAAGACATTTGGTTTCATGTGGACAAACTCTCTTTGGCTCATGTATACCTTCGATTACAAAAGGGAGAGACAGCCGGATGGTGGTGGTGCACGCACTCAGGAGGCAGAGGCAGGCGGCTCTCTGTGAGTTCGAGGTCAGCCTGGGCTACAGAGTGAGTTCCAGGAAAGGCACAAAGCTAAACAGAGAAACCCTGCCTCGAAAAACAAAAACAAAAACAAAACAAAAGGGAGAGACAATAGAAGACATTCCAAAGGAGGTTCTGATGGACTGTGCCCACCTTGTGAAGGCCAATAGCATTCAAGGATGCAAGATGAACAACGTTAATGTGGTATACACGCCATGGTCTAACCTGAAGAAAACAGCTGATGTGGATGTGGGGCAGGTAGGCTTTCACAGGCAGAAGGATGTCAAAATTGTGACAGTGAAGAAGAAAGCGAATGAAATCTTGAACCTATTATAAAAAAAAAACAAACCAGAGAAGTTTCCTGACCTAGCAGCAGAGAAAGAAGGTCGAGACCGTGAAGAGAGGAATGAGAAACAAGCTCAGATTCAGGAAATGAAAAGGAGAGAGAAAGAAGAAATGAAGAAGAGAAGGGAAATAGATGAACTTAGGAATTATTCATCGCTAATGAAAGGTGAGAACATGTCCTCAAATCAAGACGGTAACGATTCTGATGAGTTCATGTGAGCTGAGCAAAGGATCCTGGGAAGATATAAATGTGCAGACCATTACAGATCTTTTGATTTTGTCTATGTTCTGAATTACAGAAACCAGCCAACCAAAATTCTACCTTCATTATATATAGACAGCACTCATTTTGGAGTTTTTTTTTTTTTTAAGTCATTCTTTTTGCCGATGAAAAGAACAGATGTGTAATATAGTTGAACTCAAAGACAACTTATAACTCTAGGAAAAGAAAAATATCTTTGGCAGAACATGCGTCAGTACCTCATGAAGGCTGGCTGCCTTTGTTCCTGAGATATACATTTGAGCAGACTGACTCTGGAAAGTGTTTCTGTGGCTGTGGTCTGTCCTAGAAACAGACATCATCATAAAATGCGTTTCCTATTTCTGAAATATCTCTGCTTCTAATAAGACCATCGGTGGGTTACTCGGGACAGGGCCCCTCATGACGATTTCCTGATTGGAAGAAGGGTCTGTGAGTTTTGAAGACAGTGGTGGTACTTAAGACTCAGATTTCAGTATTGACAAGTTCTCTCTTATTGGTTTCAGGGTCGCTAGCTCAGCTCTTAGCTTCTTCCAAGGGTCATGTTCTCATCCTCCAGGTGAGGGCCCTTGTCTTAGCATCGTGGTTACACAGTTGATCTTAACAAGTTTAGGAACTTGTTACCTGAACCACAGGTGAACCAAGCCACAGATGTGACAACTGGGCTCTGAAGTCACTTCTCTGTGGAGGGAGACAGGCAGGGGCACTCTGCCCGTAGTGGGAGTGACACTGCCTCATTTTGTCTTGACTATATCATGAAACAAAAGTCCAGAGTGGACTGTGAGTTTTAGAAAGAATCAAGCATTTTCTTAGTCAGCAAGTCATCTGTTTCCTTACTTTGAAATAATATTTATTTTGAATTGTAACCCCAGAGTTGTAGGCTAGGTGACCTCACACGGAGCACTGGTACTGGTCTGTAGGCTGGGTGACTTCACACGGAGCACTGGTACTGGTCTGTAGGCTGGGTGACGTCACACGGAGCACTAGTACTGGTCTGTAGGCTAGGTGACCTCACACGGAACACTGGTACTGGTCTGTAGGCTGGGTGACGTCACACGGAGCATGGGTACTGGTCTGTAGGCTGGGTGACGTCACACGGAGCACTGGTACTGGTCTGTTGGCTGGGTGACGTCACACGGAGCACTGGTACTGGTCTGTAGGCTGAGTGACTTCACACGGAGCACTGGTACTGGTCTGTAGGCTGGGTGACCTCACACGGAGCACTGGTACTGGTCTGTAGGCTGGGTGACCTCACACGGAGCACTGGTACTGGTCTGTAGGCTGGGTGACTTCACACGGAGCACTGGTACTGGTCTGTAGGCTGGGTGACCTCACACGGAGCACTGGTACTGGTCTGTAGGCTGGGTGACCTCACACGGAGCACTGGTACTGGTCTGTAGGCTGGGTGACGTCACACGGAGCACTGGTACTGGTCTGTGGGCTGGGTGACGTCACACGGAGCACTGGTACTGGTCTGTAGGCTGGGTGACCTCACACGGAGCACTGGTACTGGTCTGTAGGCTGGGTGATGTCACACGGAGCACGGGTACTGGTCTGTGGGCTGGGTGACGTCACACGGAGCACTGGTACTGGTCTGTAGGCTGGGTGACCTCACACGGAGCACTGGTACTGGTCTGTAGGCTGGGTGATGTCACACGGAGCACGGGTACTGGTCTGTGGGCTGGGTGATGTCACACGGAGCACGGGTACTGGTCTGTGGGCTGGGTGACGTCACACGGAGCACTGGTACCGGCCTGAACCACCTGCTGTCCAGGAGACACATTTTTATTGAAGTGTTTAAGGGAACCCCTGTAGAGACACAGCAAAGCGGTAGAGAGAAGAGAGGGCCAAGCCTGCCGGGAAGTGGCATGCAGACCCATATTTTAGCATACCACCACACGGTGCCCACAGCACTGGGGCGCTGAGCCAGCAGAAATGATTTCTTCAGCAAATGTACCAGCTGCCATCACTGAAGTATGGGCAAACCCAGAAGACCTATGATGCCTCGTACTCCAAGGTGAGTGTGAGTTGAACTGGAAAATTCCCTGAGGCATGCATCACACCATGATCGGAGGGCTAAGGAATGCTACGCTGATCACACCATGCAATAGATCTCATACAAGAGATTTATTAGGTTTTATTGAAGGCCGCCTCTGAGCAAGGATGAAGAGAAGGGGCAGGGTGTGAAGGTGTGGGCTTTATAAAGGGTATGTGACTCTTGACAACAGTGGAAATGTTGGCATTTGGCAGCCGGTCATGACATGGCTGCTGTGGCTGAGCTGCTCAGGTGGGCTGAGGGTACTTGGTCATGGAATGTGATGGTTCTCAGTTTACTAACATTCCCCCCTCTTATTTATTATAAAGGGTGAGGAAATAGGAAGGGGTGATGGTGGGGCAGGAATGGAGGCACTGTTGTCTGGGGGCATTGGCATCTTTGGGGACCCAAGAAAGTTGGGATGCTGGCTGAGTCTGGGAAGAGCAGACTGTTTTACTCTTTGTCCAGACTCTTCAGGAGCATCTGGGGCTGGAGAAGTGCAGGTAGCATTTTTGAGGTTGGACCACCTGGGGCTAGCTGCTTTGAAGATGTCCTGGATGCAGATTTGGAAGAGAAGGTAAAGTTAAGAAATTTAAGTGAACTTTTTAATGATTTATTTTTATTTTATGTACATTGGTATTTTGCCTGCATGTGTATCTGTGTGAGGGTGTCAGACCCCCTGGAAATGGAGATATAGACAATTCTGGGCTGCAACGTGGGTGCTGGGAATTGAACCGAGTCCTCTGGAAAACTAGCCAGTGCTCTTAACCCTTGAGTCATCTCTCCAGACCCGGGAAAATTTTTATCTTAGGAGTACATTTGAAATTTCCAGGCCCACCATCCTGGCAGTTGATAGGGGGGAGTCCCCCAAATCAGGGAAAGTTGGGGAGATCTCAACCTCAGGAATAAGTGGAATAGGCAGGTGGGGAAACAGGCTATTGGTTGACAGTACTTGTCCAGAGTTCATTTGACCCATGAGAGGTGGATTCAAGTGGATTCCCTGAAGCTCAAAAGAATTTTTTAAGTTTACAAAAACCAATAAGTTTTAGACATGTTAGCATTACCATTGCTTGTAATCTGTACTGAAATCCACATTGTTAAAAAGGCAGTAGACTCATGCCTTTGAGTCATGGGAGAAGCTTGGGGACCTAAAATGATTTTTGGATTAAAAGCATGACCACTCTTTCCTCTGTCCAGAAGACTGGGTTAGACAGATGTTTTTAGCACAATGAGAAGCACTTTTAAGGCTCTACTTAGAAGACAACCAAAGGAAATTTAAAGTCTTGAGCTGTGACCATGATAACAGCAGTCAGTGCTCACCAGAGCTAGATTAATAGTTTATCAGAACTCCACTGATTGATGTTAAAACCCTGAACAATAGCCCAGGGAGGGAAAGAAGTCTGAAATATTTTTCATTTTTACATATATCTTAAATCACTTTCCTATGCCTTTACAAATTGCATTCACACACCTTAAGACACTTTCTTAGACCTTTATAACTTGCCTTTACATATCTTAAAACACTTCTTTAGATCCTTACAACTTACTTAAGCTTTCATATCCTCAGACCTTACATAGACTTTTCACTCTTTTCTGTCCAGTCAATCACCATGAGACACAGATGGCTGCTTACTGAGAGCAGTCATTGTAAATCGCATTCCTTTAAAAAAGGAATGGTAAAGAGTTACTTTGGCCGGGCAGTGGTGGCGCACGCCTTTAATCCCAGCACTCAGGAGGCAGAGCCAGGCGGATCTCTGTGAGTTCAAGGCCAGCCTGGGCTACCAAGTGAGTTCCAGGAAAGGCGCAAAGCTACACAGAGAAACCCTGTCTCAAAAAACCAAAAAAAAAAAAAAAAAAAAAGAGTTACTTTGAAATCTATTTTGAAAGTTTATCTTAGAGTCTTGCAGCAAGGTAAACTGTGTCTAAACCTAGTAGTACTTCTGGGGAAGTGAGGCCTGAGGCCCAATTTTTACATGTGGAGAGAACTAAGAAGGCAGCTGAAGCCTTGGTTGCTGCTGTTAAACTGACAAAGCTATCACTAGCCTAGTCATCAACACCATCAGAGATCTGAGAAGGTTAAACTTTAATCAAGTAAGCAGGAAGTACAGACAATCTGACAGGGACTTACCGACTACCTGGACAATCACTCTAGGTTCCTCCATAGTTATCCTGATTTAGTCAGGGGCAGAGGCCACAGGACAGCATCAGTCTTCAGCTGCCAGGCCAGGAAGATGCAACAGACTTTTCTGTGGAGTAGGAACTTGGGGAGACCAACCTACCTTGTCTAGACAAGAGGGACAATCAAGTCCCCAGTGTCCTTCTTGTCCACAGTTTCGGTCCTGGCAGCAGGCAGGATGAAAGGCAGCTTTCACCCAGTGGCTGGCTTTGTCACATTTAAAACAAGCTCCAGGTGGAGTTCTTCTGTGCCCCATCATCTTCTCTGTAGACTTTGGGGTCACTGCTAGGAGCTGGGGGTCTCTGTTGCAGTTTCCTCAGAGTTTTTCACCCAGAACAGCTTCAAGGCTGCTGGCTGAGATGGTCCAGCTTCACAAACTACTCCAGCCAAGATTTGAACATAATCCTAAATTTTCTCAGAGTCTCCCAAAAATTACCAGCAACCCCAATCAACAGAAAGTAGTGTAGAGAACTATGCTCACATTCCCAAAAGATGGGTTATGGATATTTATTACCATTTAAGTGGGATTGGATACAAGTTGTTATGGGTAATGGTCAGGAAAAAAGCTCAACAAAGGAAATTAGATTCAGGGATCTTGTTCTAAAAAGAAAAGGGGGGGTGTAGAAACGACAGGATAAAAGGGTAGATTATTGAATCTACTTTCATCCAAAAAAAACTATTAATCTTAAATATTTTACATTGGTATAGATTTTGGTTTATTGATACAAATTTAAAGTGAATTTTGTTAAACTGTATGTATATTTCTACTCTTGTTTAAGGTATTGTGTTTATGCAGTGAAGAGACCCACAGAGGTTTCCTAGTGAGAACTTACTCAGGGTCTAAGAATCTGAGCTTGCTTTACCCAGCAGGTCTGCATAAGGGGATGATTTGACCACAGGTGTGGTTACCAGGTTTTTGGAAGGGTCTGCACTTGGTGGTGTGGTATTCCCATTGTTATAAAAAGCCCTTTTGAAGAGGCAGAAGGGGCCACTGGGTTTTGATCCAGGTCCTCCCAAAGCCATCCTGTGTTTCTGTTTTTCTCTTCTTCACTATCTTGTTATCTAAAAGTTTCTTATCCCTCTCTCTTCCTCATGGGAACCCTTTTAAAAGGTGGGAGCTGGCCTCCCACAATGCAGCACATTTAAAAATGTAATGTATAATTAAAAAATGCAGATTAATAGTCATCTATAATAGTCAAACTTATAGTCATGTTAGGAATGTTTTCAAGGTCATAAACAGATATATTTAGATTGATAGATGGTCTTTAAACACTTCAAATACCTATAGAATATAGCATTAAATATGTTTAATAACCTAAGGCTTTTCATGACAGTGAGACACATCTGCTCCTGGCTGCACCAATCTATTTTAGAGAGGATGATGGGAATTGAAAAAACTCTACATGGAGTTTGTTTTCTTTATGGCAAATGCTAGTCATGTGGGCAAAGAAACTGCCCTTGCCTCAATTGCTGACAGTGTACTGTACAAACTGGACCAGCAGGACTCAAGAAAGGCGACTGCAGAACTTTGCCAAGACAAGGTAGGAGAGTCCTTCAAAATTCCCTGCTTCACAGGAAAGTCTGTCAGATATGCTGGGCCTGTAGGCTAGAGTTGGATGCCCAATGTTATGGAGGAACCTTGGGTGACTGTCCAGGCAGCCAGCTGTTGCTGTCATTTCTTAATTTTGGAATTTGTTAGCTCTGTACTTCCTGTTTACTCAGATAATGTTACATCTTTCTGAGGTCTTTGATGGAGTTACAGACTAAATAGTTAAACTTATAGTTTCCTTAGTTATGATAGAAAGCAAATTAGGTATAAAACTTTAGGCTCACCAAGATAAGATAAATAATAGAGTATTTTCTTTAATTTTGCCAAATAAAAATAGACTGGATATTGTAACTACAATTCTTACTTAATAATTGCTTTTGTTACATATAATTTTACTATGTTAAAGTTAAAACCTTCATTTTTAATTAGACAAAAAGCGAGAAATACTTTGGAATAATCCTTCGTACACTATGTGACTATATGTCACTATGATTGGTTTAATAAACAAGCTGACTGGCCAATAGCTAAACAGATAAAGTTAGGCAGGAAACTCAAACCGAGAATGAAGGGATGAGGAAGGGCAGAGTCAGAGGAGTCACCAGCCAGAGGCAGAGGGAGCAGGAGATGAACCTGCCATGCTAATAAAGGTACTGACATGTGGTGGAGCATAAATAAGGGATATACTTTAACTTAAAAATGTAAGAGTTAGTAACAAGCCTGAGATATTGGCTGAGCATTTATAATTTATATTAAGCCTCTGAATGATTATTTGGGAGCAGGCAATCAGGACAGGAAAACTCTGCCTACAGTCTCTGTCTGCCATAGTAAGCTTTTTCCATTAAACATTTTAAATGTCATATTCAACAGATCTCAGAAAAGTTTTGAGAACTCTTATTTATTAAGTATATCTAAAATAAACAAATTTTGCTTGTTCTTGTTTTAGGTTTAACTTTGAAAATATATACAGGAGGTTAAATAAAGCTTATTCCTGTAATTAATTACATTAGTAGCATGACTACACATATAGTTCTGAACACATTGAAGAATTTGATCATTTATAGGGTGTCTGACTATTAAGTTGCATGTCTTAATTATCTTTAACAGTTTATAATAAGTTAGTAGCTTTTATAAGATTAGGTTTTTATAGCTTTATCCCTGTTAAGTTTGAGCCTTAAAATTTGATTTGAAGATTTAATTAGAGATCCTTTAGTATCAAAATAAACCATGAATGCAGTGAACTTATCTTTTATATGTAATTGGAAGTTGTTTTATCTCCCAGCCAGCCGGTGGTTGGGACAAATCTCTCACTTACAGTCTTGCAGCCTTTTATAAAATAATCACACAGAGGCTTAATATTAATTATAACTGCTTGGACATTAGCTCAGGCTTATTATTGACTACCTCTTACACTTAAATTAGTCCATATTTCTTATTTATGTTTAGCCATGTGGCTTGGTACCTTTTCTCAGTTCTGCCTTGTCATCTTGCTTCCTCTGTGTCTGGCTGGTGACTCTGACTCAGCCCTCTTCTTCCCAGAATTCTCTTCATCTGTTTGCCCCACCTATACTTCCTGCCTGGCTACTGGCCAATCAGCATTTTATTTATCACCCAATCAGAGCAACACATATTCACAGCATACAGAACATCCAACAGCATTTATACTGAACCATTACAGAATATTACAGATTCTTGTGTGACTCAGTTTATCCAGACAGCTAAAGTTTAACAAAGTGAGCAAAGACAAAGAAGCTAGACAAATATAACTGTGAAGCTGAGCCGACCGTGGGAGTTTATAAATCTTATTTATCAAACATATGTTGTTACTTATCTAACTTTTCTAGCAGTATGGTATTGAACAGTTAGCAAAGACATAAGTAGTTAGACATACATCTTAAATCAGCTTTTGTTAATCTGAGTAGACCTTTATAACCTTAAAATTTTTATCATTATATATAGTATATTCCAAATCAGAGTTGAATCACACGTATAGTGTCTTTTAGCAAATATACCCTTCAATTCTTCTTTTTTTATTTTTTGGGTTTTTTTTTTGTTGTTGTTTTTTGTTTTTTGAGACATGGTTTCCCTGTGTCACCCTGGCTGTCCTGGAACTCACTCTGTACACCAAGCTAGCCCCAAACTCAGAGATCTGCCTGCCTCTGCCTCCCAAGAGCTGAGATTAAAGGTGTGTCCCACCGCCATCTCCTGGCTTAATTTTTTTTATCATCATACTGAGAAGACCAGGCACATATCATGACAGGCTCCTAATAACTCAATTAAGAGCTAGGCTTCAGTTCCTGCCTCTTGAAACTGGACAGACAGTTTCTGAGGAAGCCGTGAACACTGGGCAATCAATCACCAATGCCCTTGACAAGGATGAGGAGAACTACACATGCTAGGCCTAGTCCAGCCCCCACAGTAGCTCAAGGCAATAACCAAATATGGACAGAGCCTGGGACTTGTCCAGGCTTGCCCCAAAATAATAAAACTATAACCACAGCCAATTTAGAAATGTACTAATATGACTGATGCTTGCTTAACCAATTATGTTTGAGATGACCTAACTGTCCCTGAAACTACCCCTAGTTGTGTTTAAAAGGAGCCTGCAAGTTCTTCTCGGGGTCACCATTTTGCCTTTGTGTCAGATGTGTGGCCCCAGGATGCTGGTACCTTTATTCTCAAAATAATAAATGTTCTTATTGATTGTATATGTGGATGGTAGTCTTTTGTGGGACTTCTCCAGGACCCTAACAATACAAAGATTCATACCAATCCAAAATATTTGGGAGACTTTTGGTTGCCTCCTTAATCTAAAAAGAGATACAATGATAAACAGAGAGCTCTGATGCATTTATCTAATTATTCTTTATCAATAAAAACTCGGGAGTCAGCTATCAGGGTAAGAATCTGAATGATCAGAGAAGCAGTAGAAAAGTGACCAGTGACCTCCTAACTCTTTCCTTCCTCCATCCTACTACTTCCTGTGTCTGTCTGTCCTCAGTGCTCCAAAACCTCTATGGTAAATTTTGGTCAGCTAGTAGCTAGCTCTGCCCTCTGGTTCAAAACAAACTTTATTGTCAGTCTTGAGAGTATCAGAATGCAATCAAAGTATCATACAACAGAGCTCATTAGGACTAAGAAGTTTTACAATTGTTGCCCTATTCCATGTGGTCATCTGAAGATATTGACTGAGTCACATGACATGTATTCTTTAACCTTAGTAAAGATGGCTGCCAGCCATGTAGCTGCTTACATCTTGAAGAGGTCATCAGCCAAGATGGAGCGGAGTCATATGGTTGCTATTTAGAAATATCTGTAGATCTATTTTTTTTTAAGTGAGAGTTGAATCCAAGTTACATATGCACATATGAACACAGAGTTCAATGCAAGTTACATACACATATACACACAGAGGTGAATCCAAGTTACACACACATACACACACAGTTGAATCCAAGCCACATACACACATGCAAACACATATAGAGTTGATATAATATGTTGCAGCAAATTAAGATTACCTACATATACATTTTTAATTATAAGCCTTTAGTTATAAGTTTAAAGCACAGTGTTAAGAGTTTTTTTTTTTTTTTTTTGAGAACAGAGGACAGAGAAATTAGAGATAAAAGATTCTTAGGAGTGGAAAGTGGAGAGAGTGGAGAGCAGAACAAGTTTAGATACAAGATATTTGAGGGTCATTTGTGCAATAACAGTTATTACGATTTGTGAGAACTTAGAAACCAAGTGCATCAGTTTTTGGCCACTGATCTGTACTGAGGTCAAGATGTAGCAGTAAAATCTGAGTCCATGGAGGAAGAGAGAGAGGGGGTCACAGAACAGAATTCCTCTGGAGGGAATTTCTGTATGCTCTATAAGCTCTACAAGGGGAGCTGCAGGAGCAGAAGCTGCAGGACTTCACAGGCAGCTCCTACAGGGAGGCAAGGGAATGTACAGGCCAAGGAAGGCACCAAGAGAGATGGAGCAGTGAGCAGGAGAAAGGGGAGATGTCCATGTGCGTGTAGCAAGCCAGAGAGAGGAGTAGGCACCCACGTGGAGGGCATAGCAGGCCAGAGACCAGAGAGACAAGAGAGGAATGGTTAGAAAGCAGGTAAAGGGATTACTCAGCTGAATAATCGGACTCCAGAATTTAGAATCAAATTTTGTGGGTGGTATACACCAGCAGAAATGAATGATCCTTACATATCTTAGGAGAGGAGTCGGATCAGCAGCTAGGTTGGGAGCTGACACTGCAGAGTGAAGCAGACACACCAGCCAGTGAGGGCTGCAGGCTGGGTATGCCGCTTGCTGGGGCGGGCCTACTCCTCTGCTTTCTCCCCCTCCTGCCAGGTCCAGCTCACACTTTGCAACAAACTTACAGACCATCAACCCTAACTTAAAGACAGGACATTCACACAGTGTGTGTGGGAGACAGAAGAAAACAAACAGGCCTTGACAGAGAAAAGAGAAACAGGGAATGAGGAATCTCTTTCCACTTCCCTAGGTCACTTGCTGTATTTGTAAAGGTTCCAAATAATATTGGCATCTAGGGTGCCATCATTTGGTTGTTAGGGACCTGGAAAAGTCCCACAACAAAAGACCACCATCCACGTATGCAATCAACAAGAGTGTTTATTATCTCGAGAGTAAAGGACCAGCATGCTGGGGCTGCCCATCTGACACAAAGGCAAACGGGCAACCACAAGAGAAGCTCACAGGCTCCTTTTAAGCACAGCCAAGGGGAGTGTCAGTGACAATTAGGTCTTCTCAGATATGATTGGCTTATACTAGTGGCAATCATATTAGTATGTTCTAATTGGCTAGGGCAGCAGGGGCTGGTTAAGGCTATAGTTTTTCCATTTGGGGGCAGGCTTGGACAAGTCCCAGGCTTTGTCCTTATTTGGGTATTACCTTGAACTACTGTGTGTGTGTGGGGGGGCTGGCCCAGGGGCCCAGGCTTTGCACATGCTAGCTCCCTGTCCCCGCTGTCAGGGGTATTGAAGATTGATCGTCCTTTGTTCGTGGCTTCCTCAGAAACTGTTCAATTTCAAGAGGCAGGAACTGAGGCCTAGTTCTTAACTGAGTTATCAGGAGCCTGACATGCTTTGCCTGGCCTTCTCATTGGTCACATTTGGGTTGATTATCTGAGGGATATGGAGGCCATATTTGATTCGCAAAAGTGAATAAATTTGGGGTCCTTCCAGTCGGTGCCAGGTGGAAAGACTGGGGTTTTCTAAGAGGCATCCCAAAGCAGGAGTGGGGGGTAGGGAAGGAGAGCCAGAAGGTATAGATGTCATTCCCATAGAAAAATGTCACTGCAGCCTACAGTCATGGGCATCCCCAAGACCCAAGGAGTATTGAATGAGGACAAAGCCAGTCAGTGGGTCATTGCCACACTTAATGCCGGTCAGGTGCTCAGCCTGGCTAAGCCTGAGGAGAGACTTGGTGCCTGGTAGAGGCCAGCATGTGAGGATGAAAAGCTGGGGAATGAGGTCACAAAAGCCATGAGGGCCTAGAGGAGCTGTGGATTACAGACAGCTCCAAAGGGAAGGTAGGAGAAGAGGGCAGGAAGGGGCACAATAGCCCAGCTGGGCCTATGGAAACTTCAGGATTGCCGCTCTAAGGGTAGGGCTGGGGTCAGGTGATTAAAGACCATGGCTGTGGGATACCTCCACATCCAAGGGTACCAGAGGATCGGGAAAGCATTTACGCTGACCAGAGGGACTACTCACCAATTACTGGAGACCCAAGCGATCAGTGGCTGGAAGGGGGATCTGTTGCGGATGGACTGGAGATAAGAGATAGGGTGCCTGTGTGGTTTAGACCCCCAAAGGGGAGTATGGGCACCAGGATACCCTATGGAGTCATGGCAACAATGTTAAGGGTTTTTATGGGGGGGCGTGTAAAAGGCCTCCTCTGAGTGAGGATGAAAAAGGAGGGACAAGGTGTGAAGAGCAGAGCAGGGAGAGAGGGAGAGGGACACAGAGAGAGGGAGAGCATGTGGGGAAAGAGGGAGACAGAGAGGAAGACAAAAAGAAAGACAGTGTATTGAAAATAGCAGGGTTATAAGGAGAATGGGTAGATGCGGGGGATAGACATGAGCTGGAGATGTTTGGGATAAGGAGTGGGGTGAGAAGAGCCAGGATGCCAGCATGGACTGTGAAATGTTTAACAGGTCCTTGTGATACTGAGGGAGCCTGGAGGCCAGCATGGGCTTTGGTATGCTGATAGGTCACAGATAGTCATTTGTCCCTCTGTCAATGATAAGGGAAATGGCTCCTTTTGATAGAGGGGAACCGACTTCACAAATTCCTGAGGGATTCTGGCTTTAGTCTAACTGCCAGAATTTGGGGAAGTGGGGTTTCCTTTGGACCTAAAAGTTGGTACTTTCTTAAAAACATAGATTGACAAGGGGAAACTAAAGCTTTTGCAAATGGGATTTGTTTAGAATTCAGTTCTAAGCTGTGCCTGAAAGTGATGGATGAAGGCAGGGATAGGAGGATACAAGGATGTAGGAAAGCCAGGCTTCAATGGTTACCATGGAAATCACAGTTCCCATCTGGGTTTGCTTGTAGGGCAGGGGCAATTCCTTCTAGTGGGCACTGGATCAGAACTGTAGGAAAGCCCACAGGCTGGTCCCCAGGGTTGGACAGTGCCTCTGAATTTCCCTTCTTGCTTTCAACCATAGGGTTAGTTTGAGGATATGCTCTCTCTGAGTTTCTAAGGCTCCATTCACAGTTCACTTTGTTTTCTGTTGATCCTACGGATGTAAACCCGCAAATTCACTCAGGAATCTGGCATAGTGTGTTCCCACAGGAAGCCTGTTTACACTAGGAGAGGCTCCTCCATGGCTGAAATGTGACCAACATGAGCAAGCGAGATTCAGGGGCAGGCATTGCATTCCCTCTCAACAGAACTTGACCTCAGTGTAGATCACCCTCCATTACCAGTGCGCAGGGCTCTTTGTACGTCCCCTCATTCTCTATAGAGCCCTTCAGTAAGAAGCGAGATTTTGGGTTGACCCTACTCCATAGGTACCACATATGGAATTCTCTGCTCTCCACTTCACAGAGTTTCCCCAGGGGCCCCCAAACATAAATATTTATCCTGACCATGGGAGTACACAGCAGGTGACAACTAGAGTTCAGAAGGTCAACCTATCAGAACTAAGGGTTCGGTTAGAGGAAACCATCATGCAAGGCGTTATGGGATTACTGCCTTTTGGATGAACTGGCTGTCTCTTGTTGTAAACTCCTTATGCAATAACAGCTATGAGTCTCCCCATTTACCGTGCATCTCCATGTTATGTGTACATGTGATTTCACGATCGCATCTCAATCTTGGGCACAATTTTCCCTATACATGTGGGGTAATTGGACAACTGTCCCCAGCTGTGTTTATCTTTCATTAACATATATCTGGGCAGGGCCATTCTCCGGACAAAAGTATTTCAGCAAAGATACGTTTTTCCAAGGACAAAACTGCGCACAGATAAACATTAGCTCATCTCACCCACAGATAGAGAAAAGAACCACTAACAATTAAATCCTCAACTCCTTACCTTCACCCCAGGTTATTTACACAAGACCCTAATTTAAGAGATTTACTGCTCACATTCCTGGGATGATGTTTTAGCCATTTGCTAGTTACTGAGTTAAGACAGTTACTTCCCACTCACCCAAGGAGATTGCCATCAAGGCCAGGCAGGCAATAGGTGCCAAGCTTCTTTCTTATGCAAAGTAATTTTTTTTTCTTTTCTTTTCTTTTCTTTTTTTTTTTTTTTTTTGAGACAGGGTTTCTCTGTGTAGCTTTGCACCTTTTCCTGGAACTCATTTGGTAGCCCAGGCTGGCCTCGAACTCACAGAGATCCGCCTGGCTCTGCCTCCCAAGTGCTGGGATTAAAGGCGTGCACCACCAATGCCCGGCTGCAAAGTAAGTTTTAATTCCTCTTCAGCCAGGTGCTATTCCTAGCTTCCCAAATTGATCTTAGCCTTCAATTGACCCTACCAGAGAACTCCCCTTAGTCACTCCCCTTTTGGGTTGTAATTGGAAGCTGACATTTATTGCTTTATGTGTGGCTCCTTATCACCTCTCTCTGCGACCCTGAAAACTTCAAGCCTCGCATTGCATTGCCAAAGAATTACTGCATGTGTGTATATATACTGGTTTCCCAACAGCACTGGGGGAATTAATTTAGAAGAACAATGATGAAGATGGAGATGGAAAGAACTAGATAGAGATGAGAGAACAGCATGAGGGACCGAGAGGAGCTAAGTATGAGAACAGAAAACAAACTGTGTAGGTAGAATTTACTTAGAAGAATAAAGTGAGGCCTGGAGAGATGGCTCAGAGGTTAAGAGCATCAACTGCTCTTCCAGAGGACCTGAGTTCAATTCCCAGCACCCACATGGTGGCTCACAACCATCTGTAATGAGATCTGGCACCCTCTTCTATATACATAATAAATAAATAAATGAAGAAGAAGAAGCAGGAGGAGAAGAAGAAGAGGAGGAGGAGGAGGAAAAGAGGAGGAGGAGGAGGAGAAGGAGGAGGAGGAGGAGGAGGAGGAGGAGGAGGAGGAGGAGGAGGAGATCAGAAAGTGTGCTTAGATTCATTTTATATCCTGCAGATCAGAATCCTAGCCACTTGTGGCATCTGTTCTGGACCCTGGTAGAAATCTCCTCAGGGCAGGTACCTGCGGAGAATTCGGTACTGACCCTTTCAGGGAGACCTTACTTTCATAGCAGTACATTGCTATGTGTCCCATTCTCTTAGTAGTACTGATTGCTAATCTCTCACTGTGCTTAATTTGTAAACGAAACTTTGTCGTGGGGATGTAGGCATAAAGGAAAGAACCTAGCTTATGTAGATTGGGGGTCTTGGAATATGTTTCTCTCCCCCTCTCCCCACCCCTCTCCTCCCTCCCTCCTCTGGCAGCATTCTAGGCAAACACCCTGCCCTAGTGGAACCCCAAGCCCCACCCACTGTCACATGCTCCCCAAATCACTTACACAGGGGCTGGTCAAGGCTCCCACCCCACCCAAAGGGCAGGTATGAAGCCAGGAACAATCAGTAATTAATTATCAAGAGACAAACGTACAAAAAGAAAAAAGGACTATTACTCACCCTCTCCAAGAGCCCATTGTGCTGGGTGAATTCAGCAGCATCCAGTCGCGGGACAGAAAAAGGCTGTACAGGGTTGGCCACCACCAGGGGGCAGCAGGGGGCTGGTCCTGGGAATCAGCGGGAAGAGGGAAAGAAATTGGTTGTGGGGGGGCCTCTCCCCTCAGGGCGCTGGAAGACAGCAGTCATAGGTACCCCATGCACTGGCTTGCCCTGTCCCTATCTTCTTCAAAAGCAGACGTCTCCCAAGCTGTGGCTTGGACCCCTGACTTCCAGCTGTGGGAGCTCCTTCGCTCCTTCCCTGGGTTTTCTAAACAGCGGTGAGTCCCTTGCTGCTAGAGAGCAGAGAAGTGAGGTAGCCTTGCTCAAACTTCTCCACCTCAGGAACCCTTTAGGCCAGTGGTTCTCAACGTTCCTAACGCTGCGACCCTTTAACACAGTCCCTCATGTTGTGGTGACCCCCAACCATAAGTTTTTATTGCTACATCGTAACTGTAATTTTGCTACTGTTATGAATCGTAATGTAAATATCTGTGTTTCCTGATGGTCTTAGGGGAATCCCGTGAAAGGGTCATTCGACCCGAAGGGGGCGCGGCCCACAGATTGAGAACCGCTGCTTTATGCGCAATCATCACAGTGAAGGACCTCAGAGCGATGGCCAGGCTGTGTGGGTTTTACCTCTCAACATTTACCAATTTAGGAGTGAAAACTGAGAATCTAGAAGATAGTTACTTCTTATAATAATACATGTGCGTTCATTTAGAAAAATATAGTTTGTGAAACAAAAAATGTTAAGTATGGTACTATTTTACATGTATGCCAATTTTTTTCCTGTCTAGCTTAATAAACGACAGATGGAGTTGCCTGTTTGTTTGGGCATTTGCTCTGCTGTGACAGTGGCCGAGTTTTTCCGAATCACTTCACTTTATACCCGTAAGGGGAGGACAAGAGAGGACAGAGCAAACCCATCGTATTATGAAGACAGTTCGGCCTTGCACGCCCCTGCCCCTTTTGATATAAATGGCACCCGGTGCTATTTCCAGATAAGAACAGAGATAATGTCTTATGTAGGAAAGGGATGTCTTTAGTGGAGGCCGAGGACCAAGGGCGAGGGCCCAGGCTGCCTGAAGTGTTCCACCATGAGAGATGTAGCCTCCTAGTCAGGGTGCTGGACAGCAGGGTGTCCACTGGTATGACCCGGGGTGTGAGGGCAATTTCAGAGTCCTGAGCAGCCGCTGGCAGAAGTATGTGAGGAGGCTGAATTCTTTGGGGTGAGTTTGGTTGGTTGGTTTAGCTAACTTGTTGTGTTAGTTTTTATTTGTTTGGTTGGTTTTGTGCATGTGCGTGTGTGTGTGTGTGTGTGTGTGTGTGTGTGTGTGTGGTTGTTTCTTTGTTTGTTTTTTGTCTTTGTGGCCAAACACCAGAAAGGAGGGAATATTTCTTTGTCTCACTGTTTCAGAGGGCTCAGCCCCTCCCCTACTCCTTGGCTTTGCTGAGTCTGACTTGTTTTAAGACAGAACACCACAGTGGCAGGAGGCAGAAGAGGACACAGGCTGGGAAGGAGAGCAGAAGGGACCCTGAACCAGGTCAAACCCACAGAAAGAAAGCCAATGACCATCTTCCTCTACTGAGGCCCCACCTCCTAAAGTTTCTATAACGTCACACAATCGCTCCACCAACTGGGGACTGAGCTTTCAACCCATAAGCCTGTGGGGAACATTTCAGATTCAGCTCATAGTGGAACCCACTTTGTGGGTTCTCATCAACGCAAAAGTATCCCGAAACAGTGTCCCCGTCATCTCCCCATCCCCAGGCTCCCTCAGTTTCCCTGTGCAGAACACGCTGATCTGCATTAAAAGGTGTGTACGACGCAGAGCCGAGCGTGGTGGTGCTCGGGAGCAGGACAAGGGGATCCTCTCAATGTAATCTTGGACTCCGGATCAAGACAGCATCTCAAAAGGAACACAGGTCAGAAAGCTGCCTTTCCTGTTACTTCCCTCTCGGGCACCAATGCTGAGTGATCATATTGATTATCTGAGCAAATTCCTAATAATGCTGATTCCTAGGCCACCTTGGATCAACTTGGGGCCAGAACCTGACTTTTAAAGCCCTCAGCTGTTCTGACACCCCACGTCATGAGCCTGGGGCCTCATCTCTCTCCATCGGTCAACTCAACTAAAACCTCTGTTCTCGGACACTATGGGGTCACCTGAGGCACACATTTAAAAACTTGAATTTCTGAAGCTGGACAGATGGCTCAGTGGTTAAAGAGCATACACTGATCTTGTAAGGACCCAAGTTTGGTTCCCAGCACCCATGATGAACAGCCCACAGCTGCCTGTAACTCCAGCTCCAGGGGATCCAACACCTTTATCTGGTCTCCTGGGGCACCTATAATCACATGAACATACCCCGTACACACAAGTAAAAATAAAATGAATCTTTTTTTTTTTTTTTTTTTTTTTTTGGTTTTTCGAGACAGGGTTTCTCTGTGTACCTTTGCGCCTTTCCTGGAACTCACTTGGTAGCCCAGGCTGGCCTCGAACTCACAGAGATCCGCCTGGCTCTGCCTCCCGAGTGCTGGGATTAAAGGCGTGCGCCACCACCGCCCGGCTAAAATAAATCTTATGAATAAGTTAAAACTAAAACTTGAATTTCCTAAACTAACCCAAGAGACCAATACCTAGAGATTAGGTAGGTGGGGATATATATATTTTTTTTTTCCTGAGACAGGGTCTTACTGTGTAGCTCTGGCTGTCCTGGAACTCACTATGCAGACCAAGCTGGCTTTGAACTCACAGAGATCCATCTAGTCTCTGCCTCCTGAGTCCTAGGATTAAAGGCAAGTGGCCCTACACCTGGCGAGGTGGGTGTTTTTAAGCAGCAGCCCAGTTAGTTCTAATACAGAGGCCTGGGAGCCCCTTTTGTCCCGGGGACCACTATTGCCTGCTGTCTGTTATGAAGTTACTCTAGAGCGCTCTCCAGAATCGGCACTGTCTCGGCCTTAACCCTTTGCCCTTCACACAATCAGACTCAGAATCAGCCGTGGGTTGGTGCACACTTTCCTTTCAGAAAAGTCCAACTACAGGTGCAACGTGTAAAAACGGAAGCCGACGAAGGACTCAGCCTTCAGCACACGGCTCCACGTCCACGCTCTCCCCTGCTCAGCCTTCGGCACACGGCTCCACTTCCATGCTCTCCCCTGCTCAGCCTTCGGCACACGGCTCCACTTCCACGTTCTCCCCTGCTTGCCCAGGATGCTTTCTCCCATCATCAGGCAAGAACCCCCACCCCCTTGTGCTACTGGCTCTGGCCCAGGTCTAAGTGACCACTGGCTCACAGATCTCTCTTTTAGGACTTCAGGATCCTGGCTGCAGGGAAGAGCCCTGAGGCCCTAGGATGTGCTCTTCAATGCACCCGCCACCACCCACACACAATCTCACTGCTCCAGAGTCTCCAGAGTCTCTGCTCTCATTCTGCAGGACACACACATGTGTACGTGAACCTGCTCTGTGAAATGCTCAGCACACCTTAACGGTGCCTGGACACACGTAGTCACACACTGTCCCTTTTCCTCTGTGCTTGATACCGTCCATCATTTTCTGTGGTCTGAACTTCTTAGGACGCCTTCAGCAGAGCCTGGGGGTCCTCACGGTCAACTCTGAAGGGCTGAGGCTGGGAGAGAGCATGAAAACTCTGAGCACACAGGTCAGGGCGCCCCATGAGGCACCCCCTGCCCGCCCTTACCTGTTCTGTCCTCTTTCGGGTGACTGATGTTCCTCCCCGTTCTTAGGAATATCTTCCCTTCAGGCCATCATGAGTTGACTTGGTTTGGGAACCAAACAGAAGTGCTCTAACCCAAAGAAAAGAGAATTTATGGGTTGAGGATCCCTTATCAAAAAGGCCAGGGGCTGTTTAGTCCCTAGTGTTTGGAATCCAGAGTAGTTCAGATTTTGGAGTGTTTGTATAGGCTTTACCAGTTGACCCAAAAATGCTCCAGAATAAAAACTTTTTTCCAACAGTCCCTCCTGAGACAGGAGGATCACTTGAACTCAGGAGTTCAAGGCCAGCCTTGGCAGCAGAGCAGGACAAAATTCTCTTTTAAAAGTTTCAAAATTCAGAGTGCTTTGAAATTTGAATCTGCTCAGCCTTGGCCAGCACGGAGTCCTCTTTCTTTCTTCTTTCACCGAGGATTTTCTGGCGCATTTAGTTAGGGTTTCTGTTGCTACGATAAAACACCTTGACCATACACAACTTGGGGCGGAAAGGGTTTATTTCACCTCATGGCTAATAGTACGTCACTGAGGGAAGCCCGGGCAGGACCCTGAAGGCAGAAACTGGGAAAGAAGCCATGGAGGAGTGCTCCTTATTGGCTTGCTCAGCCTGCCATCTTATCCCACTCAGGACCATCTGTCCAGGGGTGGCCCCACCCACAATCAGCGGGGCCCTCCCACATCGATTGCTAAGGAAGAAAACGCACTGTAGTCTTGGCTGTAGTCTTCTCAATTGAGAGTCCCTCTTCCCAAATGACTCTAGCTGTGTCAAGCTGACGTAAAACTAGCCTATAGAGATACCTACCGTGCCAAGCCCTGGGTTAAATATTATCCACTAGGTTTTAAATTAAACAAGGGTGCAGGCTCAGGAAGTGTCGTCAGGGTAGACACTAAAGCCGCCTCAGAAGAGCTACGTCTTCCCCACGATCATGCCCTTTTACGTAGACAGAGAGAGAGAGAGAGAGAGAGAGAGAGAGAGAGAGAGAGAGGTCTATGAAAGGGCTGTGTGAGTGACGCACATTTTGGGGGGAAGTGTTCCTCCATAGCAATGCCACCTAGCAGGGTGGTATCACCCAGGTATGAGCTGCGAAGCCCTTTAAACACAGACTCTTGGCCCCGCTCTGCACGGGGCTCTGTGGCTACTCCTTTACAGACAAGAAACAGACACTGAGAAGTCAACATTCACGTCCAGGCACCACAGGAAGAAGTGACACCAGCAGCTGTCCTCGGGTTCTGTCTGACTTCAGTGACAGACTATGACAGCGAGGTCCCAGTTCTAGACAGGCTGGCCTCTGCAAGGGAACCGGAAAACACTGACGAGGTCACGTCACCGGTGCCTCCGAGGGTCGTGTAAATGACAAAGTGCCACTAGTGTTGTGGACAATGTGGGTCTGCCAGGGCCAGCAGCAAAGGCGGTGTTGGTGGCCTCAACAGTCGTGGGAGGTAGCCAGCCATCACCCTGTGGGCCTAAGGCTGAACTAGACACTGCCTGAGTACTTACTATGGATTAATTTACTAAAAATGTACATCTCAGCAGTGAACCTCGCGGAGGAGGAGCAAAGTGTGGAAATGGCTGCAGTCTTCCTGTCCTTTTGGTGTGAGCCTTAGCCTCTGCTGGCTGTGACATCTCTCCAGACCACAGCTGCTGTCTTCTACAGCTCCTTCAGCAAGAGCTCAAGTCTCTGCTCAGTCCCGGGTCTGGCCTGTTTGTGACTTGTTGGCCGACTGTGACTTGTTGGACCCCGAGTGTGTGGCAGAAGTGAGCGTGTGCCATTTCCAAGCCTGGGGTCCAAGAAGTCCAGGTTAGCGTTTGCACTTCCATCCTTGCCGTGAGAAGAAGCCTGCGCTAGACCAGCCTGCTGCGCGGGGCATATGTGGCCCAGTCGCCTTTTCACTTTGGGTGACAGCTAGCAAGCACCAGTTGTGTCCTGCCGCGCACCGTGGACACACCAACAAGCAGTAGCAGGGCCAGGCTGGAAGGCCCCAGCTGGCCCCCAGACGCTGGGGTGAATACATGTTTATTGTCTGAAGCACAGAGTTTAAGCCACTGGATGGCCTGCTTTGGAGCAATAAAGAACTAATCAAACAGGAAACACCTCAAGGAGAAGGAAGGGGTGAAGTTGGAGGAATTCCCACCAGACATTGTGGATAAAGAGGAACCTTTGGCTGGGAAAAGAGGGACGAAGAGGTGGGGAGGAGAGCCTGCCTGAGGTGTGGAGAGAAATTCCAGGTGGAGAGAGGAAGCTGAACAGGAAGTGGTGGTACCGACATGGGCAGAGAGCCTCAGCCAGCGCAGGTGGCTGCCTCCCGGCAGACAGAATTACTCATTTGGCCATAAAGCACCTGATGAGAGGGGCCCTAACGGGTCCCACTGGAGTCCTGAGTGCCGTAGGGAGGGGTCCAGACAAGCCAGTGGGCCACTGCAGGGTCTGGACTATGACAAGAGTGTTGAGTCTACATTTTAGTGACTGAGCACGAGAAAAGGAGAGAACCGTTTAGGTAGTACAAGAGACAAGCAAACTCAAAGCTAGCAGAGGAGAGAGAGAGAGAGAGAGAGAGAGAGAGAGAGAGAGAGAGAGAGAGAGAGAGAGCGCAGTGTGGTGGGGATCTTCCAGCCGCACTGGTATTTGAAGTAGAAAGATGAGTAAACATCACTGTTAAATGTCATCACCACAGAGCATACGCATGTAGTCCAAGCTACTCCCCAGGGTGGTGTGGAAGGATTGCTTGAGCACAGGAATTCAAGGCCAGCCTAGGCAACACAGCAAGACACCTGTATTTAAAAAGAAACCAAACTGCAGATAAAGGGGTGCTGCTGTGTCAGTAAGATTTCAGGCATCCGTTAAAAATGGAGCAAGGAGCTGGGCATGGTGGCACACTCCATTAATCCCAGCACGTGGGAGGCACAGGCGGGTGGATCTCTCGGTTCGAGGCCAGCCTGGTCTTCCGGGACACCCAGGACTAAACAGAGAAACCCTTTCTCAAAAAACCAAAACAAAAACAGAAAATTAAAAACGAAAATGGAACCAGGGCTTCCCTTTGGGAAGGCCCCTGTCCTTGGCCCTTGGCATTTCCCAGAACCGAATGGACACTTTGCACTCCCCGCCTCCACTCGCACCCGGAGCTGTTGCGTGCTTCTCCACCGCCAGGCTGGCTGCAGAGGCTCTCGGGCTCTGCGCGCGTGGCGAGCGGGCAAGCCGGGCTCGCAAGGCTCCACGAGGCCGCCAGAGGGCGCTGGGCCGCCGCCTCGGGGAGAGACTGGCCGGGCAGTTGTTGTGTTGTTTAAATGCAGCGTCTGCAGCTCCCGCACCTTCCCCAGCACGTTTCTCTGTCCCCTCGCATCTGTCTGGTCGAGAATTTAGCCCGGGTTGGGGTGAGGTTAACTTTAACACCAGGCGGGCCGAGCAGGGTTTGCGCACCAATGCAGACTGGTTCCGGAACGCCCCGGGCCGGAGTGTTCCAGATCTACCCGGATCTGGGGGGGGGGGGGGGGGGGGACGACGACTGTAGGGAAGACCCCGTTGGGGCATTGCTCGGGCCTCACACCACGGAAGTCATCCGGCCCGCCAGACCTGATGGCCTCTGGGAGTTCTCTGGGGACATCCTGGGGAGTGTCCAATTGGAAACTTGTTTCAGTTCTTAAAAATAGAAACAAAACCGGGCGGGGTGGCTCACGCCTTTAAACCCCGCACTCTGGAGGCCAAGGCAGGTAGATCGCTGAGTTCGAGGCCAGCCTGGTCCACAGAGTTCCAGGACGGCCAGGGCTACACAGAGAAACCCTGGGGAGAAGGGGGTCACGGACCCGGACGACGACCAGGGGACAGACAAAACTAAACCTCAGCTTGGGAAGATGTCTCGGTCTCTATTCTCCCGCAGGAAGCTGCTGCGGGTCAGAGCCTCCTGGGATCTGCAGAGTTAAAAATCCTTCAACCCAGGATGCCATAGACCTTTTGTTCAATCCTGACAATGGAATTGGGAATTGGGTGGAGGGGGCTGGGAAGCAAGTAGCTGTGGTCAGGATGCATCCCTTCGGGTGGGGGTTT
Organism: Peromyscus eremicus; assembly: GCF_949786415.1. Lineage (NCBI taxonomy): Eukaryota > Metazoa > Chordata > Mammalia > Rodentia > Cricetidae > Peromyscus > Peromyscus eremicus. The sequence goes on along the minus strand of NC_081426.1, from coordinate 10,940,669 downwards.
GGAGAAGCCTGTGTTGAGTCACCGGTTAAATGAAAAGGATGCAGCCCCGCGTGTGCGCGGTGTGTGCTGTGTGCTCCGGAAAGATGTAAGTGTGGCAGAGGGCTGGAACGCTGGGCTACCAGTCTAACCCGTGTGTATGAGTGCCTGCTGTGCGTTCAGCAAGTCCGTAACTACCCAGGGAGACCTTCCGAAACAGGAACTCAATATCGGTCCCTGAAAGGTTGGGTAATGGGTTTTCCTTACATCTGAAATCCAAGGGGACCAATCCCGGGTTCCCCGTGGATCTCAGACTCTTCTGAATGTCTTTGTCTTCTAAAATCCTGGGCTCCCGCGAGGGAGCACTTAGTTAAGGACGCAGAGATGAGTACCCTTTCACCTATCAATCATCCTGAAATCCTTGCTAGGAATTTCCTGCTCCTTCATCCGACTTCCTCAGCAGCACTGCGAACAGACCTGGAGGGATGCTACAATTTTATCTTCCGTTTTCCCGCCCACTCTCCTGTCCACAGCCTGCCCCTGGGATGCAGGGAACTCTCTGGCTTCCCGCTCCAGTCCTGAGACACTCAACCCATCTTCACAGTTGGGTTTGGTGTTCCTTCTCCAGTCAGTTCGAGCACCCGTGAGTGTTTCTATCAAATCCACAGAGTGCACCAGGCCCTGGGATTTCGCCAGACTAAGTCCCTTTGGCACTGTTTGTTGGTGGGTTTGTTCCAGGGGTAGGGATGTGCTACCAAGGCACTCTGCCAGTGTGCTGCAGCCCAAGCCCAGGATTAAAAAGTATGTGTGTGGATGTGGATATATAGTTAAATGTGTGGGTGTGTGCTGTACGTGTGTAACTGTGGCTGCACATGTCTGGGGAAGCCAGGCGTCAATACTGGTGTCTTCCTTGATCACTCTCCACCTGAGACAGGGTCCCCGTGATGATCAGTGTGTGTTGTCAACTTGACAGGATTAGAAATCACCTAGGAGACGCAGTTCCAGGTACGCCTGGGAGGGATTAGATTAGGTTAGCCTCTGGGCAAGCCTGTGAGAGATTATCTTGATTGAGTTAATAGACATGGAAGATTTGGCCATTCCTTGCTGGGTTCGGGTCCTGGGCTGCATATAATGGAGGATGCTAGCTAATCCTGAATCTCCATTCCTCTCTTTTTGCTGACGGCAGACACAATGTTACCAGCTCCTTCAAGTTCCGTTTGCCCTGGCTCCCCCACTGTGATGGAACTGTACATTAATGGGCTACTTTCGTCAAGTGTTATGTTACATCAACAAAGCAAGGAGCTAGGACAGTCTCTCCGTAAACTGTGGAGCCACTGATTCCACTGCTGGCCTGTGAGCTCCAGGGATCTCCCTGTCACCACCCCCAGACTCTGCGACCCACTGGGGTTACAGATGAGCTGTGGCAGTTTTACATTCGTGTTGGGGATCCAAATTCAGGTCCCTACGCTTGCATGACGGGCACTTTCCCAAGTGAGCCCTCTTCCCTACCCCAGTGTTCTCCGTTTTAATTAAAAGAGCAGACTAGACTCAAAGTCAAACTGTTTTATATGTAGGTGAGTACTATGAAGAAATTAAAGTAGGCTGTGTATAGTGGCACATGCCTGTAATGCCAGAGCTTGAAGTTTGAAGTAGGAGGCTTGAGAGTTTGAGTCTAGCCTGGGCTACACAGCAAAACCCTGGAGAAGGGGGTGGGGCAGGGGAAGGAGGAAAGGCCGCACTGGTTCAGGAGGTGCCTCCTGGGAAGGTGGACAGCCCTGAGGATCTGTGGACAAATGCTCCCAAAGAAGGACCAGCCCAGACACAAGTCCGGAGGCAGAACTTAGCACAGAGTGGAGAAAGCAGCAGCCCTGGGGCCCTGGGGGCCCTGGGGGCCCTGGGATCAAGCCTTGCATGCCGTTGGATTGTGGGGCATTGTCCGAGGGTGGTGGCCAACTCCTGTAGTCCCAGCACTTGGTCGGGTCAGGTTTTCCCCCCTTCTCAGCCTCTTATCCGAAGAGCTGATCCACCTTTACCCACAGAGCCTTCTGGCTGGCCCTATACCAGCACTTGGGAGGCAGAGGCAGAAAGGTCAGGAGTTCAAGGCCATCCTCACTAAATAATGATAGAGGAGATGAGGTAGTACCAGAGAGACCAATGACCAGAACAAGGTGGTGGGCGGTGCCTAGTGACACATTCTGAAGGAGCTGAGCCTATTTTATTTAAAAGTTTTAAGTTTAGTTTTGTGCCAGGCAGTGGTAGTGCACACCTTTAATCCCAACCCTTGGGTGGCAGAGGCAGGCGGATCTCTGTGAGTTCGAGGCTAGCCTAGGCTACAGAGTGAGTTCCAGGACAGCAAGCACAACACAGCGAAACCCTGCCTCGGAAAAACAACAACAACAAAATTTAATTTTGTTTATTAATTTATTTTTGAGGCAGGTCTTGCTATATTGTCCAAGGTTAGTATCCATTACAGGCATGAGCTCTATGACATTCAGCTTCAATTCTGAAAATCAGCTTAATGTGTTAGAGCATTCTTAGGTAGTAGACAATACAAAGATTTATCCTATTCTCCTGGCTCTGCCACACAGCCCCCCACTGTCACACAGACATTTGATGAGCCTAGGCACATTGCTATTAACTGCATAAATAAAATCTTCTCTCTCTCTCTCTCTCTCTCTCTCTCTCTCTCTCTCTCTCTCTCTCTCTCTCTCACTCACTCTCTCTCTCTCTCTGTGTGGTGTGTGTGTGTCCCAGGTGGGTTGGAACCCATATATAGCTGAGGATGGCCTTGAACTTCTGACCTCTGGCTCACTTTGCTTCTTCATTCCTGGTGTTGTATCTCATTCCTTGCCAACAGATAGATAACAGGTTTTCTGGCCCCCATCCCCACCAACTCAGTAAGCCAGATCGTGCCAAATTGACAAAGTGTAACAACAGGTTTATTTGAGCAAAGCAACTTCCGGGCGGGTTCTCCGGGCCCAGAGATCAAAGCTAGAGGAGTCACACCCCCAAACTAAATCAGGGAGACTTTATAGGTTGTAGGCAAGGGATGATGATGTGTCCAACATGAGCTGGATTTATGCCCAAGTGTGGCAAAAAAAAAAAACCAAAAAAACAAAAACAAAAAACAAAAAAAAAAAAAAACTGAGTGCTTAGGTGGAGACTTGGGTGGCTGATAACTTCAGGGAAGGAAGCTCAGTAGCGGCCAGGAATTCAGAACTGGGCTTTTTAGCGCCTTCCTTTTGTTTGGAGATTCTCTGAGGGGCAGGGGTTTGGAGGGGGGGCTTTCTAGATCATGCAGGGGTGAGCTGGAGGCTCCAAGGGAACCATGAACAGCAGCAGGTGCCGTTATGCTATGCGCTGAGTAGTTTCACTGCCCTAGGGGGCTAGGATTTGGAACAACATACTGGGGTGCAAGGGGCTTGGCCTAGGGACTCTCTCTTGGAGAGGGCTATGGGGACACGATTTCCTCAAGGGCCATTGGACTTGGGACAGAAGAAAGTGACGGCCTCAGAGGTCAAAGGTCAAGACTGGTTGGTGATGCTCAGCCGTGGGCTTCAGGTCGATGGGATGGCACTCCCGCCCACTGGCAACCCTGGGCAGGTGCAAGCCTCAGGGAGCACGGGACATCCATATCCGACTCTGCTGGAAGCCTTTCAGAAGATGAGGAGAAACCGAGCTTCCTTGCCAGGAACAGCTGTCATTTTGGCCGGCTGTGCTTCTCAGCCTTGCCCTCTGGCTCCTGATGTCTTCCCTCTCTGCCTTGGAGTGGATTTCTTCCCCCATTGGACACCAACTTGGGCAGACACCATGCGACACCATTTTGTGCCTGCTCAGGTCCAACAGAGCTCTTTCCACACCGTGTGCCAGCTGAGTGGGATACAGATGCCATCCGGCTTCCCCTCAACAACCAGGCTGCTCCCGTCACCAGTGGCTACAGTGTGACCCTGGGCTGAGGTCCACAGGGCCAGAGTTGGGGTCTGGGGATGGCCAGTGGGTGCTAGAGGCAGGGGGCTCTCATCCCCAGCCCCTGCCTGTCACCTCACCCGGCTCTGTGGGTGCACAGCCTCCTCCATCTGCTGCTTTTGTGCTCACCCACCCCGGGGCAGGCCTGAACTCAGAATCCATGTCTTCATCTGTAGTTGAGGCCAGGGCCGACTGACCACCCATGAGCGGGGTGACTCAAGGGTGAAGGCTGTCTGTGACTCCCTGCTACGTGGCTGGAGGATGAGGGAACTCCCTGGGTACCAGTCGTCTGAGGAGGCCCTTCATCTTCACAGTGCCCAAGTCAGTCAGTCCTTGGGTTCGGGCAACCCTGGGCTAAGGAGGCTGAATGTAGAGATTGACCTTGAAGGAGGGAAGACAGCGTTGTTTGTATGACCTGCTTTGTCTACCAAACACTCACTGAGGTGGGAACTGTTAGCGAACCCACCCCCACTCCCACCACCCCCACAAACACTCCCCCCCACCCCCCACCCCCACAACCTCTTTTCCTCCCTAACCAGTTAGTCACAAGTGCACCCCGGTGACAGTTAATCTCTTCAGGCTCCAAATACCCGTGTATTTATCTGGACATGGGCCATAACACCCCAGAACAAGCGGAGCTCTGGGTCACACCTTACAGTCTCAGGAAGAGAAGGGCGCCTTCACCAGGGCCTCACTACTTTCATGTGTAGCCTTCTCCTCCGGGTGATGGCAGGGCACCTTTGGTAGTGAGGACACATTGGAGGTCCCTGCTTCTGGGTCATGTCCTAACCCAGTTGCCCGCTGGTTCCTGTAAACTGTAGCCCGTGACTCAGACTGTTTCGCAGAGGCGGCGGGTAACAGCAAGCTTCAGGCTCTCTCCTGACCCTTGGACTCCAGGGCCTGGCGGCCCTGCAGCAGACTGAAGGATTGCAAAGTCAGGAAGCACCTGGGGAATCCAGGAAGGAGTCCCTTGGCAGGCAGAGCATGAGGCCTCGGGAAGGGAGGGAGGGAGGGAGGGAGGGAGGAAGTGAGCCCCTAGGCAGGCAGAGCTTGAGGCCTGAAGTGCTGCAGGACCCTGAATTCTTTGGGATCCAAATCTTCACAGCCTTGTCAAGCTCTGTGGGGAAAGATCAGCTGCGAAGGCCTCTGAGGGGAGCCCCAGGTGCCGAGCTGGTCCCAGTCTGACTTGGAAGCAGTGAGGGGCCGGGGCTGTTTAGGGTTGGTGATCACTCTTTGCTGGCACGCTCTTGGAAGCCAGCACCCCGCTGACCCTGGGCTGTGCGGAGGAGGAGGCAGGACACGGGGCTGAGGAGGAACTCAGAAGCATCTCCCTCCCACACTCCAGGACAGCCACACAAAGGGCCTCCTCTGCGGGCCTGCAGGATGGGCCTGTCACCAGTGCAGGACTAGGGCAGCTGCAAATGAAACACAGACCCCCATCACGCAGGCAGGCCTTCGATCTCACCCGGAGCCAAGAAATCCTGGCTAACAGCTCAACGGGTGAGCGAGGAAAAGCACCGGGCAATACTTGGAACCAAGCAAGCCCCCTGGAGATGTTGGATTCCTGACAGACAAGGAGCCAGGCCAAGGGTGTTTTTTTTCCTGCTGGCCCAAACACGAAAGCAGAGGACTCTAGGGGAGGTGGGAGATGGGCCCGAGAGGAACTCGGAAAGCAGAGCAAGGCTCTCAAAGCAGGAAAATGTTCACCCAACTCCGACCCCAGAGAAAGTGCGGGGGAGGGGACACTTGGCTTCCCATGCCTTCGAGGCCGCACTATCCTGGTGGAGGCTCCAGTGAAGGGGGCTATGGCAGTGTGGTGTCTCCAACACTCCAGGGGCCTGGCTGCAAGGCCCAGCTTCCATGTGAGGTAGGGCAGTGTGGCACCTCTCCCACGCTGTGGAGGGACTGACCCCCTAAAGCAAGGCTGCTCGTGACACCTGGGGTGTGGCTTGCTTCACTCTTTTGTTAGCTCTTGCTTAGCTTTTTGACGCCAGGGATTGTGCCCGTGGCTTCATATATCCTAGGCACACATTCTCCAGGAAGCCTCACCCTTAGTGCCTGGTTGCTTTATCCCAAATGGATGTGCACAGCAGTGCATTATGGGTAAAACTTATGAACACACAAAGGAGTGTTCTTTCATTCATATTACCTGTCGTCTGTGGAGGGAGGTTACTTTTTTTGAAGTTCTAAAATTAAGCTGGACATGGTGGTTTCTGTCTGTAAAACTCCCACTTGGGAGGTAGAGGCAGGAGGATCAGGAGTTCAAGGACAGCCTGGGCTGTCTCAGAAAAAAGAAAAAAAAAGTTCTAAAATTAATAAAAGAAATCCTGCCTGAGGATGGACTCGGTGTCACAATCCTCTATCTTGACCAGATCTTGAAGAAAAAGACAAAAAAGAAATACTCAACAATATGAGAGCTTTTTAAAAATAATGGAAAGAGAAATCTTTCTGAATATAAGAGTAGAGCACTCTCTATAAAAAGGAATTTGGGCAAAAAAAAAAAAAAGAAATCAGGGGTCAAAGGTCACCTGTCACCTCCTGAAGGCAGTGATGTCATTTGAAACTATTTTCTACCCATACGGAGAAATGGATTTACATGGGATAGAGTTGTTAGAATGAGGGACTGGAGGCAGCCCAGGAGAGCAGTGCTTGTCACTGTATAAAACGTGTACAAAACTGGAGAAGGTTTTATCATGTCTGTCTTCCTGCCGCTCCTCCTGAAGGTAACCCTGAACTTGCCCAAGGCCCGCAAGTGTGAGGGATTCTCTTGATTACGTTCATTGGCGTGGGAAGCTCAGAATTGATTGTGGGTGGGTCCCGGGCTGTATAACTAGAGAAAGTGAGCTGAGCGCTAGTGTGCTCCTTTGCACACCTTTCCTGATCATGGACGTGGTGTGACCAGCTCCCTCCAGTCTGCCACTGATTTCTCTACCATGATAGAGTCTCACCTGGAATGGGAGCCAAAATCGATCTTCTCTCCCTTAAAACAGTAGAAGAGAAGGATGGATGCCCCGTGATCAACTAGCTTTCTCCTTTTTGTGCAGTCCAGAACCCAAGTCCAGGGAATGACGCTGTTCACTTTTAGGGTGGGCTCTTTCTCAGGAGGGCAGGGCACCACCTTCAAATGTCGACTCTGTCTTGGGCTTTAGATACAGTGCCCCTACTCAGGAAAAATAATCACTGGCCTGGGCATGTAGCTCAGTGGTAAAGTGCTTAAGTACACATGAGACCCTAGGTTCAGTCCCCAGTATTGTAAATATGGGGGAGGGGAGAAGGAGGGAGGGAGGGAGGGAGGGAGGGAGGGAGAAGAGCAGAGAAGAGTAGGAAAGGGAAGGGAAGGGAAGGGAAGGGAATCGTTGGGCGTCTGATCCCATCTCTTTATTCCCAGAATCCACCACTCTGTATTCCTGGTGCTGTCAGTCCATTTTAGGGATCGAGGCAGGATGGTAGCAGTCCTGTTTGGTCTAACGCCAATTGAAAACAGTTGAGATTCTCCTGGAGTTAGAGTTCTGTCCCCACTGTGGAATGCTCTGGGCCTGAAACTGGTTCTATTCCGTTCCTTGATCTGGAGTGCCTTTCGTGGGTACCTATCAATCCCCACTAAGCTGCTTGCTTCTTGGGTTCGAGTCCACTCCCCTACCCTCCCGTGTGCTTGTCTGTCTCCTCTGCCGCCTTTGCCCTGTACCTGGGCCAGAATTATACTCATTTAATTAAAATCTTAAAACCTATTTTACACTAAGTAATTAAAGTAGTACTTTAGGAATTGGGGCTTCATCCTACCAGCCAGCCCCACCCTGCCAGCCATATGAATGTGGCATCTTGGAGGTGAATCCTCAGCCGCAGGTCAAACTCCCAGATAGCTCTGAGAGACTCTAAACCAGAGCTGCCCAACTAAGTCGCTGAGTGGGCTACACACAGAAACTGTGATGTCACATAGTCCACTCCTACCAGGCAGAGTGGTGTACAATCCAGCTACTTAGGAATCTGAGGCAGGAGGATTACTGAAGTCCGGGAGTTTGAAGCTAGCCTGAACAACAGAACAGCACCCCAACTTGTTGAGTTTAGGGGGTCATCAATTACAGAATTGAGAGGAGTAATACATGCTTGTTATCATCTCTTGGGTTAGTACCCCTGGAGAAACAATCCAGAAAAGGAGATGCCCACGAGCTCTGTGGGGATCTGTGCTGATAAAATGGCTCCTTTGCCCCATGGTGGACCTACAACCATGTGACCAAGTCACAGAGCTTCCTTCATGGGTTTTATGTCTGTGCAGTGTACTTCAGAAAGGAAGGGGTACCTGGACCGACAGATCTTACCTACAGATGACCGCAAGTACTCAGGTGATAAAACACCAACGTGAATTGTGTGGCTGACGATCCAATGCGGTCCCCGTGGCTGGGAATCCACCGAGTTCTGTGTCAGTCACTTGTCTCGTGGCTCTGGTAAAATGGCCGACAAAGGTGGCCGAAGGGTAGAGGGTTTGTTTGGCTTGAAGTTTCTGGGGATACCGTCTGTCTAGCAGGGATGGTCGGGCAGTAGGAAAGTTATCGGCTACATTATGTCTACAGTCAGGAAGCAGAGCGCAATGGATGCTCATGACTAGCTTGCCTTCTCCTTTTTATGAAATCCAGGACTCCGGCCAACATTTAGGGCAAGTCTTCCCACCTAAATTTACCTAGTCTAGAAAATCCCTCACAGACATATCTTTGTCCAAGATATTCTCTTGTCTTGTCAAGTGGACAAACAATATGAACCATCCCAAGCACTTTCACTACAAAACTAAGTCGTAGGGCTGGGAAGCAGCTCGGTGGCAGAGTCCTTGCCTAGCGGGTCCTGCATTTGATCGGGTGATTCCTTGGCCAGGCTGTGGAAGCCCTGCCCTTCATGAGGGCAAGCAGAGGTGCTGTGTGGCCTCTCCTGAGAGCTGACCCCGAGAGCAAGGCACATGACAGCACATTTTTTCAGCTAACAGAGAGCTCGTGTCCAAGAAGTCCTCACCCCACCGCCCTGTACCTGAGGTTCTGGGAAATGGGCTATTCTCAGTCTCTGGGTTTTCCTGGTTGTTATTGGGGCAGAGCTCCCCAGGAACAGGTGGCCACAGGGTGGCTGAGAAAGAGGAAGCAATAAGTCCTGTAGAAGCTACTCAGCCAGAAGACTGGTGACCCTATCGGATCAGCGGCACCCTGGGAGAGACGAGGGGCTGTCTTCTTTCTGTGGCGGGCAGCCAGTGTGGCCCATCCCCCCCTGTAGGAAGTTTGATATAAAACAGATTGTTTGCACACTTCTCATCACTTTGTTTCATTTTGCTGTCTTTCTCTTTTTTTTGTTCATTTCCTTCTCTTCTGGCTCTGTCGCTTTAGCCCACATCTGCCTCCCCACACCCGCTGAGCGGCCACCTTTCCCTTCCCCACCAGAAGCCACGCTGCCTTCGGTGGGATGTTTTAAGGCCTCTGCAAAGGCACACAGGTCGTGAAGGAAACACACCCAGCCCGTTTGCCTTCGGTCACTTGTTGCTGTTGCTCAGTGTTTTTCACGAGTCTTTCATAAGCATCGGAAGGAGAATGCCTTTTATGTTAAACATTAAAACTTCCAAGTCCCGGGGCTGGAGAGATGGCTCAGCAGTTAAGAGCACTGGCTGCTCTTCCAGAGGACCTGAGTTCAATTCCCAGCACCCACATGGCAGCTCACAACTGTCTGTAACTTCAGTTCCAGGGGACCCGGCACCCATGGCAAAACACCAATGCACATAAAATAAAGTTTAAAAAAAAAAACTAAACAAAAAAACCTTCCAAGTCCCAAAGAAAATTGATCAGTTCCATACACTACCCAGAGGGTGAATGAAGAAACCCATGATGAACAGGTTAATTCTGAACTTCTTGGAAATAACCATGCCATGCCAGGTGTGGTGGCACACGCCTTTGATCTAAGAACTGAGAGGCAGAGACAGGCAGATCTCGGTGAGTTTGAGGCCAGTCTACATAGTGAGTTCCAGGCTACTCAGTAAGACCCTGGAGAGAGAGAGAGAATGGAGGAGAGAGATCTCAGTCCCAGTTTCTCTGCCCCATGCTCGTCCTCCCTGGGTAAACAGCGTCAGAGCCATTACTGTGGGGGTGTGTACTGTGTGAACAGGGTGCACTGGACAGCAGCAGCAAAGGAAGCTGGGAAAGGAAGAAAACCAGCAGTAAAGAGGAGCGTCAGACCACACAGCTGATCCTGGCATAGCATTACCAATGATGATCTGTAACTTACATGGACGCTATTATCCTCTGAGACACCTTGGCTTTCCGTAGGGCTCTGCTGCCTCCTGAATGGTGGCCAGCCAACATGACGGCATGCACATCGAAGCACATGGCATCCAGCCTGAGGCTGTGCCTTCCTGCTTGGCATGAGGGTGGTATCTATCGTGGTCACCGCTTTGGTGACTGCCATCCTGCCAACGGCCTTCAGCTACCACCTTCCATCTACTCTTACCTCTTTCTTTGAAGAAAGACGCTAGAGTCCCATGCCAGCTCCCTCGGTGGAAAGACTGAGTAGCCTCAAAGGACCCTTCCTCAGTCCCTGACACCCAGGAACCTACTCAGCTTAAAAACAGCAAGCAACCTTCCCCAGAGTGCTGCCTCCACCCTGAGAACTGGCTGGCTTCCAGCCAGAGTGCCTCCCCCTTTACCCCATATCCTTACGTGACTAGAGACTGAGGAAAAGTTCTTGCTAGCATGTTTGGCAGAGGCTAAAAGCTTAGTGAAGTCACTGACTCGACAGAAATTCCATCAGAGTGGAAGGCAGGAAGAATTAATTTCAGGGTGACCTGGGAGTGCACTCTGCACCCTGAGAGGTGTGAATGTAGTTAAAAGGTGGGGGCTGAGGCAAGGGGACTGGTCTAAAAGTAAATCAGGAGAGTGGTGCACACTTGTAATTCCAGCACTCGGGAGGTAGAGGCAAGAGGATTAGGGGTTCAAGGCCAGTCTTGTCCTCAGAGGTGGTCTGAAAGAGAATGGCTCCCATAGGCTCCTACATTTGCCTGCTTAGTCTTCAGCTGGTGAACTATGAGAAGAGTTAGAAGGGTTAGCAGATGTGGCATTGTTGGGGGAGATGTGTCACTGAGGGTGGGCTTTGAGGTTTTAAAAGCCCATGCCAGACCCAGTGGCTCTCAGCCATTGCTCCAGCACCATATCTGTCTGCATGCTGCCAGCCCACCCCCACCAGGATGATAATGGACTAACACTGTAAGCAAGGCCCCAATTAAATACTTTCTTTTGTAAGAGTTGCATTGGTCATGATGTCTCTTCACAGCAATAGACACCCTAAGACATCTGTAAAATGAGTTCAAGTCCAGCCTGGGCTACAAAAGACCCTATGTGGAGGTTTGACTGTAACTGGCCACCATAATCTCATAGGAAGTGGCATTGTTAGGAAGTGTGGCTTTGTTGGAGTGGGTATGGCCTTGTTGGAGGAAGTGGGTCACTGTGGGGGTGGGCTTTGAGGTTTCCTATGCTCAGGATACGACCCAGTGTCTCAAACAAATTCCTGTTGCCCAAAAGATATAGGACTCTTAGCTACTACTCCAGCACCGTGTCTGCCTGCATGCCACCATGAAGATAGTGGGCTGAACCTCTGAAACTGTAAGCAAGCCACCCCAATTAAGTGTTTTATTTTATAAGAGTTGCTGTGATCAGGGTGTCTCTTCACAGCAATAGAAACCCTGACTAAGACACCCTGTCTCAAAGTTAAATCAAGCAATTACTCAGACACGTAAAGCACATAGTTGGTGTCTAGAGTCCAGCCCACAGTAACTGACCAGCCAGCTCTTTCTGTTTAATAAGCTGTAGTCTTTCAGATGAGAGATGTCCCCATAGGCTTAAGTATTTGAACACTTGGTCCCCAGCTGTTTGGGGGAAGTTTAAGCTGGGCAGCCTTGTTGAAGGGCGTATGTCACTGGGAGTGGACTTTGATATTATTCAGCCTCACCCTATTTGCTCAGCTTACTGCACTCTCTCTGTTTCACGCTTGTGGAGATGTGAGCTCTCAGCTTCCTGCTCCAGCCATTGTGCCTGCTTCTGTGCCCGCCCCCACCATGATTGATGGACCCTTACCCTCTTCTTTCTATAAATTGCTTTGGTCATGGTCTTTTATCATAGCAACAGAAAAGTAACTAATACACAAGCCATCCCTATCCTTGGGTCTGAGGCAGGTGTTGTGTTGAGTCCAAGGTTCTGTAGACCCTGGTGTAATAGTCAGGGTCAGCTGCTGAGTCAGATGGGCTGGCTGGACAGGATGGTTTTTTGGTCTGTTTCCTGCTTCTAAGACAGAATGCCCTAAACTAAGGGATTTATAAAGAACAGAGTTTTTTTTTGTTTTGTTTTGTTTTTTTTCATTCCTGGTTCTGGAGGCTGGGAAGTCCAAGAGCATGATGCTCCATCTGGTGTGGGACAGAGAAGGTAAGAATGAAGAGAGCAAGGGAGGCCCAACTCGAGTTTATAACTCCCTCTGGTAATGGGCATGATCGCATCATCTCTCACAAGACCCAGCTCCTGATGCTGTAGTGAGTCTGGGGGATTCGCTTTGCAGGCCATGGTCACACTGCACAAGGGGGTCTCAGCTAGATGGCTGCTGTGTGCTCATCTGAGTGACTCAGGCTGCTCTTAGGCCTCCCTGGACAGAGACAGGCAAAAGGATGAGGGCTGTGTGAGGGCTAAAGTCATGTTTTAAGTTTAAATGACTGTGCCTCTAACCTGCAAGCCCCGTTTGACCAAGGACAGACAGCGTCCTGGAATGCTGCAGGCTATCATTCGTATAAGATCACAAGCCATGTGTTCTCACGTTTATAACCAAGCATGGTCGCCCCAACTGCTCAGGATGTGCTTGGTCACATGTAGGCAGGCGATACATAGAAGGAAATACATCAGGATGTATGTTCACCCCCATTGGACAAAGGCAGGAAGAACAAGGCCTTTGGGTTTTGCCTTTATAAGCCTCTGACTAATGTGATTTGGTTCCATACTGTGGAATCCCCGGGTATGGGATGGGCTGTTGTCCATCGTCCTGGCCGGTAGTTAATAAAGCTTGCTTCAACTTTGGCTCAGAAATTGTGGTAGTGGTCTTATCTCGCCCAGTGGGATTAATGGCTAGAGTAAAGTCTTTACTGATTTCTGCTGGCCTGAGCAAATCAGTTCACAGTGGAGAGGTGATTGCTGCCCAGTGGAACACAGGGTAAAGCGACAAGGAGACACTGTGACCTTTCTTGTAACCTACCACTATAGACACAGCACGCATGGTCTCCGTAGTGTTCACCATCCCACAAAGGAAATGTTCATTGACCTGCCGCGGATAGAAACATGAGGCAAAATACAGCCACAGACCCAGAAAAGACACCGCCAAAGGGGAACCCCTCAACAGCTGTGCCTGCTCCCCAAAGGCATCTTGTCCCAGCTTGACTCCTTCCCCTGTGTCTGAGAACCTGGCTGGGCTTCTGGCTAGGATGGGGGATCTGCTCTCGGGACACACACGGGCTTTGGCAGAGGCATCTTTCAGTCCCCACCTCCCATCATGCATTCTGGTTCTCTGTGAGCTGCCATGCCTTCCCAATGAAGTCAGCTCAGCTTCTCTGGGAAGCGTGGTGGTCACTTCGGAGCAGCTATTTCCGGGACATTAGCAAGTAGTTAATGGCATGGCTACCGTCCACAGGTTTACCCTGAGTGATCACGCAGAGTGGATGGAAGTTTGGACACAAATGTGGAGCTGCCAGACTGAGTCTCGGTTTGAGCTGGACAACCAGGTCTCCTTGGGGCACAGGGAGGGAGCACGGTCCTCCCGCTGGATTCCCACCACGCAGCCTTTGCACGTGCAGTGAGTGCTCACCTCGTCCACCACCATCTCTCTAGCAGCCATGGCAAGCTCTCTCCCGTACAGTCACCATCTGACGAGGGCCGAGTGTGTGACACCTGGCTGTGCAAAGGAATGTAGGCAAGCTCAGCCAACCGAGGCTTCGGGGAACGTCATTTCTGTCTTTTTAGAAAAGGGAAGTAGCGTGCCTCCCATCCTTCCTCTTTCTTCTGTCTAGGGGGCTGTAGGAAAGCAGGAAGTGCAGCAGCTTTTCTGTAATCTCAGGGCTAAAGGGAGCGGACCGTGAAGATGATGGAGGCAGTCTGGGGACCTGATAACTTATTGAAGAAGCCGCACTGGACCCGGGGTTATGCAAATTAATGTTACGTCTCCGTTGATTGAGAGAGCTGTGGATTTCTAAAGAATTCCCAGGAAAGGACCAGTCACTGAAGCACTGTCCCTTTCCAGCTGGGCTGTTCATTTGCTTGTTTTGTTTTTGTTTACAGTACTGGGGACTGAATTTATTTATTTATTTTTTAACTTGAGACAAGGTTTTATGTAATTTAAAGTGGCCTCAAACTCACTGTGTAGCTAAGGATGCGCCTGAACTGATCCTCCTGCCTCCACACCTCTGCAGTGCTGGGTACAGATGTGAACCACAATACCTGATTTCATTTGGTTCAGGAGGCCAGACACGGCCCGCTGCATGCTAGGTAAATGCTCTAGCAACTGAACTACATCTCCAGCACGTTAATCCCGCCCTCCTCTGGCGCTATGAGGTGCTGAACATAGGCGCTCATGTTTACTGGACGAGCACCCTACCACTCAACTGTGTCCCCAGCCCCTCCTAAATGATTTTTTAAAAGCTGTTGTTTTGTTTTTGTTTTTTAATTGTAATCACACTAAATCCAGCATTGAGGCTGAGTCTCTAGATTCTTTAAACAAGAGTCCCAGGTCAGCCAGGGGTCAAAGGGAAGGATTCACAGAAGTTAGTTATTCACAGTGGGTCAGACACATGTGAGCCCTTCCCATCCTGGGCTGGTCCTGCTTGTAAATTGTCCCATAAAGAGATGACTATGTACTCTAAGCAGAGGCTGGGACCTGTGGGTCAAGTTCCAGGAGTCAGTGAGCTGGCCATTGGAATGTGAGTGTGGGTGGGTAAAGTAAGGAAGTGGCCACCAGCTTCCACTGAGTCACGGAGGGCTGAGTGGGGGAGGGCTGCCGGAGCTCCACCTAGGTGTGTGTCACAGGAAGAGCAGGGCAGGAAGGAGGCTGGCTCCTGCCCAGCAGATCAGATCCTGGAGGTCAAGAGGCTGTAAATACAAACATTGTCCTGTGAAAACCCACAGGGATGCTGCTGGCCATGCAGGAGGCCCTCTGGGGGTTGGGGTTGGGGGGCGAGGGGTGGGGGAGGGAGCTCAGAAGCATCCAGAGCCCGTAACGTACCTTCACCTAGTTTGAACTTCAGAAGCTGCTGGTTGTCAAATACAGATCTTGAAAAGTTGAGGTTCAGGGTCTGTCCCAGTTAGCTTCACCTGTCAATCTGACACAGCCTAGTCACCTGAGAGGAGGAGGCTCAATGTGGGGGTTGCTTCAATTGGATTAGCGTGTGGACGTGCATGTGGGGGACTGTCCTGGTTGCTGGTTGATAGAGGAGAGGCCAGGCCGTGGTGGATGATACCACTCCCAGAGCAGGCAGTCCTTGGGCCGTATAAGAAAGGCTAGCTAGGCATGGACCAGGCCTGTGAGTCAGCCAGCAAGAATGGGTCCTGCTCTGCCTTCCCGAAGTGATGGACCACTATCTGAAAGTGAAAGCAAAATAAACCATCTCCTCCCTAAGCTGCTTTTAGTTGTGTTTGTCACAGCAACAGAAAGGAAACCAGAACGGGTCCCTTAGCTGGTCTCCTTTCCAGAGCAAGGATGTGACACTGAGCAAGTTTTCAGATATAAGACAGACAATGAGAGACACTGGGGGTGCGAAGGGAGGGAGACTGCAGCAGATTGGAGGGAATGTGGACAAACACAGACATCACAGGAAGCCAGCTCAGGACCACAAACCCCAGGCAGCCGCATGTCCTCTGAGTGTGGGGTGCACATACCTGTCCAGGAAGGAGCAAAGTACGGCGGCGAGGATAATGGCCTGCCGCAGTGGCTCAGCCAGAAGGCAGGCCCATCCAGCACCAAGAACTCTTTCCTGCTTCTCACTACTGAAGTGGCTGATGGGTAGCCAGATCTGGATAGTCATAGCGCAGGCTATGACCCTAAATCTGGTAACAGCTATACAGGGTACAAAGCAACCAGCTACAGGAGAATGGAGGGTGTGTGTTGTCTCATCTACCATCTGTGGAAAGTCCTAGGCTACAAGTGGCCTGGGGGAGCCCTAGCAGATCAGGACTTAAAGCCCATCTGTCTCTGCCTGCCTCTTTCCAGAGTGCCACTTTCTGTTGTCAATTGCTTCTCTCATGACCACTGCTCTGCCATAGTGTGGCGTGGCTCACTCCTAGATCCCCCCCCCCACACACACACACACAACCGGATAACCAGAGGCACCTATGTGTCTCCAGGCTAGTGGCTTTGCAGCTGGGTGGTCCGTGGTTGGTGAAATCTCAGAGTGGAATCTGAGGGGAGGGGGCAAGGCAGTCTAAGCCACACAAATAATTACCATCAATTCCTTTGCGGATGGTGGCAGGTGCTAGTTCACCTGAGGCATTGGTGTTCCTGGAAAGCCTGAAGTGAATTCTGCTGCTGCTTCTAGTGTCTCCCAAAAGGCAGAGCTTAACAAATGTTTGCCGACTGGGTGTAAAACAAACAAGTGGAGCTGGCGCTGTAACCACTGCAAAGAAATCCATGGAACTAAGAATGGATACAGAAGCCGCTGGGTCTCCAAGGCTCTTTGCAAATCAGAAACCACAGGAGAAATCCAGACCCCTTTGTCCTGAGCTTCCCTTAAGAGTAAAAAACGGTACGGAACAGGGCTCAGCAGTGCCATGCTAGCTTCCACGTGTGAGGCCCTGGGTTCCATTCCCAGCAGCCCATCTGCTCCAGCACCAGCAGGAGAGAAGAAACTGTAGTCCTAGCACTCAGAAGGCTGAGGCAAGAGGATCGTAAGTTCAGAGTGAGACTACAGAGTGAGACTGCCCGGCACCGCATACATGCCCCGCAGCCGTATGATATGGATGCCAAAAGCACAGAGGTGATGCTGGACATTGAGGGGTGCCAGTTGCTGTGCTTGTCGATTCTGTAGTCAAGTCTCCCAGACTGCCCAGCAGAGTCCCCTGGGCTCAGAGCCAGCCTCTCCACTCGACCTTCCCCTGGCTCCTCTCCAGAGAGCCTATGCAGATTTAAAAGCCTGTGAACACCTATTAATCAATCTGGCAGCTGATAAGTCGATGGGGAGCATCCTCTGTGTGTGTCCGCCACTGTGAGAGACCCTCAGGATGTAAAGATGGACCCTGTCTCAAGGAGATACGTGTAGGCTGGAGCTCAGCAAAGAGAGGTGACGCTGGATGAGGGACTCTTCACATACTAATGCTCAGTGTAACTCATGGAGACTAAGCAGCTGGGCTGGTGCCTGGCCTGGACGGTTGGGTAGGGTCTGGCTACCCCTAGATCGTATGGGCAGGAAGTGGAATGGGGAAAACGGTCTAAGAACAAAGAAAGCCCAGGAAGCAGGCTTGAACTGACATCTTTGGTCAGAGTAGGGTTATGGGTTTTTGTTTTTTTTTTCAGTTCAAACTCATTTTCCCTTTATTAAGGTCCATGTTACTATGACATGGTTTGATACTCAAAGGAAAATTTGTTCGAATAAAATATTTCCCGGTGACTGTTTCCATCAAGGATCAGTAACAGTGAGTCCTTGGGAAGTGCTTCGAAGGGAACTTACACTTTGTCGAGCCCAGTGCCTCCAGAGTGGAGATTTCCAGTTCATTTAAGGTTGGTCCAAGTTCCTGGATGACATGGGATAGATTTCCTTAAGAGATCCTGCTTTGTCCTTAAGAACCTCTAAGAAGTGAACAGCACTAGCAAAATCATTCAGCCGGCTACACGCCCGAAAAGCACCATCAATGATTTTGGGCTCAGGAACCAGATCATAGCCAACAAGTGTGTTCATCCCTTTATGTTATCCCCAGGCATCGACGTCTGTCTGGCCTGTTGAAGTATGTCACCCAGTGCGCATCAAAGTCCTCGTCTGTCTTATGTGATCCGTGAGAACAGCATCGGATGAACTGGCCGGTGGCCGCACACAGGCTGGGTGGGGCTGAAGAGAAGTTGGTGTGAGCGGGCGGGAGGCTCAGCGGTTTGTGGGCGCCCAGAGCAGAGTTTTTAATGAAGAAAAAATAGAAAGCTTAAGAAGAATTGACAAATTATTATTATTATTATTATTATTATTATTATTTTAAGATTTACCTTTTTTTTTCCTTTTGGTTTTTCAAGACAGGGTTTCTTTGTGTAGCCTTGGATGTCCTGGAACAGCAGACTAGCCTAGCCTCAAACTCACAGAGATCTGCTTGCCTCTGCCTCCCAAGAGCTGGGATTAAAGGTGTGCACCACCACCTCCCTGTTTAGATTTACTTATTTAATTATTTTATGTGTATGAATGTTCTGCCTGCTTCTATGTCTGTGTACCACATGCTTGCCTGGTACCCACAGAGGTCAGGAGAGGGCATCAGATCCCTTGATGTTATAGATAGTTTTGAGCCACCTTTCGGGTGCTGGGAATCAAACCTCTGCAGAAGCAACAAGTGCTCTTCACCATGAGTCACCTGTCCAGCCACTGCAGACCAGGTAAAGCTCCTGAGACTATCACGTTCCCACAGGCACAAGAGGGAGCCAGCAACACTCAGCAGATGAAGAATCAAGATTGGATCGTTTTTCATAATTGTGTTCGCATCCACCGTGTTCTCTGCTGCGAACGACACTGTTGGTTTTATGATCTGTATCCCTCACCGACTCCTTTTTCTCTAACTGAAATCTACTTCTTGTTTTTTTGAGACAGGTTTCTCTGTGTAGCCCTGGCTGTCCTAGAACTTGCTCTGTAGACCAGGCTGGCCTCGAAATCTACTTTTGTTCAGGACCTACACCTCCCTGCACAGTCACATGCCTCAGAGAAAACTCCAGCGTGGGTCTGGTTCGCCTCACCAGAGATTGGGTCCAGGTTGAGCATGTGACCCAGATCTGGTCTACTTCTGAGAAAAATGGCCTTGACTCTAAAAGAAGCCCCTAAGAAGAGACCATCTTTCTTCTTGCTCAGGACACTGTCACGTCTAGAGGTGACCATTTCGCCACCAGTTGAGGATGGAGTCGGTAATGAAGGCAGTAGCAGTAGAGCAGAGCGGGCAAGAGTGGATTCCCAAGTTACTGCTGAGCCGCGGCGCAGACCTACCCTTTTCGCTCAGTGGTAGAACCCACCGATGTGTTATTTAAGCCAGGGTGAGTCAGGGGTTCCTTACTTTCACCCCAAAATAGCCTTGCTTTCCTACCAGCTCTTGTAACTCCCTTTCCTCAAGCGTGCTCTTTAGAGAACTCACTGGAAACCAGTTCCATAACCTGATGTTACAGGTGAAATTGTGGTCCCCTCTTGGGGTTCTTGGTCTCGTTGATAGAAGAGTTTAAGAGGCTGGAGAGATGGCTCAGCAGTTAAGAGCACTTGCTGCGTGTTTTTTTTTTCTTTTTTAAAGATTTATTTGCTTTATGTGTGTAAGTGTTTTACCTGAGAGTTAAGTGTGTATATATGTGCATGCTGGTGCCTCTGGAGGTCAGGAGAAGGCACCAGATCCTCTGGAACTGGAGTTACAGATGTTTGTAAGCTGCCATTGTGGATGCTGGAATCCAACCTGGGTCCTCTACAAGAGTAACAAGTGCTCTTACCCCACGAGCCATCTCTCCAGCCCCCACATCTGCTGCTCTTGCAGAGGACTTAGGTTCTGTTCCCAGCATCTACATGGTAGCTCTCACGCTCCATATCTCCAGGTCGGGAAATCTTACATCTTCTTCTGGCCTCCGAGGGCACCAGGCACACAGGCAGACCACATGCATACACGCAGGCACTTAAACGCAGGTATGAAAGAAAATTGCTGTTTTGAGATTTAACTTACCTTTTTATTTTGTGTGCTATGTATGTTTGTGCATCACGTGCATGTAGTACCAGCAGAGGCCAGAAGAGGGTGCTGGACTCCCTGAGACAGTTATGCGTTGCCATGGAGGTGCTGGGAATTGAACTGGGTTCTACGGCAGTACAACCAGTGCTCTTAACTGCTGAGTCATCTCTCTAGTCCCAAAATAAATCTTAATTTTTTTTTTTTTTTTAAAGAATGGACTCAAATGGCAGCACAAAGACAGTTTTATCAGAGTTTAACAGAAAAACTTCCAGGCAGGCTAGCTGTAAACTTCAGTGGCTGCTGGGGCAGGAACAGAGGAGAGCAGGAAAGAGCCTTGCTTTGAGCCTGGGATGGAGGTCAGACGCAAGGCAGACTGCACGGTGGAAGAGCTGTTTTAGAGAAAGAGAACGGGAGCTAAAAGCTGTTAGGGAAAGCATGCCTAGAGAAGAGAAAAAATAACTCAGAGAAGCGGGCAGACTTCCAAAGCTGCACGACTGTGAGCTGTTCCAGTAGACATGGGAGTTCTGGGGAGGAACGGCACAGGATCTCGTTAAAGGACTGATTATTCTGTCTGTCCCTTTAGATGGGTTAGAGGTGTCCCGTCTTCCTAGAGGTGGTCCCTTGTCGAATGACCAACCCAGCACAACTGGGGTGTCAGGCTCCACCTGAGTCTCGGCCAGAGGTCTTCCTAATGGGCCTTGATGATACCCCTTCCAGCTCGTCCGGACTTCCCGTTCTTCATCCCAACGTCCTTGCACAACTGTTGTCCTCACTCCTTCCTGTCCCGTCCCCGTGTCCTTACGCCCCAGCGTCCTTGCCCAGGAAACACCAGCCACGGGTCAGCATGTCGCCGCTCTTGCTGCTCTGACCCTTGAGTTAGATAACTGCAGGCCGAGTTTATCTCAGACCCGGAAACTTCAGAATTACAGACTTTCCCCAGAACTGTCTTGGGAAAACTGGAATAGTGGCCGGCCCCACCATGAGCCGATGAGGCTGCTTGGGAAAGACCCAATAATGTGCTCACGGGACATTATGGGATCCAGTATCCACCAGTCTTGACTGGCGTTTATGAAATACTGTGCAATTCTCACCGGCACCCCCATTTTTGGCAAGATAAAACACAAGGGAGGTTTGGGTGAGAGACAGCAAAGCCCCTAGAGGAAAGGGAATGCCCAGCATGAGTCTCTTAATCTGGGACCTCAGGTTTAGACAGGTTCCATCCTCCCCCAACAGGAGCTGGGCTAAAGAAGTCAGGACAGGGGCTGGAGAGATGGCTCAGCTGTCAGGAGCAGTGGCTGCTCTTCCGGAGGACCCAGGCTCAGTTTCCCAGCACCCACATGGTGGCTCACAACTGTCTGTAACTCTAATTCCAGGGAATCCAACATCCTCTTCTGGCCTCAAGGCACCAGGCACACAAGCAGTGCACAGACATACACGCAGGCAAAACACCTATGTACATAAAATTAAATTAAAATTAAAATAAAAAGAATCTAGGACCAGACCTAGGTGTGTTAGCAATACCAGCACTCAGGAGGCTGAGACAGGAAGATTGCTGAGTTTCAAGGCAACCTGGATCAGGTTGAGACTGTCTAAAACACAGAACTCCCAGGTCTAAAGCCAGGCTTGGTGGGGCAGGTCTGTAATGCCAACACTTGGGGGCCTGGACATAATGAGTTCCCGTCTCAACAAAACAACTCTTTGAACAGCAAGCCCAGCACCAGTTTTGTTTTGTTTTCTTTCTGCGAGCCTCTTCAGCGTGCAGTCCCCATCAATCCAGGAGGGGTCAGTAGCAAGCAAAAGGTGTCGCTGTAGGCTGCGGCTGGGGACCTGGCTTCTGGGTTTACTGTGCAGTCCTCGGTGTTGGAAGGAAACGCTGGGCCGTACAATTGCCCTTTCATGAACATCCTTTCTGGCTTCCTCCGGTGAATTGGGACTGGAAACTGACTTCTCCTTAACTCTCTCTTTCTGGCTCCTCCTGCTTCTGGCGCCAGGAGACTGGAGGCGGGAGGTATAGGGAAAGCCTGGGGGAGAGAGGGGAGCCAGGGAAAGGCAGCAGGCCCTGAACGCCCCTTCAGTAGCCCCAGCTGCTAGCGGCCGCCTGCAGGGCAATTGTCATGTTAATTACTGGCCAGCGTCCGGCCTGGCGAAGCAGCTCAGCAGCCGTGACTCACTCTTTTCCTGCTGAGGGCTTCGGAGGAGCCCTGTAAGCCCCGTGGTCACACCCCTTAGATGACACGTGCCCTCCTAATTTCTGGGGGTGTTGCAGCCTGTGCGGATGTGTACCCTGAAGTGGACTCACAATCAGCTGAGCCGTGTGTGGGTGTTTCCTAGCCCACATCCTGCACAATACTCTCTACCCATGGTTGGAGGGAAACCCGGACCAGAGAAGACGGGTCCAGGGCCCGTCTCCAGCCACTCACTGTCTAGAGTGAGGGGGAGAGAGGAAGGGAGGGGGCAGGAACCCGGCCTGAGTCAGTGAGCTGGGCAGGGTGTCACCCGGAGTGGGTGGGGAGGGGAGTGGCCGGGAAAATAACCAAACATGGGCAAATCCTGCAGCTAGAGAACCGGCTTCTTTATCCCCACCCCCACCCCCACATCCGTGGGCTGCCACCAGTTTGCCGAAAATTTCCAGAGCCATCTTAAGATGAAATAGTACCGGCTTTATTTATTCTTTTTCCTTCTCTCTTTCTTTTCATTTATTCGTTTTGTCTCGTTTTTTAGCTTGTGTGTGTGTGTGTGTGTGTGTGTAAAAGGAAATTATTACTTTATTTGTGATTTGTTTTTTTAAATTATAGTTACCTGGATTATCTTGGTTTCTGAATAATCCCAGGGGTTTGTTGAGAATTTCTATCTACAACACTTTCAATTTTTTTCACTTTTAAATAAAAAAAATTTTCCATATTTTAGTCATGTTTTTCTTTGCCATTTCCTCCCAGATCCTCCCTACTCACCCAACTTTGTGTTTTTTTTTCTCTTTCTCTTTTAAAAAGAGAAGAAACAAATAAATAAACAAAACTCCACAAAAAGCACATAAATCAAAATAAACTAACCAAAGACCAATCAAACAAACAAACAAAAAAGCTAAAACAAAGCAAAAAAAATTTTTTTTAAGTTCACAAAAATACCATGAGTTTGTTTTTGGTTGATCAACTACTCCTGTGCTTAGGGCCTGCCCTGAAGTGTGGTTGATACACCCAGGAGGACTATGTTGGAGAAAACCGATTTTCCTTTTGCCAGCCGGTATCGGTCGTCTGTAGCTTCTCGGTTGAGGGGGACCCCATGTTCAGTTCCCCCTCTCAGTGCTGGGACCCTGTCTGGCTTGAACCCATGCAGGGCTTGTGCAGGCTGCCATACATAGCCTTGTGAGTTCATTTGTGCATCGGTCCCGTTGTATCTGGAAGATACTGTTCCCTCGTAAGCAACTCCCACCTCTGGCTCTTACAGTCTCTGTCTTCTCTTCTGCACAGATCCCCAAGCCCGGAAGGGTTTGGTGAAGACTGCTCATTTAGGACTGAGTGCTGCCGAGTCCTCACTCTGTGCACACTGTTCTGGGTGTCTGCGCTATTTCCCATCTACTACAAGAAGAGGCTTCTCTGGTGAAGGTTGAACAAGGCACTGATCTATGATTTAACCATATGTCATTAGGAGTTCTTTTACTTACATGTTTCTTTAGGAGAATAATTATAGTAGAGTTTCTTCTAGGCCGTGCCTATCTTGATGGTAAGGTCTGTTTCTTGCATGCAGCGGAAAGATAGATGCTGTTTTCTTTTTTAACTTTTATTCTTCTCTCATACATTACATCCCAATCACAGTTTCCCCTTTCCACTCCTCCCAGACCTTCCTCCCCACCTCCCCTTCTCCCCCAGATCAACTCCTCCTCTGTTTCCCTCCAAAAAGAGAGAGACAGAGAGAGCAGGCCTCCCAGGGATATCCACCAAACATGGCCTAACAAGGTACAATAAGACTGGGCACAAGCCCTCATCATATCATGGCTGGATGTGGCAACCCAGTAGGAGGAAAAGGGTCCAAAGTGCAGGCAAAAGAGTCAGACACTCCTATCCCACTGTTGGGAGTCCCACAAGAACACTAAGCTGCACAACCATAAAGTACATGCAGAGGACCGCTCAGACCCAGACAGGGCCCGTGTTTGTTGCTTCAGTTTCTGTGAGCCCCTGTGAGCCCCTGTGAGCCCCTGTGAGCCCCTGTGAGCCCCTGTGAGCCCCTGTGAGCCCGGCTTAGTTGATTCTGTGGGCTGTGTTCCGGTGGTGTCCTCCTCCCCTCTGGCTCCTACATCAATCCTGTTTTCTGATCGAATCTGTTGGTCTGTGTCTTTTTATTGGGGAACGGAGGCCATTAATATTGAGAATTATCATGAGTAGTGGTGATTGATTCCTGTTATTTTGCTGTTATAATGTAGGTCCCCACCCTGCTTGATTTACTGTTCTAGGATTATTTATTCCTTATGTCTTCTTGGGTATGGTTTACCTCTTCAGATTGATGGATTCCTTCTAGTGCCTTCTATGGAGCTGGATTGTTAGATAGAAATTGCTTATGTTTGGCTTTGTTGTAGAATGTTTTTCTTTCTTCTTTGATTGTAATGGATAGTTCTGATGGGTTTAGTGGTCTTAGCTGGCAGCTGTGGCCTCTCAGAGTCTTGTAGAACATTTGTCTAGGCCCTTCTGGCTTTTAGTGTCTCAATTGAGAACTCAAGTGTTTTATGTTTATACGTTACTTGGTATTTTCCTTCAGCTTTTTTTTTTTTTTTTTCTGGTTTTTCGAGACAGGGTTTCTCTGTGTAGCTTTGCGCCTTTCCTGGGACTCACTTGGTAGTCCAGGCTGGCCTCAAACTCACAGAGATCCGCCTGGCTCTGCCTCTCGAGTGCTGGGATTAAAGGCATGCGCCACCACCGCCCGGCAAAGATTTATTTATTTATTTTATGTATATGAATGCTCTATCTGCATGTACACCTTTATGCCTGAAGAGGGCATCAGATCCCACTATAGATGGTAGTGAGCCACCTTGTGGGTGCTGGGAATTGAACTCAGGACCTCTGGAAGAGCAGCCAGTGCTCTTAACCACTGAACCATCTCTCCATGGTTGTTCCTTCAGCTTTTAATACTCTTTCTCTGTTCTGTACGTTCAGTGTTTTGATGATGACCTGTCTTTCCGGTCCAGTCTATTGGTGT
Organism: Peromyscus eremicus; assembly: GCF_949786415.1. Taxonomy (NCBI): domain Eukaryota; kingdom Metazoa; phylum Chordata; class Mammalia; order Rodentia; family Cricetidae; genus Peromyscus; species Peromyscus eremicus. Next base: position 10,915,623 of record NC_081426.1, on the reverse strand, counting down.
TCCGTATGCTTCTTGTACTTTAGTAAGCATCTCCTTCTTTAGGTTGGGGAATTTTTTTTTCCTATAATTTTGTTAGAAATATTTTCTGTGCTTTTGACCTGGGTTTCTTCTTCTTCTCTCCCTATTATTTGTAGGTTTGGTCTTTTCATAGTGTCCCATATTTCCTAGATATTTTATGCCTGGATATTTTTAGATTTCACATTTTCTTTGTCTTTAAGACCTGAAATTTTCTCTTCCGTATTGGTGAGGCTTACCTCTGATGTTTTGTTTGGCATCCTAAGTTTTTTATTTCCTGTTTCATTTCAGTTTGGATTTTCTTTAGTGATTTTATTTCTATTTTCATGTTTTGAACTGTTTTCATTATTTCATTCAACTGTTTGAGTTTTCACAGTCCTCATTAGGCATTTGTTCATATCTTCTTTAAGGTCCTTGAACATATTAATAATTGCTTGAAGTCCTCATTATGTACTTAAGCTTAACTGTTTTTCTCAGGGAATATTGCAATAGGGTTACTGTCTTCTGGAGGGGACATATTGTCTCGGCTGTTCATGTTGGTGCTTTTGCTTTGGGATCTAGGCATCTGGAGTTGGGCTATTTCAGGTGTTTCTTGGTGTAGAGAGATATCTGGCCTTGTGTGGTGGTATTGTGTTCCCCAAAATATTGTGCACTCTAATAAACTTATCTGGGGTCAGAGACAGAACAGCCACTAGATACAAAGTTCAGAAAATGGTGGCACTCACACCTTTAATCCTAGTATTCTGAAGGCAGAGATCCATCTGTATCTCTGTGAGTTCAAGGCCACATTGGAAACAGCCAGGCATGGTGACACACGCCTTTAATCCCAGGAAGTGAGCCTTTAATCCCAGGGATTGATGACAAAAACAGAAAGATATATAAGGCGTGAAGACCAGAAACTGGTTAAGCTTTCAGGCTTTCGAGAGCAGTTCAGCTGAGATTCATTCTGGATGAAGACTCAGAGGCTTCCAGTCTGAGGAAACAGGACCAGCTGAGGAACTGGCGAGGTGAGGTAGCTGTGGCTTGTTCTGCTTCTCTGATCTTCCAGCATTCACCCCAATACCTGGCCTCAGGTTTGATTTAATTAACAAGACCTTTTAAGATTCCTGCTACAGCCTTGTCTTTCTTCATGGATGTTCCCTTCTTTGGTTGCTGTTGGTCACTCTGGGATCTAGGTGGCTGAAAGGTCTCTGGTAGAGAGTGCTTCTGCTGATCAGCTGCTGACACAAAGGAATGGAGATGTGCTAGAAGGGAAAGAGCTGAGCTGGGTCCACACCAAGAGGAGGAATCCCCAAGGAATGGGGCTGGCGTTTGGTTTTTCGTGACTATCCTCATGCTTTAGCCTCCTAAATACTAGGATTACAGGCATGGGCCACTGTCAAAATTTGGTCACTGTGATAAAACACTGACCAAAATCAACTTGAAGAGGAAGAGGTTTATTTCAGCGTATAATTCCCAGGTCACAGCCCATCATTGGGGAAGCAGGAGCTGATGTCATGGAGGGGTGCTGCTTAGTGGCTTGCTTTCCATCATTTGCTCAGCCTGCTTCCTTATACAGCCCAGGCTGTATTAGGGGTGGGACCCTGTGCAATGGGGGCTGGGCCCTCAGACATCAATCAGTGATCAAGAAAATGTCCGCCCAGCACTCGGGAGGCAGAGCCAGGCGGATCTCTGTGAGTTCGAGGCCAGCCTGGTCTCCAAAGCGAGTTCCAGGAAAGGCGCAAAGCTACACAGAGAAACCCTGTCTCGAAACCCCCCCCCCCCCAAAAAAAAAAAGAAAATGTCCGACAAGACATGGCTGCAGGCCAGTCTGGTGGAGGCAGTTCTTAGTGGAGAGTGCCTCTTCCCAGCTGTTTGTCCAGGTTTGTGTGAAGTTGATAAAAACTGTGACAACCACTATGCCTAAGATTATCAACTTCTTATTTCTCTAAATTCTAGAGCTTTTAAGTTTAAAAAACAAGCTTCAGTGCAAATCCTGTGTTCTGGAGCCAAGTATTAAAGACAACCCTAGAGCAATGGTTCTCAACCTATGGGTCACGGCCCCTTTGGGGGTTCAAACAACTTTTTCACAGGGTTGCCTAAGACCACTGGAAAACACAAATATTTACATTATGATTCATGACAGTAGCAAAGTTACAATTATGAAGTAGTACCGAAAATAATTTTATCGTTGGGGTCCCCACAACATGAGGAACTGCATTAAAGGGTCGCAGCATTGGGAAGGGTGAGGGCCGCTGACGTAGAGGCTCTGTTGACACGAACTACCTGTTCCCACCTTCCCTCTCCAGGTTAATGATGACTGGTACCTGGAGCCCAAACCCCCAGCCCTCCTGGACCAAAGTCAGGTGATCGTGTCTCCTCTCCTTACACCTGGCTATGGTTTGATGGCGAGGCAGTGTGGTGAAGGGGTAAAACCTCTGTGTTAGGGAAGCATCCATCAGACTAACAGGACTAGTCCAAGAACTGGAGGTAGAAACGTGTTTCTGAGAGAAACACATCACCTATAGCAGATGCTCTTCAGAGATATATGTCCTGTTAAAGTCTGTTTGGTGTGTGTGTGTGTGTGTGTGTGTGTGTGTGTGTGTGTGTGTGTAGTATGGTGTGTGTGGAGGGTATGGTGTATGTGTGTGGGGTGTGTGGGGTGTGTGTGTGTGTGTGTGTGTGTGTGTGTGTGTGATGTGGTGTGTGTGGGTGGTATGTATGTGTGTGGGGTGTGTATGGTGTGCATATGTGTGTGGTGTGTGTGTGTGTAGTGTGATGTAGATGTGTGTGGTGTGGTGTGATGTGGTGTGGTGTGATGTGGTGTGTGTGTGTGTGGTGTGGTGTGTGTGTGTGTATGAGTGTGGTGTGGTGTGTGTGTGTGTATATGGTGTGTGGTGTGTGTGTGTGGTGTGATGTGGTGTGTATATGTGTGTGTAGTGTGGTGTGATGTGATGTGGTATGTGTGTATGAGTGTGGTGTGGTGTGGTGTGTATGTGTGTGTATATGGTGTGTGGTATGGTGTGATGTGGTGTGGTGTGATGTGGTGTGTATATGTGTGTGTAGTGTGGTGTGATGTGGTGTGGTGTGTGTGTGTGTGTGTGTATGAGTGTGGTGTGGTGTGGTGTGTATGTGTGTGTATATGGTGTGTGGTGTGTGTGGTGTAGTGTTTGTGTATATGTGCACCAGAAGTAGATGTTGGTTGTCTTCTTTGACGGCTGTCCACCTTATCTTTGGAGACAGCATCTCTCCCTAGGTCTGGTCTCTGGCAGTCTAGGATGACTGGCTAGTCAGCGACAGACAGAAGTTCACGCCTGCAGCATCAGGGTTGCAGACTGTCCCATCATGCCCAGCGTTTTGTGTGGCTGGAGACCTTCACAGCCCCCATGCTTGTACAGCCGGCTCTACTTACTGAGCATCTCCTCTGTGGTTGCTGAGTTTTGAGAGAGGCCCCCTGTGTAGCCCAGGATGTCCTCTAACTCGGATCTTCCAGCCTCAGCTCCCATGTGCTGGGACCTCAGGTGTGCACCGCCACGCTTGGCTCTCAGCTCTCATGCACTAGGACCACAGGTGTGCACCGCCACGCCTGGCTCTCAGCTCTCATGCACTAGGACCACAGGTGTGCACCGCCATGCCTGGCTCTCAGCTCCCGAGTGCTGGGACCTCAGGTGTGCACCACCACGCCTGGCTCTCAGCTCCTGAGTGCTGGGACCCCAGGTGTGCACCCCTACGCCTGGCTCTCAGCTCTCATGCACTAGGACCACAGGTGTGCACCGCCACGCCTGACTCTGGCAAGATCTTGATGTGCTGCTGTTCAGGTTGGTCTCCAACTTTTGGGCTCAAATGATCCCCTGCCTCCTGGGTAGATGGGTCCACAGACGTATGTACCCCATGTGCAGATGTTTCAAACACTGTTTTTTAGCTCAGTAAACTGAAGATAATTGATAGAAACTTTGAACCAAGTATGATGGTGCATGCCTGTAATTGCAACACTTTCAAGATAGAGGCAGGAAGATCAGAAGTTCAAGACCACCCTGGGCTGCACGAGATCCTGTCTCAAATGAATAAATAAATAAAATAATATAAACAACCGCACACACACACACACACACACACACACACACACACACACACACACACAAAACCTGTCCGGTAGAGAGTTGACCCCTACTCATTTTGCAGGGACGGAGTCTTCATTCGCGTTCAACTCGGCCATCTTTTATTCCACATGTATTGAGGCTGCGCTTTCCTTGGAGCAGGTGATAAGACCCCTCTTCCTGGTTCCATCAAATCCTTTGAGAGACAAGTACTTTGGTACAGGCTCTTTTTATTTTATTTATTTATCTATCTATCTATTTATTTATTTTTTGCCAGCTGTGGTGGTGCACACCTTTAATCCCGGCACTCAGGAGGCAGAGGCAGGTAGAGCTTTGTGAGTTCGAGGCCAGCCTGGTCTACAGAGCGACTGAGTTACAGGCAAGTTAACGGCAAGACTTAAATGAACCCTTAGGAGACTTGCTTAGGAGACTCTGAGGAGCTGTTCAGGGAAACGGATGTGGTTTGGAGTGGCTGTGACCTTTAAGAAAGAGAAGGGTGGCTGTGTCCTAGGTTGCCTGCACAGAGTTACACTATCTGCCATTCAACACTGGCTGAGTAGACATCTCTTCAGTTCCCCCTCTTTTCTGGTGTCCACTAAAATCTGGAATGTCTGATTGCAGGAGCACATCGTAAACTGCCTCCGTGCTCACGCTGTGCATTAGTGTCCAGTAACTCAGTGCCTGTCCACTCCACTACTTAATGAAGTCTTCTGGTGCTAAAAACACCATTTCTAAAGACTTCAGCCATGCTCGGTGAAAAGTACAGCTGTAAAACTCCCCAGACCACAGTCACAAAGCTTTCACACTGTGTTGACTCAGGGCTCCCCAGCCTGAGTCAGCTGGCTCTCACTTCACTGGAGCTGGCGAAAGCGTCTGTCTGGGATCATGGATGTCTCCTGTACTCCTTCCTGGTCCTCCCGGGCAAACCATCTGTGGATCTAGGTGCCTGGTGTGGGCCTTGACTTCCAATAGGCAATTTCTTGTAGTCATAAATATCGCACTCTGATCCCCATGCTGGTGCTCTGGCCAGAGATCCTGCCCTTCTGACTTCAGCCCTGGGAGGCCCTTGTTACCGGGAGTGGCTGTCTAGGTAGAGGTGATGGACAGCAGGGCCTGCTGGGAAGATCTGTTTGGCTGAATTGTATAGGGGAGTAGGAAAGGAAGGCCTGGGTCTTTTTCCTCCGCCACACATCCCCAAGGAAGCCAGCCTTACTTTCAAAGGCTAAGTAAGCGTTGGCTAGTCATTATCTGGTCCCCAGGAGGATATGCTCAGGTGCTTCCACCATGTTTCTCAGGGCTGGCCATGAATTACAGCCAACTGAGGACCTCACAAATGACGATGCCTGACCATCCAGACCATCCAAATCTACAGGCTCTGGCCCACACTTTGCCCATTGTTGTGTTGCTATTGTTTGTTTCAATGTTTTGTCTTGATTACATGTGTTTATGTTGTGGAGTGGGGAGCACATGTGCCGTGGCTTAGGTGTAGAAGGCAGAAGACATCTTGCAGGAGCTGGTTACTCCTTCTACTGTGTGATTACTGGGGATTGAACTCAGGTCCTCAGGATTGGCAGGAGGTTCTTTTACCTGCTGGGCCATTTCTCAAGTTCTTGCTATATAGCCCAGGGTGGCTTGGAATTCCTCATGGAACCTAGACAGCAGTGAAACTCAAAATCCTTCTGTTTCAGCCTCCCAAGTGCAAGGATTACCAGAGTTCATTCTGATTCCTAGCCTGTTGGATTTGTTTTGTTTGGTTGCTTTCAGAAAGTCTCATACTACAGCCCTGCCTGGCCTGGATCTTGCTGTATAAACCAGGATATCCTCAAACTTGTGGGGATCCTCCTGTCTCTGCCTTTCCCATAGGCGATTACAGGCATTCCGTCAGGTATGTTTCAATTAGACACAACAGACAGCATGTGAATTTTACCAGCGTATCCACCCAGTAACTGCCACCCAATTCATCATGCCAGCACTCGCAGCCCTCCGAAAGCCCTCGCCTGCCTCTTCATGGAGGGAAGAAAACATTTTCCTTCGGCCTTCTAGTTCTCTGGATGTCTCTATAAATTATACTGACAGTAGATACAATGCCTCGCTCTGCGGAAGCAGCCCAAGCAGGCAGCTTAAGGTAGAGGTTAGAGCTGCCTTGCAAGGCATCATAACGAAGTTACAGTAACCTCAGACAAAGGGAAAGGACATTAAGATCCCCGAGTGGCAAAATGTGGGGAGACCAGTAGATGGAGCCATCAGAGGAGGCAGGACTTGTGGGCAAGGAGTGTTCTGTAACCCTCTTCCATCACCCCGGTTTGTCAAGTGTCCGCTCGTCTCCAGCGATTAACTTCCGCCCTTTCTAGTAGAGAGAAGGGCACCTCCACAAATGTGCATCCTGCCTTTGGGCAGAGAGTGGGAGGGCAGAGCCTTGCTCGACTCTGCTCCTTTTCAGTTACCTACAACTCCTAACACGGCACAGCCAGTTTTCCATCTGCAGAACGCCATGTCAACGCTCTGGGTCCAACTCTCGGCCTGAGGGGAAGGGAAATCCCAGGGACCCCAGGACCCTTTCTAGTATCAGCACTCTATGAAGAAGCCAGGCATGGTGGCTCCTGCCTGGAATCCCGGCCCTCAAGAGGCTAATAGAGGAAAACTGAGTTTAGATCTTAAGTTCAGGGCAAGCCTGAGCTATATCACAAGACCCAGTCACAAAGAGCATGATAATAATAAAAAGGGGGTGGGAGTGGAAAAAATGGCTCTGTGGTTAAGAACCCTTGCTGCTCCTGCAGAAGACCGAGTTCAGTTCCTAGCACCCACATGTTGGCTCACAACCCAGGGCTTTAAGCATGGTAGGTAAGCCCCAACTGAGCCATATTCCCAGCCCTTTGCCGTTGTTACTATTGTATCCCTTTTTATTTATTTGATGTACATGTGCTACGGCTCCCAGGTGGAGGTCAGAGGACAACTTACAAGAGTCAGTTCTCTTCTGCCATGTGGGGTTCAAGGGACCGAACTTGGGTCTTCAGGCTAGAGGAAGGAGCCCTGACCTGCCCAGCTGCCTTGTCAGACAAGCTTTTAGTTTCTTGATTCAGAGTCTTACTCTATAACCCAAACTGGCTTGGAGCTGTAGATAGCTCAGGATGGCCTGGAACTCATGGCTCTCCCCCTGCCTCAGTGCACACCACCAGCCTGGCAAAACCACTCCTTTTGCAGCTTTTCTGCCTTGCTCCCCACCCCCTCCACCCCCACCCCCGACAGGTAACACATGCTGGCAAGCGATAAGGGAAGACCATGGGATACGGTGGCTCGGGCACAGCAACAGCCCTGTAAAACTGCTCCGAGGGCCGGGCGGTGGTGGTGCACGCCTTTAATCCCAGCACTCGGGAGGCAGAGCCAGGCGGATCTCTGTGAGTTCGAGGCTAGCCTGGTCTCCAAAGTGAGTTCCAGGAAAAGCGCAAAGCTACACAGAGAAACCCTGTCTCAAAAAAAAACAACAAAAAAAAAAAAAAACAAAAAACAAAAAAAAAAAAAAAACAAAAAAAAAAACAAAAACCAAAAAAACCCTGCTCCGAGGATCCTGCTCTCACATTCTCATTTTGTCCTCAGCGACTGCCGTATGATGTGGTCCGTCCTGTTACTTTCTGTTTGATGGGAAAGATACTAAACTCAGTTCTGGATGTTTGCTGCTGGGTTTTGTTTTTGTATTTGTTTGAGACGGGGTCTTACTCTATAGCTCAGGCTGGATTTAAAAATCCAGGTCTTCCTGCCTCAGCCTTCTGAGGATTATGTGTGTGTGCCAGCATATTTAGCCTAAATTCCATTCTTAAAAGATACTTTGCCTGGACACTTCTTGGAGTGTTACAGGTAAAGGACGTGGGGATTTTGAACATTCCTCCTCCCTCTCCCTGTGCTGGGGAAGCCAACCATGTCCTCTGGCATGCTAGGCAAGCACTCGGTTACTGCTAAGTGCACCCCAGCCCCAGGATGACAGTTTTGAAACAGGGTCTCACTAAGTAGTCCTGACTAGCCTGGAACTCGCTACGTAGACCAGGCTAGCCTTGAACTCACAGAGATCCACCAGCCTGTCCTCTCAGGCATTGGGATTAAGGGTGTGCACTACCGTGCCTGACCCCAAGATTGTTGTGGACTGATAGAAAGATCTAACATGGTTGAAAGGCTGTCACTATTATTTCATTTAGGGTTAAGATTGGTGGTAAGTCTTTGGCTTTGTCTAAGAAGAGCTGAAGGTATACTTGAAATCTCCAAGTAAATCGGTTATTTGGAAGTGGATAAAACAGTCAAGCTCTTCCTCACAGTGTCTTCTAATGATCCCTTTATTAGGAGAATCCTTTTGTCTGCCAACAGTGAATGTTAAGTTTGCTTGACCTTTCAATGATATCGATGGAAGCCATTCTGAGGCCCTTGTCTGGAGTGGTGGTGACTTCCTAACGCTCCTGTCTACACCGTGTGCACTCTTGTGTGCTATTTCACCTTGAGAATTATTTTTCTAGACTTTTCCAGGAAAGCCTGCTGTTTTAGTTAGGGTTACTATTGCTGCGATGGAACACAAAGAGCAGCTTGGAGAGGAAAGGGTTAATTTCACTCACAGTTCTAAGGTAACAGTTCATCATCAAAAGCAGTGAGGGCAGGAACTCACACAGGGCAGGATCCTGGAGGCAGGAGCTGATGCAGAGGCCATGGAGGGGTGCTGCTTACTGGCTTGCTCCCCATGACTTGCTCAGCCTACTTTCTTGTAGAACCCAGGACCACCAGCCCAGGGATGGCCCCACCCTCAATGGGCTGGGCCCTCCCCCATCGTCACCAATTAAGAAAATGCTCTACAGCTGGATCTTATGGAAGCATTTTTTTCCATTGGAGATTCCCTCATTTCAGATGACTCTAGCTTGTGTCAAGTTGATGTAAGACTAGCTAGCAGCCCTGCTATTTAGGGAGCACCACTGGAGGCTCAGTGGGAACATCACTGGAGACTCACTGGGAGCACCACTAGAAGCTCACTGGGAGCACCACTAGAGACTCACTGGGAGCACCACTGGAGACTCACTGGGAGCACCACTGGAGACTCACTGGGAGCATCACTAGAAGCTCACTGGGAGCACCACTAGAGACTCACTGGGAGCACCACTGGAGACTCACTAGGAGCACCACTGGAGACTCACTGGGAGCACCACTAGAAGCTCACTGGGAGCATCACTGGAGACTCACTGGGAGCTGGCGCTGAATGAGCACAGGTAACAGGGGTCTCTGTCCTGCAGGGACAGCAGCTAGGTTTCAGAGGAGAGGAGGCAGATGCTTAGAGAAAGAGTGAGCATCGCATTTGAAGTGTGCGCACTCATCTGGCCCTAAGAAAGTACCCGGCTCAGATCAGATACTAACTTAAGCTTTGAGCATGGGGGCTTTGGGAATGGTAGAGTGTGTGAAGACTTTCTGTGGAAGGGTGAGGAACTGAGTTTGAAATCGTAGTGCCCATGTCAACAGCCAGACAGAGCAGCCTCCATCTGTAATGCCAGCAACCCTACAGCAAGATGGATGCATGAGATAGGGAAAGTCTCGAGAGTGCAAGGGTCAGCTGGCCGGGCACACCAACAAAAGGACCCTGCCTTACATAGATGGACACCCAAGGGTGTCCTCTGACCCCAACATGAGTATCAACACACACACACACACACACACACACACACACACACATGCACGCACGCACGCATGAATGAAAGCCACGTTGAGGAAGAAAAAGCATTTCCTTCTACCATCTTATGTTCAGTGACAGAGAGCTACAAATAAAGAGTTAGTGGGACGAACAATGGAACGTCACAGAAATAAAGTGAAAACCCCAGGAAATGGTTGTGTGTGAAGACTGCAGCTTGTTTGCTTGCTTTGTTTGTTTGTTTGAACATTTATTTATTATTGTTTTAATAGTGTTGTACCCTGAAGCACAGACTGGCTTTCAACTCAGTCCTCCAAGTGCTGGATTACAGACACTGTGCCACCACACACCCAGCTTCCTATAGGATTCAAACAAAGGACAATCTATGTGTGGGGAATAATAGAACCAATGAAAAGGAGTGCAAGTCTCTAGAGGGGTTCAGTTGTGAGAAAGTCAGTATGGAGACCAGTAGGAGAGCTGTTTATTTGATGTGCTGGATTAAGCCAAGGTCTCACACATGCTATCCAGTGCTCTGCCACCGAGCCACAGCACTCCAGCCTGAAAGCTGGTCAAGTCCGCGCAGACCCATCTCCATGCTCACTTTGTCTTCTTCCTGGCTGCACAGTCCTCTGGAGGTGGTGGAGTTGGGGACTGAGTTAGTTTTCATCTCTCAGAGGCTCCTGCCCTTTGTTGGCAAAGCTGCATCCATCTGATTCCCAGTCGCTTTCTGCTCACACAGTCCATTTGCCAAGAGGCAAGCTGGGGGCAGCGTAGTCTACCCTCAGCTACCATGAAGGAAGGAAATGTCTTCCCTGGACTGCAGGAGGATTCTCTCAGCATAACCCCACCCTGCTTTCTGTAGACCACTCCCTCCCAGAGCTGCCTTGGCCAAGCCTCAGTACCTCAGCGTGTGTGGACTGTTCTATAGCCCTGTACAGCTCATTTGTTAGGGGTGTGTGTGTGTGTGTGTGTGTGTGTGTGTGTGTGTGTGTGTGTGTGTGTGTGAGTGATTGAGATCCATCTCCCTGTGGAGTTTAGACTTCAGTGATTCTCCTGCCCTTGGCCTCTCCTTCCCTTAGCAGAAAGATGTGCAGTGAGGTAAGACAGAGCTGCAGCTGGGCACGGTGGCACACCCCTTTAATCCCAGCACTCGGGAAACAGAGACAGGTGGATCTCTGAGCTCGAGGCCAGCTTGGTCTACAGAGTGAGTTCCAGCACAGCCAGGGCTACACAGGGAAACCCTGTCTTGAAAACACAACAAACAAAACAAAAAAAAAAAACAAAAAAAAAACAAGACACAGCTGCAGAGATGAACCTAAAATGTGATGGTGATGGGGCATGTAGACGAGACCCTCCCACCCCACGCCGGCCGGAGATCAAATCCAGGACCTTGCAAATGCTAGGCAAGTGCTTTATCACTGAGCTGCATCCCAGCCCTCAGAGGAGTCTGGAGAAAAGGGGGTTACTGTAGGGGAGAAGCCAAGGGTTGCCAGGCTCCAGTTTCTAAAAGGAATTGTGGTGAAAATTACTTTTCGAGATCACAGATCACAGATCTGTCACTGACAGGTCAGTGACACTTGGCGCCGAGCCCACTGATCTGAGCTCAGTCTCTCGAACTGAAATGGCGGACGGAGAGAACTCACTTCTGCAAGTGACTGTTCAATCATCGAAAGAGGCCATTATTGATCTTGGTGTTTGAAGAGGAAGTTAAGTGGCCATCTCAGCACCACTTAGCCTGATAAAAAGGCCAGCGCGTACAGGAGGAACCTGCTCCACCATGTCCGACTCCTCCCATGGGGAGGCATGTACCGCAGCAAGCGTGGGCTGCCACACATACATCACACACACACACACACACACACACACACACACACACATACATTTTTTTCCCCAAAAAGGCCAGAGAGATGGTTCAGTGGGTAAAAGTCTTTGCCACCTAGCTTGACAATCTGAAGAATTTGAGTTTAATTCCCAGGACCCACATGATGGAAGGAGAGAAGTGACGCTCACAACTTGTCCTCTGACCTACACACATACACACACACACACACACACACACACAGAGGCATATATACACATGCACACACACGTGCACACACAGAGACATAGATACATTCATATACAGACACACACACACACAAAATGAGTAAACAAATGTGATTTAAACATTTTAAAGGTCACAGACTTTTGCACATGATTACAAATAGCACATGTCAGAGCACCTACATATTAGAGGTTCTAGTGGAGGGATCTGGGCCCGCGTCCTATGGTAGAACATTCAGCCAGCTAAGGGCTGCCAGTACTTGAGTTTTACAGGCATCTGGCTCAGTGGCTTCCAAGCCTGGAAAAGGCAACAGCCCCCAGTGGGAGGACGAGGCCTTCTTGGTGGAGCAGGTTCCTCCTGTACGTGCTGGCCTTTTTATCAGGCTCAGTGGTGTTGAGATGGCCACTTAACTCCCCTTTCAAACACCAGAATCAATAATGGCCGCTTTCCAGGGGTTGAGCAGGTTCATAATTAAGCCTCAAAGTGACTGTGAAGGAAGGCTTCAGGCCAGCCTGGATTCTAATCCCAGTTTCATCTATTTCTACGTCATATAGATTGAAGATGATTGCAAACTCTTCTCTATACCTCCAGTTGAAAAAGCTTAGTGGGTAAAGGTTCTTTCCACACAGCCTGTAGACATGAGTTTGATTCCCAGAACCTACATAAAGGTAAATAGAGAATTATAAGTTGGCCAAGCTGTCCTCTGATTCCATAGGCTCACAGGGGTATACATGCCCTCTCCCACGAAGCCCCCATACACATCATCATGCCTCTACACACATCACATCCCCTGTCTTAGTTAGGGTTTCTATTGCTGCGATGAAACACCATGACCAAAAAGCAGGTTGGGGAGGAAAGGGTTTATCCGGCTTATACTTCTACATTGCCGTTTATCACTGAAGGAAGTCAGGACAGGAACTCAAACAGGGCAGGATCCTGGAAGCAGGAGCTGACGCAGAGGCCGTAGAGGGATGCTTACTGGCTTATTTTTCCCCTGCTTGCTCAGCCTGCTTTCTTATAGAACCCAGGACCACCCAGGGATGGAACCACCCACGATATGCAGTACCCTCCTCCATTGATCACTAATTGAGAAAGTACCTTACAGCTGGATGTCATGGAGGCATTTCCTCACCTGAGACTCCTCTCTGATGACTCTAGCTGTGTCAAGTTGACACACAAACCCAGGTAGTACACACCCTCATATCATCACACCCACACATATTCTCATGTCCCCATCCACATCATCATGCCTCTATACACATCATGCCCCCACATCATCATCATGTCCCTACACACATTTTGCACGCGCACGCACACACACACACAAATAATGAACATAAATTTTTTTTTAAGAGAAAGGAAGATGAGGACAATTCTCCTTCCTCGTATCTGGGCTGAGATTTTCCTGGCTGAATAGGACACTAAATAGCCACAAGTCACATGGTAGCTCAGAATGACTGTGGCTTTGGCCTGGCTCTTACAATGCTTGCTCCTGGGATACCCCCTCTCAGAATATGGCCCTCACCTGGAGGGGCTGCAGCACATGATGTGGTGGCAGCCCTAGTCAGCACTGGTTCAACAAAGATGTACTTGGACATCCAGCTCCATGAAGAAGACACTCAACAGCATGAGGACCAGGAGAGGTCCACACGGTTCTGGACAGTCACAATGAAGCATTGTGGCAGGGCTCAGTGGTACACACCTATAATCCCAGCACTCCTGAGGCTGAGGCAGGAGGATTGCTATATGTTCTACATAGCGAGTACCAGATCAGCCTGAACTATATGGCAAGACCCTGACCCAAACAATGAAGAGCCCTGGACGAACTGACCAACAGAGGACGAGGTCAATGTGGAGGAAGTGTAGTTGAGCAGACTGAGGAACACGGAAGGGAGGCTTGTTCTTTATCCTGCCCTGAACTGGGCATGTGAGAAGGGATCAGGGTTCATCTTGAATTGCCTAATACTGCAGTTATGGAGTCTTGTCATTGCTTAGTTTTTGTGTGACAGGATTCTACCCTGTAGCCCAAGTTGGCCTTGAACTCACAATGGCCACACACATCTACCTCAGCTTCCCAAGTGCTGGGATTTCAAGCGTGGGACACCCCAGTATTGTTGGGGGTTTTTACTCTTTTTTCTTTTGGAGACCCACCACCCAGCTCTGTAACAAATCACACACAGAGACTTATTCTTAATTATGAATGCCTGGCCTTAGCTTGGCTTGTTTCTTGCCAGCTTCCCTTAACTTATCTCATCTACCTTTTTTTTTTTTTTTTTTTGGTTTTTCAAGATGGGTTTCTCCATGTAGTTTTGGTGCCTATCCTGGATCTCGCTCTGTAGACCAGGCTGGCCTCGAACTCACAGAGATCTGCCTGGCTCTGCCCCCCGAGTGCTGGGATTAAAGGTATGTGCCACCATCACTCAGCCCCCCAACTACCTTTTGCCCCTGGGCTTTTCCCATTCTCTTACTTCTGTAAATCTTACTCTTTCTCCACGGCTTGCTGTGTAGCTGGGTGGCTGGACCCTGATGTCCTCCTCCTCCTCTGGTTACTTCTTTCTCCTTCCACTCCTCCATCTCTTTTCTCCTTCTATATATTCTCTGTGCCAGCCAGCCCTGCCTATCCTTTCTCCTGCCTCACTATTGGCTGTTCAGTTCTTTATTAGACCATCAAGTGTTTTAGACAGGCACCATAACACAGCTTCAAAAAGTTAAACAAATGCAACTTAAACAAAAGTAACACACCTTAAAATAATATTCTACAACATCTCTCCCTTTTGTCTAAATAAAAAGAAAAGGTTTCAACTTAAACATAATAAGACTACATACAATAACAATTATCAAGTAAGGATTATATTCACAATATTCTGTCCATTTGTAGTTAGTATATTCAGAGAAAATAATACATTACCTATCCTATCTTAATGAACCCAAAATTTACACCTATTTACTCTCTATCATAACTAAGGAAAACTGCAACTATAACTATCTCGTCTTCAACTCAATCAAAGACCTAGAAGGATGATATTATTTGAGTAAACAAAAAGTGCATTGCAAACAACTTCCATAACTCTAGCAATGACAGAGACATTGGACTTCCTGGACAGTCACCCAGAGTTCCTTCTGCAACATTGGGACATCCATCTTCAGTCTACAGGACCCTGTCAGACTTCTCAGTGAAGCAGAAATTTTGAAGGACTGTCCTGCCTTGTTTTGGCAAAGTTCAACAGTCTTTTCCCTATGTGTCCTGTATGTTCAGTCTGCACAGCACATCGTCAGCAGTCAAAGGCAAGAATGGTTTCTTTGCCCAATGGCTAACCTTACCACAGTGAAAGCAAACTCCATAAGGAGTTTCTTCAGTGCCCATCATCTCTGAAGTAAATTGGTGCTACCAGGAACAGATGTGTCTCATTGTCATGAAAAGCTCTAAGTTAACAAAACATTTTAAATGCCATATTCTATGGGTCTTTGAAATATTTGAAGACCATCTATCTAAAATATATATATTTAACCTAGAAAACATACCTAACATATCTACAAATTTGATTGTTACAAATGACTAACTACTAACCTGTATTTCTTGATTGTCCTATATAGTTTATAAAATAGCTTTCAAAAACTAGAACTTTACCTTACATTTTAAAATGAACTGCATAGATACAATACCTTAAACAAGAGCAGAAACACATAAACAATATGTGGTAGCAAAAACAATTTGCATCAGTATACAAAACCCTTTAGACAAGAGTAGAAATATACAGTGTAACAAAAATAACTTTAAATTTATATCAATATTCTATATTCCCTAAATGATAATAAACTCCTTTAAACAGAGTAGAAACGTATATACAGTATAACAAAAATAATTTTGAATTTGTATCAATATACTATATTCCCCTAATTGATAACAAACATCAATAACCCACCATATAACCAAAAAACACTCACACCCCCCAACTCTTGGGAATGTGAGCATAGTTTTCTCCATACTGCTTCCTGCTATCTGTGGACAAAGTATCTTTAGGGTCCCAAAGAGAAAATTTTAGATAATGACCAAGTCCTGGGAAGACCAGCAGTAACCTTTGCTGATAGATATCACCTGTCAAGTTTTAGGAGGTCTTCCTTGATCCAACCTGATCTATATTAACCCTGAAGGAATCCACAGCCTCTCATCTCCTGTGGGAACAAAACTCCAAGCATTTTTGGTTTTCATTTGACAAATATATTTTTTGACTTTTAAAAGTTAAGGCTTTCCTAAAGTACATAGGCTGATGTATTTCAACAGTCCCTCTTTCAATTCCAGGTCTCTTTGCAGCTGTCCTTTGCTTTTCAACAATCAGAAAATTCAAAATCAACACAGTAACAAACAGGATCCAGACTCCCTGTGTATTTCCCATGTTATGTGGCTTTTTCCTTTTACTCTCTCTTTAAAGACTTTATTTTATAAACTATTCATTTTTTTCTATGATTACATCCTTTTCCTTTTCTTAAGCCTATGCACATTGTTAAACACGCTGTAACCTGTTTAGAGGTTTTTCCATCTGGACCTCTTTTACTGGGTATCTTTTAGCCTTTTTGACTGTATGAGCAAACTTTAAACTGCTAACCTACACCTGGATCCTCTTCACCCAGCTCTCAGCTGGCTCTGTCCACTTCTCGGGCTGTGAAAACCAAGTGTGAAACTCTCGAGGCTGGTTGGTTGGAGGCTTGTCTGACCAGGGACTGCAGTCAACCTTCCTAGAGCTCTAGAATGCCAATGCTTGCACTGTGGCACGAGTTTTTACTTAGTTTCTTGTTCCTATTTAACGTACTAGCTGCTCAAGGCCTCAGTGACCGGCAGAAACTGTCTGGCCGAAACTCTTAAAGGAGCCATATTCCTTTTGTTGTTGTTGTTCAGGTTTCTCAGGTTCCAGCCCCAAGTTGGTACACAAAAATGTTGTTGGTTGTTTTCATTCTTTTTGGGGGGCCCACCACCTAGCTCCCAAATAAATCACACATGGAGGCTTATTGTTACTTATGAATGCCTGGCCTTAGCTTGGCTTAGTTTCTAGCCAGCTTTTCTTAACTTATTTATTCTACCTTTTGCCTCTGGGCTTTTCCCATTCTCTTACTTCTGTAAATCTTACTCCTATTCTGTGACTTGCTGTGTAGCTGGGTGGCTGGGTAGCTGGCCCCTGGAGTCCTCCTCCTCTTCTGGCTCCTAGCTCTCCAATCCCTCTTCCCAGATTTCTCCTTCTGTTTCTCCTCTCTGCCTGCCAGCCCCACCTGTTTCTCTCTCCTACCTCACTATTGGCTGTTCAGCTCTTTATTAAACCATCAGGTGTTTTAGACAGGCAAAGTAACACAGCTTCACAGAGTTAAACAAATGCAACATAAACAAAAGTAACACACCTTAAAATAATATTCTACAACACCCCATGCTTTAGCTGCCTATTCTTGAGGTTTCTCCATTGTTTTAGTTGAAGGTGGCAGCTGGGCACTGCTGTCTGAAGGCTAATTCTTATTTGGTTGGAACCACCTGGGGCATGGTGCCACCAGGGGCGGTCACCTATTGTGTTCTGTCACGTTAGGGTTCAGTTAGCGGTTCCGTGTGTTTGAATGTGTGACCAGGAAATAAAAGGAATGTCCCTCACACCTCTGTTTTTTTTGTTTTTTTTTTGTTTTTTTTTTTTGTTTTAAAGCAAATCAGTGTCAAGAAAATGACTTCAGTTATGTTCACCCTCCCTTCAGCCAGCGGTTCACAGCATTGTCCTGAGTAAAAGCTGGGGACTTCTGCAGACAGACCTCCCAAAGGCTCTCAGTTGGAAGAACTATTGTTCATCCTGTCAAAACCATGCCTTCCCTTCCTGCCTGCCTCCTCCCGCTTCCTCTGAGCTGTTCCCCGATTTCCTCTAGCTCTGGTCTTTCATCTCTTCCTGTCCTGAACACGGTTCTCAGGATCCTCGACACTCGGTTTGAGTTCCCGTCGGCACTTTCTCTCCCTCCTCGTGATGCTTGCCGTTTAGATTTTCTATCTGCCTCAGTCGGAGAGCAAAGGGCATCAGGATGGCCTGACAGCGGCTGTGGGAAGGGGTCAAGGATGAGCTGCCTTAGGCAGGACCGTGCTATTTTGTAAAACCTCCTCCATTTTGGTTGACATGTGACAGTTCTCTGAACTACAGTCATTTGGTTCCCAGACCAAACTTGGGTTGTGTTATTTATTTAGCGACATTATTTATCAGGCATGAGAAAACATGAGGTACAATAGAACCCAATATAAGAGTTTTTATTAGGGAAAGGAAATGGTAGAGATGGGTAGGCCTACTGAAAAAAAGGTACAGGGGTGGGAGGGGGGGGATGAGGGGTGGGGGTGTGTGTGGGGGTGCATGCTACCTCTGGCAGAGGGAGAGAAAGCTGGGAACAGGCAGAGCCTGCTTTTATAGGTCACCTGGAGCACGTGTTTATGGCTTTCGTACCTATGCCACGCATGCGCATAGATTACATGACCATGCTGTGCATGGATTACAGAGGATGTAAGGCCCTGGAGTGACTAAGCATTTTGCCTGACTGCTGACAGCGTGTGCACAGTCACGTGACTCCAAAAGTGGCTAGGAATAACAGGTTGTTTCTCTAGATTCATGCTTCCCCAGCCCCATGGACCCCAAGTAATGGCCAGCAAGGAAAAATGATTTTGAATCACCTAACATTCTTTTGTGTGTGTGTGTGTGTGTGTGTGTGTGTGTGTGTGTGTGTGTGTATAATTTTAAAAATTATTTATTTTTATTTTATATGTTTTACCTGCATATATTGTTAGAATTCCTAGCCACTTCCCCACAACCGCGCATGTGCTGGCAAGATGCTTAGTTATCCCAGGGCCTTACATCCTACATAATCTGTGCACTGCATGACCACGTAATTTGTGTGAAGTGTGATCACGTAATCTATGCATATGCGTGGCGTAGCTACATAAGCCCATATGCCCATGTGTGGAATAATCCATAAACCTAGTCCCTTCTATTTCCTCCCCTTAATAAACTCTTATAGTGGGTTTTGTTGTACCTTGTGGCTTTTCTCACATGGTTAACAGCACTGATTAATGAATAACATCACGCTACTTAATAAATAACACTGGAGCTGAGACGAAGCAGGCCCTCCCGGCACGCTGCACCCGGGACCCTGTACCGAGGTTTTGTTCTGCCTACAACTGCCCACTTTTCCATTTGCCTGGTTGTGAACCGCTTCACACAACACTGGCTGCTTCGATTGGTGAGTTTTCCCTTTCCAGCCAGCGTGAACAGGCTTAAATTCCTAGCCATTGCCTACACTGCGGTCTGAGATCTCGTTCTCGCTGTCGGACCCTCGTCCTCAGGCTGTGCACACCCCACCCTCATTCTCTCACTTGACAGAGCGTTGAACGACTTGTGCCAATGCAGATCATCCCTTGAACTCGGGGATGCCTGAGATTGTAGTATTGGATCACTTTTTTTTTTTTTTAATTTTTTTCTGTCTGCTGCAGTCTCGAGAAATAGGGCTTCCTCCTATTAGTCCCACTCCTCCTCTGAGAAATGACCTAAATATCCCTTAGATAACAATAAAAAATGGCCACCTAATGGCTCCTTGGACCCTGATATTTTACGGGAATTATCTAACTTCTGCCAGTGAGCGGGCAAATGGAAAGAGTTACCTTATATCCAAGCTTTTTTTTTTTTTTTTTTTTTTAACCTCAGCTCCAAACCCTGCCTTCTTGACTCCTTCTCTCCTGCCCATGTGCTCCTAACTGTGCAACCTGAACCTGAGGAATCTCTGACTACCGCTCTGGACCCTGCCAATGAACCTCCGCCTATCCGACCTCCCACTCCTCAGGCATTTGTCCCTTCGGCTCCTCCTCTAGCCCCCTCCTCCTCTCCAACAGGCTGACTCTGGCTCCCACCCTCACTCCTCCTGTCATTCTTTCTCTAGCTGCCCTGAGGAGCGCAGATGAGTTTGGGAGCAGGCTAGGATACATGCACATGAGGTTCATCAAACTAATGCTGCTCATCCACCCGGGGCCAAGGTGGTTCCTGATAATTCAAGATAAGGAAAAAAAAAATCCATCTAATTTCTTAGAACGGCCTACGAAGGCTCTCTTACAATCTACTAGCCTAGATCCTGAAAGCCCCAGAGGGCAGACAACTCCTTATGACTGACTTTGTCTCACAGAGCTTCCTCGACATCAGGGCTAAACTTAAGCGTCTGGAGAAAGGGCCCCTGATGCCACAGGCAGAAGTCTTAGTGGTGGCATTTAAGGTGTACCATGGGAGAGATGAGAAAGTCCATAAACAGAACTGCCAAATGCTGGCACACACTATCCCACTGGCCACCTGAAGGCCTCCAGGTCCCTGTTTTAAATGTGGTAGAGAAGGCCACTGGGCTTGTGCCTGCCCTGCCCCATGAAGGCCACCATCTGGGCCTTGTCCAAAGTGCCACCAAGAGGGACACTGGTCAGCTGACTGCCCCTGTACACCTTGTGGCATGGAGACATCAAACGAAGATTATCCTCCAGCCAGTCTCCTAGGCTTGGGCATGGGCCAGGATTGAAGGTGCCGTTTCTCACAGGGAACCCAGGGTAGCCATTACAGTATCAGGGTGATCCATTTCCTTCCTTTTGGACACTGGAGTCACTTAGTCCTGAGGGAGTTTTGGGGTCCCATCTCTCCTTCTCATCTCGCTATTGACAGGGTAGGGGGACAGCCTTACCTACCGCACCAGACCCCACCACTTAATTGTATTTTCAGGGGGAACCCCTCTCACCCACACATTTTTAGTTGTGCCAACTTGCCCTGTGCCCCTAATGGGAAGAGATTTTCTAGCTAAGGTAGGAGCTTTAACTTCATTTGCTCCCCATTTGCCTTACTCCAGACTCATCAGCAGCTCCTCTCTTCCTTCTCCTCCTAGTCACCCAGCCCACTAGCTCTAACATTTCCTTTCCTTTGCCAGCCTCTCAGGTGGACCCCAGAGCCTGGGACCCCAGAACCCTTCTATCGCTAGGCACCATCCCCCTATTATTATCCAGTTGCTACTCAGCTAATTGTTACAGGACTACCATAGAGCCGGAGGCCAAGGACATCAAGTATACCCAGGCAGTAAGGAATAGTAACAGTCCAGACGTATTTACACCCCCAGACTCAAAAGGGTCTGGATTCTGCAAAAAACAGACTTTAATATAACAATCTATTACTGTTAAATGCCCTCAGCAATTGATCACCTGCATCTGGATGCTAAACTACTAAAGAAAACAGGAGCCTTGAGGTTTGTCTTAGATAAGGCTTATCTCAGGTGAAAATTAAAAGCATGTTCCAGCTCTCTCTCTCTCTCTCTCTCTCTCTCTCTCTCTCTCTCTCTCTCTCTCTCTAACACTAACCAATAAAATTCTGATATCAGAGTACTAAACATTATAATATCATGGCTACCAGCTCCAGATTTTAAATTCCCTGTAGCTGCTTCTTAATATGTTTAAAATTTCTCCTGAGCTCCAGAGCCAGCTTGAATTCAGCTGGACAGGTCAGATCCACTTCAGATAAGTATAATTCAAACTTTCCTGGTCCTGGGACACCCCTCCCAACCCTGGGCCCCTCGGAAATCCCCCCAAGTAAAATTTCTTCTAAACTTCCTCTTCTGCCTCACCAGCACCTTGTCAGACCCAATCAGTCAGATCCAAGCGGTGATGGATGATTCCACAGAGCCCAGAGCAGCAGAAGGCAATGGATGATTCCCAAAGCAGCAGAAGGTGATGGACGATTCCCAAAGCAGCAGAGGACAATCCACTACCCCAGGATGTCTGGCTACCTCAAAAGCCCCCTTCCCTACCCCCAAGAGTTAACCGATGCCCACTGAGTCAGCTGGAAGCAGTTTCGGGAGACACAGCACCCCCATTCCTGTTCACTCGTCATTTTCTATAAGAACAAAGAGTCTGGAATGTTAGAATTCCTAGCTACTCTTCCATGACCATGCATGCACTGGCAAGATACTTAGTCATCTCAGGGCCTTACATCCTAGTAATCCATGAGCAGCGTGATCACGTAATCTATGCACATGCTTGGCATAGCTACGTAAGCCCACATGCGCATGTGCAGGGTAATCTATAAAAGTGGGTTTCACTTATTCCTCCGCCCTCTCTTCCTGCACGATCTTTCCATAGGCCTAAGCACTTCTTCTATTTCCTCCCCTTAATAAACTCTTTTTTTTTTTTTTTTTTTTTAATTTCGAGACAGGGTTTCTCTGTGTAGTTTTGGTTCCTGTCCTGGATCTCGCTCTGTAGACCAGGCTGGCCTCAGACTCACAGAGATCCCCATGGCTCTGCCTCCTGAGTGCTGGGATTAAAGACGTGCACCACCACCACTCGGCTTAATAATATAATAACCTCTTATAGTGGGTTTTGTTGTACCTCGTGGCTGTTCTCAAACGGTAAACAGTGCCGCTTAATGAATAACATTGGGCTGCTTAATAAATAACATATATGACTGTGTGAGGGTGTCGGATCCCCTGGAACTGGAGTTACAGACAGTTGTGAGCTGCCATTTGGTTGCAGGGAATTGAATGCAGGTCCCCTGGAAGAGCAGCCAGTGCTCTTAAATGCTAAGCCATCTCTCCAACCCCTTTGGGTCACCTAACCTTTAAATTGCTTACCCCCTAGCCATGGCCAACTTTGGGCAATAAAAGGAAACTTTTTAACAGTCTCCCTTCTGTTCCAGCTCATAAGTGAAGGGCTCTGACTTATTTTATCCCATGTCTGTGAGGTACCTGCATGTATGTCTGCACCCTGCGTGTGCCCTGTGTCCTGGGAGGTCAGAAAAGCGTGTCAGATCTCCTGGAAGAGGGTGTTTGACTCTCTTGGAACTGTAGTTACAGTTGGTTATGAGCCACCGTGTGGGTGCTGGGAATCGAACCTGGGTCCTCTGGAAGAGCAGTTTGTGCTCTTTACTGCTAAGCTGTTTCTCAGGCCCCCAGGTGCTAATCCTTACAGAGTTCCTCTCTTCAGATTTTCCTCCAAATAAGTCACTTGTTCCCTCGTCTGTCTTACCTCCTCATTGCTCTTTTGAGCTGCAGAAGCATGTCTGTCCTGTGCAGGCCTGGGATCCGGATGGTCTAGGAGAAGACTCAGGCCTGTGAGCACCAGACAAGCACCTCCTGACTGACTCACCTCCTGGAACTGGAGAGAAGGTCGCAGTGTAAAGAGTTTGTGTGGAGCAATGACTGCTCTAGACCAGTCAGCTCCAGTTCCTGTGTGAGCCGGACTGGACACTCGGCTTCAGAAACGTTCTCACTCCGCTTCCTTCACCCTCCATGGCCTGCCCAGTTCCCTCACTGAGTCTGAGGAGGGAACAGTAAGGCTCCTCTTGCCTGGGGCCATTTTCCTGGTCTCTGTCGATCCCTCCATTAACTCACCTAGTAGAGTCCAGAGCTCCCCAGCTCCAGGTGAGCAGCTCAGAACAGTAGCATTAACAGGGAAGCGGTGGATAGAAAACAGGGTGTCGAGCCCTGGAGCCTCTTTTCTAAGGGCAGTAATCCACTCACAGCACTAAGCCCTCGGCTGCTGATCCTGTTTTTGGGGGTAGAGGGAGACAGGATTGAAACATGGCTTTGTACATACTAAACCCCTGAGCTATGCCGCTAGCCCCAACTATCCTTCTCTCTTTCCTTTTCCTTCCTCCCTTCGCCCCTCCCTCCCTCCCTCCCTCCCTTCCTTCTAATCTGCAGTAACGGCATCAAACCCAAGGCCTCATCCATGCATGCATGCTGGGCAGGAGCTCTACCACGAGCTCAGTCCTCAGGCCTTAAGCACTTTGCAAAGGACCCTAACTCTTCAGTCCACCACAGTGAGGGTTCAGTTTTGACATGAGTTTTGGAGAGACACAACTGGGCCATAACAATGTCCGCATGGAGGTTAAGTCTTGCCTTCCGCCAGCCCTCTTCCCACCCCATTCCACAGAGAAACTCTCCTGCGTCTGAACGTTTACCTGAGGCTTTCATTTGAACAGAGTTTAGTCATACCTTTGGTTTTTAGTGTTAAACAGAGGGACTTGGCTGGATTGAATAGTATCTCTCTCAAAATTCATGTCTTTAGAAATTTAGAATATGGCCTTGTTTAGAAATAGGATCTTTGAAATTGGCTCAGATGAGGTCATGGTGGATGGGGTGAGGGTTCCAAGACCAGTGTAACTTCATAAGGCAGAGGAGGAAAAATCAGACGTGTAGACACACACAGAGAGAAGGCCGTGTGACTGAGGTGGCGAATGGAGGGATGGATCTACAGTACCAAGCATTGCTGAACTGCCAGGAGCAGAGGAGGCAAGTAAAGATTCTCCATGGAGCCTCGGAGGGCCAGCATGCCTGGCCAGCTACTCAACTTCAGCCTTCTAGCCTCTAGAATGGTGACATAATATTTCCATTCTTTTCAATAATTACCAACTCATTAAATTTTAATTTTATTATGTGTGTGTCTACACATGCACTAAAGTGTGTACATTCCTGCCAGAGTCTGCATTTAGAGGTCAAAGGGCAACTTTCAAGAGTCAGATCTCTCCTTCCAATTCAGGTGGTTAGGATGTCAGTGCCTTGGCCCGCTGAGCCAGCCCACTGTCCCCGTTTTTATTTTTATTACACTTGACAAGTACTAGGCATGGTGACTCATGCCTATTACATTAGCACTTGGGAGGCTGAGGCTGGAGGATCCCATCTCCAAAATCCACAAGGTCAAGCACAGCATCAGTGGATGAGGGCTCAGGATGGCAGGAAGAGGAAATATTTGTGTAACAATAACCCCAGCTATCACATGAAGGGTGAGATGTCCTTATCAGGTTACTGGGAAATTTATGTATATGTAACTGAAGTAGCATGACAATAATAAACAGTTATTGGAAGCATCTTATACAGCAAATACCACCCTAAGTATTTACAGCCTAACAGCATAGACACAATCCAAAAATACAGGGACTTCAAGCCACCACCATCTTGCTTGTAGTTCTGGGAGTCAAGGGCAGGTCCATTGGATGGGGCTCCTGTGTACATCAGTTGGCAAGGTTCACAGCTGCACCCAGCTGATGGCTTCCTTGGCCTGGGCTCACGAGGCAGCAAGCATGGTACTTGCCTTCCAAGAGGCTAGCTTGGGCTTCCTCCCAGCATGGGACTTCTTACATGATAGTGGCCTTCGAAAGGGGTGGATATTAAAAACTTAACATTAGTTACCACACAGCATAACTCTACCACACTCTACTGGTCTGTAAAAGCTTCCTGTTACAGGTGTGAGGGATTACTAGAACCGCAACAGTTTAGCTGAACACAAGTATGTTACCTTATCGTTCTGGAGGTCACAATTCTAAAATGGTCCCTGAGGACTGAACTCGGGTTTAGACAAGGCTGCTTGTCTTTGCAGAGGTTCAGGAGTGGGCATTTTAGTTGCGCTTTCTTTCTTTATTGAATGTTTTGAGACAGGGTCTCACGCAGTTCAATCTGACATAGCCAGCTCTGGCCTCCAGCTCCTTCTCCTCCTGTCTCTACCTTCCCAGTGCTGGGATAGTGGGCATGGAACACTGTACCGGGTGTGTGTGGGTCTGAAGATGGAACCCAGGCCTTCACGAATGCCAGGCAAGCATTCCATCAGCCGAGCTACATCCTCAGCCCAGCCTTTTCTTCTCTCTGTCAATAGTTGCTTACATTACTTGGTTCCTGTGCTCCTTTTGTCTTTAAAGCTACCATGGCTAGTCAAGTCCTTGTCTGGCTGTCTCTCCTGTCTCCCTCCCTCATCTCTAAGGACCCTTGTGGCCTCACCTCAAGGACAGCAGATTAGGAAACAATGCTATCTGCAGCCTAGGTTCCCTTCTGCCATGTAATATGCTATCTGCCTATAGATTCTAGGGGTTAGAGCTGCATATCCTGGAGAGGGGATTGTTGCATGAATCTTAAAAGTTCTTATTAATAAAATCAAACCTGAGGCCAGTTATTGAGGTCAATGCTGGTAGATCAGAGAGACAGAACAAGCTACAGCTATCTCACCTTGCCGAATCCTGAGCTGGTCTTGTCTCCTGAGACTGGAGGCCTCTGAGTCCTCATCTCCGAATGGCTCTCAGCTGAACTGCTGCTAGAAAGCCTGAAAGCTTAACCAGCCAAATGCTTAACCAGCCTAATGCTCTAGTTTCTGGTCCTCACACCTTATAAACCTTTCTGCTTTCTACCACCACTCCCTGGGATTAAAGGCTGCTTTCTGGGATTAAAGGCATGAGTTACCATGCCTGGCTGCTTCCAATGCGGCCTTGAACTCGCAGAGATCCAGAGGGATTTCTGTCTCTGGAATGCTGGGATTAAAGGCGTGAGTGTCACCATTTTCTAGCCTTTGTATCTAGTGGCTGTCTGTTCTCTGACCCCAGATAAGTTTATTAAGGTACGCAATATTTTGGGGAACACAGTACCACAGGGGATGGTCTTCTATGGAGCACATGGTCAAAATCAGTGAGCAGGAGAGTCCAGGCTCCTGGGAAAGGAAAACAGAGTCCACTAGCTGGTGGCAGGAACAGAGCTCTGAGGCTCTCAGTGGTCCCCCACGGCATACATCAATCCATGTTCCCCACAATCTCAGGAGGCAGTGTTCACATTATCCATGTTCCAAAGTAGGAAGCAGGTGGGCAGATGCCACTCTGCCCAGCCCAAGCCCTCCTTTCACTTTTTATTTTGAAACAGCATCTCACTAATTTGCTGAGGTTGGCCTTGAACTCACTTGGTAACTCAGGCTTGCCTTGAGCTTGTGATCCTCCCAAGTGTAGTTGGTTGTTTTGTTGTTGTTGTTGTTTTTTCTCTTTACTCTTTGGGGGCCTACCACCCAGCTCCCAAATAATCACATGGAGACTCTTATTCTTTCTTATGAATGCCTGGCCTTAGCTTGGCTTGTTTCTAGCTAGCTTTTCTTAACTTAAATTATCCCATCTATCTTTTGCCTCTGGGCTTTTATCTTTTTATATACCTTTCTTTACTTCTTACTCCATTGCTGGCTGTGTGGCTGGGTGGCTGGCCCCTGGTGTCCTCCTTCTCTAGCTCTTCCTTTTCAATTCTCCATCTCTTCTTTTCTCTCTCCTCCCAGATTTCTCCTTCTATTTATTCTCTCTGCCTGCCAGCCCTGCCTACCCTTTCTCCTGCCTTGCTATTGGCCATTCAGCTCTTTATTAGACCCACCAGGTGTTTTAGACAGGCACAGTAACACAGCTTCACAGAGTTAAACAAATGCAACATAAAAGAATGTGACACATCTTTGCATCATTAAACGAATGTTCCACAGCATAAACAAATGTAACACATCTTCAACTAATATTCCCCAACACCCAAAAATACTAGGATGATATAAGCCTTTGTCACCAAACTTAGCTCTCAAACCCATCTCTGGTTGCTAGTCCTTATTCATAGGAGCTGTGCACAAGAAGTGGCAGGCTATTTAAAGTCACATTCAAATTTAGAAGGACTGTGAATAAAACCAGGGGTTTTGCTTTGCTTTGTCTTTGTGGTGGTACTGGAGGTTCAACCCAAGATCTTGATAGATATGCTTTCTACCATTGAGTGACACCTCAGCCCTCAAATAGGATGAACTTAATTCATCTGGCCTTTTATTCAGTAACTGTGGAGAACACTGTTCCAAGCTGGAGGGTGATCATAGGTGCAACACGTTAGCTCTAAAAGAGTCACCTCTTTGGGCTGAGTTCTGATCTCTCATTCCAGAGCCTGGGAAAGAGCCTGGTGCAAAGACTTCCAGAAAGAAGGGGACACAGGCCTTTTTACAAAGTCATGCTTTTGGATAAACTCACTGAGCCAGCACACACATCCTGGTGAGCCAGGCTCTGTGCAGAGCACATAGGACAAAAATAACTAAATGAGCCTTGCCTTTCAGAAGTCAGTATGTATGAGTTGAGTGTGGTGACACATACCTATATTCCCAGCTACTGTGGAGTCCCGAGGATCGCTAGGCAACACAGCTCAGTTTATAGCTGTCTACATTTTTATATCCAGGCATGCAGAACAGGAAGATGTTGGCCACAGTTTTTGCCCATCAGCAAGGTAAGGTTTTCTCCTCCAAAATTAATACTCAGAACAGAAGGGGTTACCTTATATTTATCATGTGACACCAATGCTTTCAATTGGTGACAAGAACATGTCCATCCCCTCTCCCCACTCACTCTCCCTGCAGAAGTGGAGATGGATGGAGCCCTGGGTCTCCTCTATGTGAGGCAAGTCCCACACCACTGAGCTACGTGAGTCTCATTTCCAGCACGCACACACAGGCAGCAGGCATGCTGTTCTTGGACTTGCGGAATAAAAACCAAGGCTAGGCATGGAGGTGTGTGCCTTTAATCCTAGGAATCAGGAGGCAGAGGCTAGAGGATCTCTATGAGCTTAAGACCAGCCTGGTCTATGAAACAAGGCTAGCTTGGTGTGTGCAGCAAGGCCTTGTCTAAAACAACAATAAACAAAGGCGTGAAACAGCATGAGCATCCTAGTCACTCAGAATGCTGAGACAGAAGGATTATTTGAGTTCAGGAGTTCAAAGCTTGCCTGGCAACATAGAGAGACTGAAAACAGACAAACAAGGAGAAAGAAAGAGAATTTAAAAAAAGAAGCAACCGGCACAGCTCTTCCAGGCTTGGTGGCACACACTGATAATCCCAGCACTCAGAAGGTTGAGGAAGGGAGATCAGGAGTTCAAGGCCAGCCTTGGCTACATAGCAAGATCAAAGTCAGCCTGAGCTGTCCTGAGCTACATGAGACCCTGTCTTGGAAAACCAGACTAAATGAACAAATAAAGCAAAATTCTGCTTTTCTGAACTCAACACTTACCTTTAAGCACTTCAATCTAAAAGTGACGAGGAAAGATACCAAGAGACGTATGTGCCACCCTGGGTACTTTCTGTCCCCTAAGGCCATATGAGGGGACACAGACACATACCTAGAAGCTCTGACAGGAGTTACCTGAATACTTAGGTTTTAAAGGGGGATCTGGTCCCCCTTGTCCTGACAGCTAGTTCAGGGCTGGGTTCGGTGGGTGGAGCCTGTGATTCAAGCAGGATGATGGGGTCTCTCCTCCAGAGGGGTGCAGAGCAGACACAGTGATTCATGCAGGATGATGGGGTCTCTCCTCCAGAGGGGTGCAGAGCAGACACAGTGATTCATGCAGGATGATGGGGGTCTCTCCTCCAGAGGGGTACAGAGCAGACACAGTGATTCATGCAGGATGATGGGGTCTCTCCTCCAGAGGGGTGCAGAGCAGCACAGTGATTCATGCAGGATGATGGGGGTCTCTCCTCCAGAGGGGTGCAGAGCACACAGTGATTCAAGCAGGATGATGGGGGTCTCTCCTCCAGAGGAGTGCAGAGCAGACACAGTGATTCATGCAGGATGATGGGGTCTCTCCTCCAGAGGGGTGCAGAGCAGACACAGTGATTCATGCAGGACGATGGGGTCTCTCCTCCAGAGGGGTGCAGAACAGACACAATGGGGAAGAGCTATCTTCACGTCTCTGTTAGGGGCCTGGGAAGAGATTTGCTTGCTAGGACACATGACTAAGTGTCAGGCGGAATGGGTGGCATATGGGGTGGGGGAGGGGACATGTGCCTTAGCAACATAAGCAGGAGCCACTGTGGGATGAGGAGTGAGCTGTAGGGACAAGGTCTTTGGTAAGCCTGCTGGTTTTTTAAAAAGTAGCTGAGTGTGAGGAGTTGCTGGTGCCACCCAACAATAGCTCTTCTCAAAGATCTCAGTTAGATAAAGTCTCTGCCCTTCCCCCATCTCGATTTCCTAACCCACCCTGGAGTAAGAGGCGGAGGAGGAACAGAAGAATGGGCAGGCTAGGAATGTCTCTCAGTGATAAAACACCGACCTAACACTTCTGAGTCCTGGGTTTGTGGGCTAGCACCACAAAAACAAAAGAATAGGGTAGAGAAAAGGGGATGGCCACGTCTGGTAAAGGGAAGACAGAGCTTTGAACCGAATGAGGAAGTTGGATGTTTGGGTGAGGTGGAGCCAGGAGGTTCAGGCTGGCTTTCTCATCGGTGCTAGAAAAGGAGGCATATCTGCCCCAGAGAATCATCCAGAGGTGGATCCAGCAGAAGAGAATCAAAGCCATCTCCAGGGTGATGGTTGGTCTCGCTGACAACTTGATTGGACTGAGAAGTGCCTAGGAGTTTCTCACGGTGTACATCTGGTATGTCCCTGAGAGTGTTTCCAGAAATGATTAACTGCAAAGAAAAGGCCTGTCCTGAATGCCTGAGACGTTGTCCAACAGGCTGGGGTCCTGGATGGAATAACAGGAAAGAAGAGGAACTCAATAGCCCAAGCCCGGGTATTCCCTCTGTCTCCCGGCTGTGAGGTGAGCAGTTCTGTTCTCATGCCCTTCCGCCATGATGCCTCACCACTGGCCCAGACACAATGGTGTCAGCCGACCATGGACCAAGACCCCAAACAGTGAGCCAAAGTAGATTCTTCTTCTTTTAAAATGTTTCTTTCCAAGTCGCACGGTGGTGGCACACACCTTTAATCCCAGCACTCGGGAGGCAGAGGCAGGTGGATCTCTGTGAGTTCAAGTCCAGCCTGGGCTACAGAGTGAGTTCCAGGAAAGTCTCCAAAGCTACACAGAGAAACCCTGTCTCAAAAAACAACAAAAACAAAACAAACAAACAAACAAATTAGTTTCTTTCCATCTAACACTTTCTGATTTCAGCCCTGGGCCCATGACTCTGGATAAGAGCCTCAGGAGCTGCCAGGACTGCCCTCAGCCTCTGCCACTCCAGTTCTTCCCTAAACAACAGGACAGGGGGACGTTCCTGCCACTGCGCTCCTTATTATAGCTGTCTGACACCTTGATTGGCCTGGACCGAGGGATTGTGTTTCTTCTCAGTCTTGACCTTTAGCACAAAGGCTATAGAAGGTTAGTGGCAGCTGGGTGTGGTGGGGCATGCCTGTAATCTCAGCACTCAGGGAGCTAAGACAAAGCATCATGAGTTCAAGCCTAACCTGGGAGAGAGTGACACACTGCCTCAAAATAAACGTGTAAGATAATGGCAGAGGTAGGGGAGAAGCATCGTGGTAGAACATGTACAGAGCCCCGGGTTCAATCTTCTGTCCTCAAAACGAAAGTAAAATAGAAGTTTCTTATAGGGCTGGAGAGATGGATCAGCGGTTAACAGCATTGGCTGTTCTAGAAGACCCGGGTTCAACTCCCAGCACCTACATGGCAGCTCACAACTGTCTGTAACTCCTGTTCCAGGGGATCCAACACCCTCACACAGACATACATGCAGGCAAAACATCAATGCACATAAAATTAGAATAAAAGTTTCTTGCAGAGAGAATG
Organism: Peromyscus eremicus; assembly: GCF_949786415.1. Taxonomy (NCBI): domain Eukaryota; kingdom Metazoa; phylum Chordata; class Mammalia; order Rodentia; family Cricetidae; genus Peromyscus; species Peromyscus eremicus. The sequence continues at coordinate 10,884,499 of NC_081426.1, read as the reverse complement.
AGAGACCCCAGGCATCAGAGTGTGTAGAAGTTGATGGGGGAGTATGGTGGTATTTTATTTGTACTGAAATGTGATTTTAATTGTATGTTAATAAATAAAGTTGCCCAGGGGTCAGAGCTATTAGAGCCATAGCAAGAGCATGGCGGTGGTGGCGGACGCCTTTAATCCCAGCACTTGGTAGACAGAGCTAGGTAGATCTCTGTGTGCTCAAGGATACAGCCAACATTGGAGACACACGCCTTTAATCTCAATACCATAGAGGACCTGGAGGGCTGTACATACAGGCAGTGATGAAGCAGTCACGTGTTTGGGTTTACAACCAATGAGAAGGCAGAACAGAAAGACTATTTAATGACATACACACAGGAAGTAGACCTTTTTTAGGAGAGCTCTCTTGGCTGAAGCAGGAAGGGTAAGGCGCTTAGCTCTGACCTCTTGGCTTTCTTCTCTGAATCGGCTCTGTGTTTCTTATTTAATAAGATGGTTGGTTACATCTACAGGGGAGGGGATTAGCTGCAATGGACTAGGTGCTTTTCCTTACATCACACCTCAGAAAGCTGTGGACTCTGGGCTGTTAGATCTCAGAAGCCATAGGGACCATGCACTTTCATTGTAAGCTCTCCTGAACCACACTTGTCTGACCTTCAAATTCTCCATTTGAAACTTAACAGGCCTACAGTGGCCTTTTCTGACCTGGAGACACCTGGTTAATTCACATCTCTTTTTCACAAGTACAGTGTAATTCTAATTAATCTTATCAATAAAAACCAGGAGTCAGATATTGGGGTAAAAACCTGAAAAGTCATTGAAGCAGGGGAACAGCCACAGTCACTTCCTACCTCTCCAGTTCCTCTGACCAAAAAGGGACGAGATCCTATCTCAGCCCCGCCTTACCACTTCCTGTCCTTCTCTCTACGGTCCTCCAAACCTCTATGGTTAACTAGTGGCTAACTCTGCCCTCTGACTCCAAGCAAGCTTTATTTGTCAGAACACAAACAAAATATCACACAACACACAAGGATCACTGTTGTATCCAGAGATGGCCTGAGACCCCGGGGAACTAGAGTTACAGACAAAGGTCCTGAATTCCTTGTGGTCTTAGACTGAGTCCCACAGCAAGCAAAACTGGTTACAAAGAGCATATGCATCTTCCTGTTAACCTGAATAATTGGTTAACATAGACATCCCACTTCTCAATCAGGTTAAATATTAAATATGCATCATAATTTGAGGTCAAGTTCAACTCAAGTGATGTAGACCTGGGGAGAGTGCGCCACCTTCCTATAATGCTCAAGTACACCTCCTCCCTGCCACGGAAAGGGACACTTGGGCTGAGTGACATTCACAGTCACACAGTGATAAGTCTGTGTGAGGAAACCTGTGCCTCTGCTCTGTGTACACTTACTTGAGAAAGTTAGATCTCACACCTTCTACAGCTGTGGACAGAGAGAGCCTGCTCTCCTCCGGGGGTGGGGGTGGGGGTTAGGCATCTTCAAATACCAAACTGTGCCATGGCATACTGGCTAGTTCCATTGTTCTTCCAGAGATCCCTTTTCCAGGAATGTCCTTGAGATTTTTTTTTTCTTTTGTCCTCACCCCCTTGAAATCTTTTAAACACCTGCTTCATCCAGAATCACAAGAAAACTGAATCTTTCTAAGTCTAATTGGGTGAAGTTGGTCAACCTTGGGCCATTTTCTTGGGCCCACCACCTTTGTTATCACTGCTTCTCACAAGAAACCTTAAAGGAACTAACGTTGCTCTCGGGCTTAAGCTTTGCCTCATCTTCCACGCTCTGTCTAGCCTTTCAAACTCTTTGTTTCAAGGTTGATCCTGTGTCCTTGTCCCCCACCCCTTCTCTGTTCCTCTCCCATACATTGCAAACACCAATTCCAGTGAAATTTCTCAGCAGCTCACAGTCAGTGCGCAGGGCTGGGTTATTTTGCTTCGGGTATGTACACACCATTCTCAGAGACACACCATTCTCTACTCAAGTCTGTGCACATGCCAGCTTGCCTGATCGTTTGGGGTTGTCCCAGGTGGGCCACGGATGTTAGCTTACTCTTCTGGAGAGTACAGATATCCTAAATCCAGTGCCAGTATCACCCAGACATTTTGAATTTATCTGACTAGCAATCACTCTTGTACCTACAGGAAGAAATGAAGGCATGTGGTGATGCCTGATGTGCAGGAAATCTTTGTTCAGTGTTAAAAAGCAAGACAGGGGTGTGGGGAGGGAGAGGGCAGTTAGGAAGGAATTAAAGCCAACAACCCTGGAAGGTCATCTTGGAAAATTAGGAAATCCGGTTTTTTTTTTTTTTTTTTTGGTTTTTTTTCTTTTTTCTTTTATAAACCTCAAATCTTGCTGCAGCTCCCTCTGGCTTTCATTTCCAACCTCTTGTCTCTTACAGAAAAGGAAGATGACTTTAAAACTAAATGTAAGGTCTTCTAGAAATAGGATGAGCGGTCTTCTCTTAGCCCAGTGGCAGAATTTTCTTTTCCACTATTAAAAGCTGCGTGGGCTATCCTTTTCTTTAAACACAGAGAAGCTGAACTGTGGAACTCCTCTCCAAATAATTAGTTTTTCCAGTGGACTCGAAAAGCCCCACACTTCCTGTTATTTTATATGGCTGAGATTTGTAACCGGAGCTGCTGCCCAGGGTTCCACAACATTTCACCTACTGAGGTGCCCGACGCAAATAATCCGCCACTGCCAGTCGAACAGTTAGGGCTTGTTCTGGCCGAAGAGAAAAGCCCAGAGGTGAAGTGCTTGGACGGAAGCCTTTAGTGGATGCTCACCCACAGTGCTCTGCTTCCCAGCATTAACATTTGGAAGTGTCGCCACCACGCCACAATAAAAGACGTTCTAAAATAGTTGGCTCGTGTGGTAAGCTAGTATTTGTGAGTTCATAAAAACAACAGCCTTCTAGTTATCTGCAAGCCAAAATGCTTGGTGGTTGCTTCAGATCTGCCTCATGTGCTTCATTATCTATGAGCTGGAAGACCAGAGCCAAACCTGGGAGTCTGGGTTTAGGGGTGTTGAGGTGACTCCCCGATCGATCCCTTCTCCCAGTCATCTCTCTCCTGCTCCTCATAGAGTGACATTCGCTTGTGATCATCAAGATGAGTTTGTTCTGTTTCAAACCCTCTCCACTTCCTGCAAACGCCCCCCTCCCCCACCCACCCGCGGCCTGCTTCCTACACTTCACAAATGGACGTCATTGAACCAGACCCTCAGCTTCCTGCCCCAGCTCCGCCTTCATCCTTGCCATCCCCACCTACCCTCACCCCTTGGGGGATGCTCCCTGCCCTGAGCTTAGGCTCCATACTGGTAGTGGGGATCCCAGCCCCTCCTGTGCCTTCCAGCCTCACACTGCACAGTCTCTTCTCCCCTGTATTCGGCTCCTAACCGCGCACGCGCCACCTGCCACCCCCACACCGAATTGACTGCTTAATGTCGTTTCTCAAGACAAAACAGGAACATCTCTTCAAAACCACAGCCCCTCTTCTCTATTACTCTTTCTTTTAAAGAATATTTTATTTATGGTATTTGTGTGTGTGTGTGTGTGTGTGTGTGTGTGTGTGTGTGTGTGTGTGTGTGTGTATTGGAGGGTGTGGAGGTCAGGAGACAACTTTATAGGAGTCAGTTCTCTCCTTCCACCTTGGTGGATGCTGGAGAAAGAACTTAGGTCCTGGGGACTGATGTCAAATCAAGTACTTTTACCTGCTGAGCCAAATCCACGGCGCTCTCTTCTCTTCTTCCCAATGAATCTTTCAGAACAAGCTCAACTTTCTTAGTCCCCACTTAGTCCCATGGCTTCCCTCTAGAGTGCTCGCCTGGCCTGCCATTGTCCCCTGGGGGAGAATTCACCCCAACGCTGCCTCCTTGGGGCACCAACGCGCTTAGCTGTTTTCCTCCTCCATCTTTGTTCTTTTTGTTTCCCCTCTTTTTTCCTTTTTTGAGACAGGCTAGCTTGAACTCCTGGTCCCACCTCAACCTCCCAAGTGCGGGGATTCCAGGAGTGTGTCGGGACACCCAGCTGCCTGCTCACTCTCCGTCTTCTCCGTTGGCCCGTCAGTCTCCACGGGGTCATTAAATGCTTTTTTTTTTTTTTTTTTTTTTTTTTTGGCCTCACTGTCTTAGGTCCTTGCTAACCATATCTACTACTCAGAATATGCAGTTGGGTTTCTCATAGGCATGCCCAAACCTCAGCTCATGCGTGCTCCCCCCAGACATGCTCCCCCATCTCTGATTCCTATGCAGCGAAAGATCTATCCTCCAGGTTGCTCAAGTTAGAAACCTAGATATTCTGACTCTTTTTCCTATTTCTCAATGTACTCTTTAGCCCTGGGCATTTTAATTAATTATTATCTTTATGTTGTGTGTATGAGTGCTTTGCCTGAATGCATATAGGCCAGTACATGGCCTTAGAGCCCCTAGAACCAGTTACAATAGTCGTGAGCCATTATGTAGGTGCTGGGAACCCAAGCTGGGTCCTGTGCAAGAACAGCGAGAGGTCTTAACCAGTGAGCCACCTCTCCAGCCCCTAACCTGGAAAGTTCTTATCTGCATTCACCTTTCCAACTCCACGTCTTTTCTCCAGCCTTGGGCACCATGTGCTCCCTTCCCTGTCACTGCAGTCAGAGTCCTAACGTCCACTCTCAGTCCCCCTAAACTGTTCTCCACAGTGTTGCTGGGTCACAGTCCTCTCCTGATGGGAGCCTTTCGGGACACATTAGACACAAGCCCTTGATTGTGTCCTTCCTCTCCCGGCATGTCTGCTTTCCGCTTGGAGAAATGCCTTACCTCAGGCATGCCTATCCAGGGGCAGTGTGGATGCCTCTGAAAGTACAAGAGAGTTGGCTTCTAAAGAGTGAAACGCGACTCAATGAGCAATGCAAGAAGGGGAAAGGTGGGCAGATTAACTTCTTCTCTCTGCTTAGAAGTTCTGAGAAGCTAGGCATGATGGGTCATGTCTACAATCCCAGCACTTGGAAGCTGAGGCAGGAAAATTACCAAGAATTTGAGGTCAGCCTGAGCTATGAAGTAAGACCCTGTCTCAAATTGAAAAAAAAAAAATTCTGAGGCATAGTTTTCCTTGGAAATTCTCTAGAAAAGTCCTGAGTGCTGAACAAACATCCCTGCTATGGTCCTGCACCTCCTTGTGACATAGCCACCAGAGCGGTGGCACTCTTTCATGTGTCCGACCCTCCCTGTCCTAGGCTTTCACCTCCCGAGGAAGTGTCACTGTTTCGTCTTTAACTCAGACTTAACTTCCTCGCGGTCCCAGCCAGACAGTGCTGCGGATGAAGACAGATGTCTGTCTCAGGCCCACATGAATTCATTCCTGCCCGCTTGGTGAGGCTCTCATCCTTTGCCACTTTCTTGTCGACCACCGAGTTCTTTACCCATGCCAAGTCTTCACATGCTGGAAGTCTGTATGGAAACGCGTGTTCTCTGCCACCTCATGACCTCACCTGGCTAATTACTTTCCTGCCAGGCTCAGTCTCCATGTTCCTGTGACACCGTTCTGGCCTTCCTTGGCTAACCTCCTTCCCAAGTCTCCTCTGTGACCTGTGTTAGGGGCTGAGAAAGCAGTCCTCTCACGGAGTTTATGTTCCTTACATTGCCCAGCCAATGTTTTAATTAATATTGTTCTAATTAATATGCACTGACTAATTTTAATAAGAGAAATGTCCTAAGGGACAAAGGAAAGGAGAGACAAGGCTTTATCCACTGAGCCATCTCCCCAGCCCTGCGAAATCGTATCCAAAGATGTTTATGTGTTGGCAGAGAATATCACTGGTTCTAGAGAACATTTCTAAAGATCCTTGTTAATAGAATAGTTTGAGTAAAGTCAGGATTTTATTTTGCTGCCTGCACTGTACTTTTGGGGGATCCATAACTTTATAACCTAGACCTGGAAAGTAGTAACTGTAAAATCCAACTGTTACCTAAGCAAATGCTGACATGTCTTGTGGGACTGTGTGGTGTGTAAACTTGCTGTTCCTCGCTGGGGCCGTGAAGGCTCCGCAGACACTTGGGCTATTTCTTTCACAATTTGAAGGCTGTCTTTTCTAAATAGTTTATCAGTGAGTGCCAATACAATAAATGTTCCCCAATGCAAAGAAACCCCAGTAACACTTGAAACAGCAGGAAACTGATTTATTATCCTACATCATTACATTGAAGACAACGAGCTTTCCATTGAAGAGTGGGCAACGGTCTCTGCAGGACCAGCCTTGACCTCTTGACTTTTTCTCAAGGTGCTCAGTAGGTAGGTAGATGATAGGCAGATAGATAGATAGATAGATAGATAGATAGATAGATAGATAGATAGATAAATAGATAGATGATAGACAGATTGTGGTGGTTTGAATAGGAATGGCTACCACAGACTCAAGTATTTGAATGACTAGCCCGTAGAGAGTGGCACTATTAGGAGGTGTGTCCTTGTTGGAGTAGATATGGCCTTGTTGGAGGAAGTGTGTCACTGTAGAGGTGGGCTTTAAAGTCTTATATGTTCAAGCTAGGCCTAGTGTGACACAGTCTCTTCCTACTGCCTACAGATCAAGATGTAGAACTCTCAGCTCCTTCTCCAGCACCCTGTCTGCTATATTTCCAATCATGATGATAATAGACTAAACCTCTGAACTGTAAGCCAGCCCCAATTAAATGTTTTCCTTTATAAGAGTTGCCATGGTCATGGTGTCTCTTCACAGCAATAGAAATCCTAAAATAAGACACAGATTCAACTAAGCTTCAACTAGGAGGAGATTTGGAGTAAAAACTATATTGCCTAGCCTCTCTTGCAGCTAGATGTGGTGGAGTAATGGTGTGTGAATACAGTTGTATGAATCTTTCAGTGACTTCAAGGAGCAGGAGCTTTTCATCCTTTGGGGTTGAAGGCCTATATTGGAGCAATAGACTAATACAGATGAAAAAGACAGGGTCCTAGCCCAGGGGTAGATTGTGTGTCCATAGTCCCAGTTAATTGGGAGACTCAGGCTGGAGGATGACTTAGTCCCAACAAGGGCAATAGACTGAGACTGTATTCTAAATTGGAAAATACAGAGTCCCTGTCCTCTGACCATGGACTGATCAGAGCTGCTGAGGTGTTTTAAAGGAAATTCTAGACAATATGCGGTTTTGTCTGTGTGTATTTTGGTATGCATGACCGAAAGGGGAAAGAATTTATTTTCTCTATTTGCTGCATGTGTGTGCATGTTGGTGTGTGTAGGTGAATGTGTGTGTGTGTGTGTGTGTGTGTGCCAGTGTTCATATACTTGTGTGCTTGGGTGTGTACAAGATGACAACCTTGTGTGTTATTTCTCAGGCTCCAGCAACCTGGTTTTGTTGTTTGTTTGTTTCTTTAGACAGTCTCTACCTTCCTGGCACTGGGGTTACAAGTGTGTGACACTATGCCTACCTTAGGCTAGAGGACTGAATTTTTGGGCTAGCCTGGGCCACATAACAATATTGTATCTCAGGGTGGGGGGATTCCAGGAGAGAGCTCAGTCAGTGAGGTACCAGCATTGCAAGGACAAGGATCTGAATTTAAAAGTTGGGCATTAGTGGGATGGTGATGGTGCACGCCTTCAATCCCAGCACTTGGGAGGCAGAGGAAGGCAGATCTCTGTGAGTTCGAAGCCTTCCTGGTCTACAAAGTGAGTTCTAAAACAGCCAGGGCTACACAGAGAAACCTTGTCTCAAAAAAAAAAATCAATACCATCAGTCCTCCAGCCTAAGCTTCTCGTGCAGCTGGATTAGTAGGCATGGAACACTACACTTTAGTGTCCTTTAGCACTCAGTCTGTATTCCATGTTTGTGATTGAGGCAACACCAAGAAATTATGTATTAGCACAATTGCATTAAGATAATTCTCTTCTAGGATGAAGGAGTTAAAATCCCCCTAACAGTTCAAGTTGAAAACTATAGGTCACAGTATGCACACTTCTTCATCCTCAAGATGTCTTTTGGCTCGAAGACATCGAAGATGATGCAGCCTCCTCCTTCTTTTTCTTCTCCCCATTTTTAAATTGTTTTTAAAATTTGACTTTCCAAACAGAAGCAAAGTAGAATCCTTTTAGCAAGCCAGGGAAACATATTCCCAGGAGCATAGTTTGGGAAACTTTGTTTTAGAAGAACAACCAGTTGAATAACAGGTGTATTGCTATACACCTCTGATCCCAGCACTCAGAAGGAGGAAGCAGAAGATTCAGGATCTCAATGCCAGCCTGATACACCTTAGACCATGTCTCAAAAACACAAACCCAGTTCCTTTTCATTTTGATATGTGTGTAGTAAGCGTGCGTGTATACATTTTACTTGTGTATAGGTACATTCATATGAGTGTGTATTTGGTGTCCCACAGTTGTGCAGAGAATATTCCTTGAGTGCTCTTATACCTTATTCATTGTAGCAGAGTCTCTCAATCAAACCCAGAATTTGCCAATATGGCTACTCTTGCTAGCCAGCTTACTCTGGGGACTCTAAGCCGTCAATCACCGGTGGACGTCCACAGCCAATTGGCATTTACGTGTGTTCTCGGTGCCCAAGCTCTGGTTCTCATGCTTATGCTTTTACCACTAGTCATCTCCCTAGGCCCCAAAACCATGGTCGGTTTTTTGGCGGGGGGTGGGGGGGTGGGGGAGTGGGGGAGCATTCAGGGGCTCACTCTGTAGCCCTGGCTAACCTGGAACTCACTGTGTAGACAAGGCTGTCCTCAAACTCAGAGCGATCTGCCCGCATCTGCCTCCTGGGTTCTGGGATTGAGTAAGGCGTGCACCACCATGCCTGACTCTAAAACCAAATTTTACAGAAGAAGAAAAGAAAAATACCCAGTTAAAAGAAAGTATCATTGAACTCAGTGCTTTGGTATTTGAGAGCCATTGTGGGGGCTCTGACTATGCAGGGTTCTCTCTTTTTAACAGTATCCCACTCTAAAAAGAAGGATGGAGCAATCCCTCTCAGTTGTGACTCCCAGCACAGCTGTGAGATTAGCAAGCACTGGAATAAAACACTGCAAATCTTAAGCAGACAGAGAAGCATGGTTATAAAGTTAGAATCAGGTCAAAGCCATCTGTGGCAAGAGCCTCGGCTAGGCAGCCCTGTCTGAAGGCAGCTAATCCCCAAGAAATATTTGCAGTAAGGGCCTGTGAAGCGGCAAAGCAATATGCCACAGAGCACGACAGCATTCCAGTTTCCCAGCTATGAGAGTAACTAGCATAAATACCTCATAGCAACACGCTGCCAATGCTGTCGTCTAAATTAAAGGAATGATTTCATTAATTGATGCTTCAATGGCTGGCTAAATATTTACACACTCCACAAGCACTGTACTCAAAATTTACAATTGCAAAGCAGCCTGCAGCAACCAAAATATTGATTGAGTCATAAAAACTCAAGGTTATTAACCCAAGTGTCTCCCTGCTTTGTATCAAACTAATCGTGGGGCCAAGGAATGCAATTTCTGAGACAATTACCAGCAATGGGGACTTCAATGACTTTGTCTCATTGTATCGAATAAATAAACAGTAGCTGCCTGAACCAGGACACCGAGTGAGGTCCCTGCCAAATGCCAGTGTTAATCAAAACATTTCCCTTCCCAGGCCTAGACAACTCTTTATCTGAATCTAGACCTGTGCACATGCCGAGTATGAAACCGTGTCCCTGAGCCTCTGTATTTCTCCAGGCAGACGTCACTCTCGGACGGTACATTGGCAGCTTTCAAGTCTGGGAAAGAAAAACAAAGTAAGTACGAGTTGTCAAATAGTGAACAGTGTCTCCATCGCCCAGGTCTTCTGGGCTGGCTTGATGCTGCGACAGAAACTCAAGGTTAGCTTGGCAAGGTCCCTGTGGAGGGTGGCTTTATGCTGCTGTGTTGTGGGTTGTTTTGTTTTGTTGTTTTGTTTTGTTTTGTTTTGTTTTGTTTGAGGAGTCAGGCAACATTCCCCTTAAACTCAGGACATAGCTGGGTGTAGCTTGATCAACGGTTGCAAAACAATGTCTCAAACTTGGGGTGGTCACAAACTGTCTCAAGTTAGGTCTGGCTACTATCCTCAATAAGCCAATAAAAAGAACCAAATGAATACTGGAAAGTATAGAAAGAAAAATCCATTTAATGTGGCCACATTAGGAAGAGAAACAGAGTCCAGAGTCTGTCTTCAGTGGCCTGAAGTGAGATCAAAATTTCAGCAGAGGGCCAAGGCTATCCAAGCAGTCACGGTCAAGGTGTGTGTGTGTGCCCACCGGTAACCATCATTATTTGGGTTTTGGTCCCACCCTGCAAGGTGGTTTGACAAGTTGTTTAGAACTGTTTGAAATTTCTTCCTGGGTGACAAGTTCCCTCTCTGCTGACACCCTTTCCTTCTCCCAGCATGTGAGTCCTGAAGAAATTCCCACTTCTTTGGAGTCCATGTTTCAACAGTTTGATGGACTGAGAGACACAGAGTCTCTTTAGAATGTCTTCATTTCTGCCAGGCCTGCTACGGACGGACAGGGAGGAAGCGACTCTCAGCCGACAGTGGGGAGATGTGAAGGAAGCCAGCTGAGCCGGCTTACGGCGACAGGCACTGTCTGTAGGGCCAGTGGTCAACAGCAGGCAGGACCACACAGAGCAGTGGAGGTGTCGTAATGCTGGGGGATCAGTAACCCGTCCAGTGAGAAATCACGTCACACACTTAGACAGTGATAAAGAGAACAGCTCTTCAATACTAGCGTGTGATGGGTTCTGGCTAACTCACAAAAGGAAACCAGCCTCAAACAGAAAAATTTACCGGCTCACGTAGACCTCAGGTTTGTTTATGCGTTTCAAATACACTGTCATCCATATAATCCTTCAGGCCCAGGCCCCAGGTTACACTTTGAACAACTTAAACAGAGGCAGGAGTCTGCCAGATATTTCCAGAATTATGTCTTAAGTACACCAGTGTTGTTCTTTTTGACTAGTTGCTACCGGGAGTCCCCTTGCCCATCGGGCAGACGTGCTTTTCCTGATAAGAGTGCCCACCTTTGTGTCCAGGATTATTGTTTCAGATGTTCTCCTGGGCACAGCTGATTTATCAGTGCAACCCTGAAGTTACAGGCTGTGAAGGAAGAAGCTTTACGCTGCAGTCTGAATGTCTGTGTACCCTCCTCACTCATTTACTGGGATCCCAGCCCAGGAGATAGGGTCTTCGGGGGCGATTAGGTGGTGGGTGGGGACCCTCATGAATAGGATCAACACTCCTATTGTAAGAGGCCAGAGACAAACTCTTGTCTTTGTCCACATCAAGACATATTAATCCAGAACCTGCTGGTCCCTTGTTTCTGCACTTCCCAGCTTTTAGAACTGCAAGAAGCATTCCCACTAAAACAAGGAACGAGACAAGGATGAGCATACTCTCCCCTTTCTTCAGCATGGTGCTGGAAGTCTTCGCTAGACCAGCAAGGCCAGAAAAGCAAATAAAAGGGATAAAATATGAGAGGAAAAAGCCAGAGTATCCTTATTTGCAGATGATACAATCCTATAAGTAAGAGCCCCTGAAAACTCCACCAGAACATTACTAGGTCTGGTAAACACTGTCTGCAAAGTGGCAGAATACACACATCATTAGCATGTGGAAATCAGTAGTTCTCCAACACACCAACAATAAGCATGCTGAGAATGAAATCAGGGCAACCATCCCATTCACAATCACCACTAAAAACAAGTCAACAAGCAAAACAACAGACACCTTGGCACAAACCTGGGCAAGGACGTGCAGTACCTCTGTAAAGGAAACCCATGGCCAAGGATTAGGGGAATCTCCCTTCAAGCTCTGAAGTGCAGGTCTGGGACGGGCCACACAATGAAGAAGCACTTTAATCAACCCTGGTTTTTCTTAGTTTTTCCTTCTTCTGATACTGGGGATTGAACCCAGGGCCTTTTGCACATTACACATACACTCTGTTGCTGTTTTGCAGCCTTGTCTCTGAATTAGTGATCTCTAGGGGAATAGAACTTACAGAATGAATATATATACATATATATTCATTTATTTATTCTATATTATAATATATTTGTATATATTCGTTTATTAGAATGGCTCACAGGCTGTGGTCCAGGTAGTCCAACAATGGCTGTCTACCAACAGAAGGCCCAAGAATCTAGCAGTTGTTCAGTCCACCAGGCTGGCTGTCTTTGCTAGTCTTTGCTACACGCTGAGACCCTGAATAAGTAGGCACCAATGCCTGTGAAGGAATGGACTTGCCCACAAGAACAAGAGCAAGTGGGCAAAGAGCGAAAGCTTCCCTCTACCATGTCCTCATGTAGGCTGCCACCAGATCCTCCCACCTCAAAAGATCTGGACTGAACCCAGCAGTGGTGGCACACGCCTTTAATCCCAGCACTCGGGAGGCAGAGGCAGGCAGATCTCCCTTGAGTTCAAGGCCAGCCTGGGCTAAAGAGAAACTTTGTCTGGAAAAAAAAACAAAACAAAAAAACCCCAACAACAACAACAACAAAAGATCTGGATTAAAAGTGGGTCATCTCACTTCAAATGATTTAATTAAGAAAAAAAGAAAACCTCACAGGTGTGCCCAGCCGTTTGGGTCTTAGTTCACTCCAGATGTAGTCAAGTTGACAACCGAGAATAGCCACCACAGCCCCCGGCAGTTTTATCTACTGAAGGCAGAGACGGGCTTCCCTACAGCCAGGAGAGAGCCTGTTCGGTCAGAGGCGGAAGTGGAAAGAAGGTGAGCAAGGGAGGTAGATGGCAGTCCAGGGCTTCAGTGTGGGGTCTCACTCGTGGTGCCCACACTTGGAAGGTGTGACTACGCTTCCAGAATGCCTGGAGAAGCCATCAAATCCGGCTCTCAGCCTTCCATAATCTGTCATGAGAAGCCTAGTGCCCACCAGCCACCCCTCAGAGGGCCTATTGCTTGAAGTGGCCAGGGAACTAAACATAAACTACAAGCTTTGACAGGGATGGGGGTGGGGAGCATGGTTCTCCAACTCTCTTGATACTGCTATGTCAAGAAAGTCCACTTGTTTCCAGAAGTGGAGGTGACTAGGGGACCTGATACCTCATGTGAATGCATACCTTTGATCCGTTACTGCTGAAGTCAGACTTAGTTCAATCCAGCCTTCCAGGACACAGACAGGACTCGGATGTGAGGCCGGGGCTGATCACAAATGGCCTTGGAAGCCATTTCTATAAGCTGGGCTTTGCCTTTGAACAGTGGGTGTGACCATGGAAGACTTTCAGGCGTAGGAGCAGCATGCCTGGATTTGGTAAAAATAAAATAAAACATAGTTTTAAAGGATTGGGATGGGCCTAGGGGATGAGAAAAGGCCAGCCCTGGGTGATTGGGGGAACGGGAGAATCCGGCATCGGCTTGAATCGGGGCATTGATGGTGCCATTGGGGAGAGGGGAAGGGATCTCCTTTCTCTTGCTTGTGAGACAGTGTTCCACTACGCAGCCTTGGCTGGGCTGAACCCACAGCAGCCCTCTTGCTTCTGCCCCTGGTGTTCTGGATAGGCATTTGCCACCATGCCTGTATTATCAACTGTATCAGGTCAGTACGCTTGCAGTACTCTACAGGGGAGGAGACTGAGAAGTCAAATGATGTGCCCACATAGTTCCTGATTGGACGTGACAGAGTGAGGAAGACATGCAGCATGAGTCTGGATGGTGAGGCTTTTTGAGACGGTACTGTAGGGTGAGGAGAAGCAGGGCTTTCAGGAGGTTAGGCTAGAATTCCTCCTGGACTCGCTGGGTTATAGAGGTGAAGACATCCAGCCTCGTCTCCCTGCGGCCCTCTTAAAAACTCCAGAATGATACGCTTTGCTTTTCTCTTCCCTAAGGGGCTGTAAGGAGATGCTGGATGGGAAAGCAGACTCAGTGATTACTGCTGTGGGTTCATTTTAAAGCTTTGGGGTTGTGCCCAGCTATGGGGTGTTTATCTCTGAATCATGAGAGATGAAGCCCTTCTCTTTTCATGGGCAGCCACCACCACCACCACCTCATGCGTTTAATTGTCTCGTTTTGCATGGAAAGCCCTTTCTTTGGCAAAGGATTCATCGCCCAAGAGACCAGAATGAATCAAGTAAATATGTGGTTGGAGGGTTTCTAAAAATCTGCAGTTTAGCCCAGGAGATGAGGAAGATTCCTATCCCCCAGGTAAGCAGCGATTAAACGGGACATCCAAATATGCATTATGTACCTGATTGGCCCACGACATAATTATGTATTTTAAGAATATTTTAAACATGTGTCTGACATCCCTCCACACTGTTTCAATCCACCAAGTAATTCTATACTTAGAACATGTGTTCTGCATAGTGAGTCGTTTTATAAACCCTCGTTAAAGGGAACCAAAGTAAAAAGCTGCAGCTGTAGCCCATTTTTCAGAAGTGTTTATGCCAACCAAAGGCAGATAGAGCTAAACAAATCAGAGTCGTAAGCTGTCCACGTGGAGCTTGCTCCTTGCCTGGGTAGTGTTCCTCAAGGGTGAACCTGTACTGCGGGAGTGGGCTTTGAGGCTCCTGGGATCCCTTCCATAGCCCAGCTAGCCGCCGCCAACGGCGGCAAAGGGAGAAAATGGAGGAATAATAAGGCAAGACTTGGTTGTAGCCCCTCCCCGCAGGAAAACTCCCAGGGCTCTGAGAATGAGAAGCTGGCTTTCTGGCAGCTGGCTGGCAAGTGAGAAAAAGGCTAGGGTCTGGCTTTCCCTAATGTGCTGCATTGGCCAAGGGCAAGAGCGAGTAATATGACTTGGAAATTTGAGGGGTCACTCAAGAAGAAGCACAGGGTCCTTCTGCAAACCTCAGAATGGATGCCTGAGGTCAGTGGCTCTCCTGGGTTCCCTGTTCAGAAACATGCCATGGTTTCAGAACTTTCGGCCTCAACTGCTGTTAGGCAACAGCAACTCACACAGAGCCTTGGTTTTCCAAGTGTTGCAGTTTCTCTTAAGTCTTTAAAAATGCCATTTCCAGGGCCGGAGAAATGGCTCTGTGGTGTAGAGCCCTGGATGCTCCTCTAGAGGACCCAGGTTCAATTCCCAGTATTCACATGGCAGATTACAACTGTCTGTAACTCCAGTTCCAGGACATCCATGGCACTAGGGACGCACATGGTGTGCATATATACGCATGCCAGCAAAATACACATAAAATAAATATTTTTTAAAGTGCTGTTTGCATATTAACTCTTTCAAGCTGTAAGGGACTGGCATTCACTAAGCTTGCCTCCCCGCTCCCTCCCCGAGTTTGAAATAGGAAGGAAGCAAAGTAACTTTCAAACTGAATGGATTTGGTGAAAGGGTAGGACAGAAGCATTCTCAGCTAGTGTAGTTGGGGGTAAATTTTTTACAAATTATTATTGTGTGTATGGGTGTTTGGCCTACATGTATGCTGTACATCACATGTGTGTAGTGCCTGCAAAGGCTAAAACAGGGACTGCAGTTGAAGAAGGTTGTAAGCTACCACATGAGGGCTGGGACTCAAACCCGGGTCCTCTGGAAGAGCAGCCAGTGCTCTCAACCACTAAGGCATCTCCCCAGCTCTAGGGCTTCATTTTAAGGCCAGAAATGCTGCAGAGGAGGGAAAAGGTGGTTGGGAACTTAGGGTCACACTTGGAAGGATGTTCAGGAAGGCAAGTGAAGAAGAAATTCACCCAATCATCCAAGTCTAAGAATCAGGAAAAGATGAGAGGAGGCTGAGGAGTAAACAGGAATGTGACTAAATACTAAGCGGAGAGCCGGGAAACCGTAGTAACTGGAGGGAAACTTCGGGGGAAGAAAAAGGGAAACATCCAGAGGAAGACAGGTCGATCAGAGTACAGGCTTTGCTCACTTCGGACCGTTTTCTCTCCATACCCTTGGAAAAGATCCACGGCCGGAGAAACACACAGCGCCCCTCCTGTGGAATTGTGGGCGTTAGAAGAGTGTGGAGCGACACCTAGCCTCTGAAACCTGGCGAATTCTTTTGATGTTGGTTTTTAAACATCTGCCCTAATCAGTTTTGAAATATGACACATGCATTCTTCCAACGTTTAATGTCTAAAGCAATCGATGCTTCTGGACAAAGTTGGACATGAACTGTGGAAGGTGCCCAAGTGGGTCTTGGCATGGCCTCACGTGTTTTAAGAATCTGTGACCTCACAGCTGTATCAGGTAAGGTAGCTGAGTGGCCCTGGGCTTCCTAGTGGGTCGCACGTCCATTGTCAGCAAGGTGTGGTTGTACTGGACGGGGACAGTGGCTGACAGTCTAATAGTCACTATTTAAGGAGCACAATCCATGCTCAAAGCTGCCACAAGCACTTCACCTGTTCCTTCCAAAAACCTTGCATAATAGGGTTAATCAGCCTCTTTCACAAAGGGAATCTAGAATGATCCTGGCCTCACAAGTGCCTACCTACCTGCCTGCTTATCTGTTTTTCTTTTTCTTGTGCTGGTTCAAGCCCAGAGCCTACACTTATGGGTGTTAGGCAAGTGTTCTACCATTCAGCTACATTAAAAAATTTGGAGACCACGTCTCATTGTATACCCTGACAGGCCTTGAACTTGAGATCCCTTTGCCTCCTGAGTGCTGAGACATCACTAGGCATCACCATCCTAACTCTTCAGTGTTTGCCTGTTTGACTACCTAGAGGCAGTGTCCTTGCTGAATTACCATTCTCCACCAGGGTACCTGTCACCTAGCCAGACTATTCCTCCCATCATTTAACAGCTCAGCTGGGAGCTGTAGTTCGATAGTATAACAAAAAACCCAGAAAGATCACCTTCTCCCCACAGTTTACTTGGTCATCAGCCACAACCTGCCACTTGCTAGGTCCTTTCTAGGGCATGAAGAAATCTGTGTGTCCAAAGGACTTGTTAAGAAAACATTTAGATGTATAGTTGTCTACGTACAGTCAGCCAACAATGGTTTATTGAGCATTTGCTCAATATAGGCCACTTCTGGGTCCAGGATGGAGCAGTGACCCAAACAGACCAAAAATCTCTGTCCCTGGGGAGCTTATGCCCAAAGGGCAGAGAGAAAATAACTGCAGCGTTCTTCATGCCAGACAGTGACAGGTGAAGAGCAGTAAGTGAAGAGAAAGAGAGTGGAAATGCAGGGACCTTTATGCAGTCACCTGAGAGGAATACCTGTACAGATGACGACTGAGGAAAGGCCTGCACAGGGAAGAGATCCCATCATTGGCCAGTGCAGAGGCCAGGCCCAGTTCACAAGGTGCTACGGTCAGCCGAGCAGGGAAGGGCAAGGAGGGGATGCTGGGACAGACAGAGAGAGAAGGGGAGGGCAGGGCATTCCTAGCTGGGAGGGCTGTGGCTTCACTAGAAATAAAGACAAGAAGTCATTAAAAGGTTTCAAGAGGAAGATGATGCTAATTTTTAAGTCCTTCCTGTGATTTTGGTCTTTTCCTTTCAACTCTAATATAAATATTGTATCAACTATATGTCTAAATGTTGTCTTAACTGCCAGCTAACCACAGGCTTTTTGCTCTTACTGGGGACGCATGTACTTCTTCTTGAAATGGTGCCACATGGACCCTCTGATCATCCAACCCAAGTTTCCCCAAGCACGGCTTTATCTCTACACTATGTGGCCACTCCATTGGCACTCAAGCAGACTTTCACTTTTTCTTGGTTTCCACGCTTTTGCTGTGTCTTTGCGCAGAGCATGTCTGATGGTTCTTGCCTGTGAGGCCCAGAAGCTGCACACCTTTATCCCCTTTTCTAGCACTTTATTTTCTTTCCTTGACTTAGCACCTCCTAAGCTTTCCCTTAGACTCTCTGGTGACATATATTTTTTTTAATCAGCTTACTTCAGCTACTGTGTTGTGAACATACTACGGTTTTACAAGAGACTGAGACTGGAACACAGAAAGGTCTGGACTTGCATTGGTCACAGTTTTCCAGAGAAACAGAGCGAGGCAGCTCAATGAGATTTATTACATAGAATTGGCTCACAAGAAACTGAAGACTGAGAAGTCCTAGACTGCCATCTGCAAGCCAGTCACAAGCATCTTGGTGGTATAGGTCTAGTCCAAGTCCACAGGTGGAGAACCAGGAAGACATTTCTTACAGCAGAAGGTGGGTGTGGCTTAAAAAGAACCACACTGGCCCTTCCCCCATCCTTCTTCAATATTCAGGCCCTTAGTGGACTAGACTATGCCCACTGTCAACAATTAGGGTAACCTCTCTACTCAGACCACAGATTTAAATGAATGCTTGTCTCTTTGGAGATAGCCCCATTGACATGTGGAAATATTTTAATTTTCTTTTTCACGTGTATAGGTATTTGCCTGCATAGATGTGTACCACATGTATGCCTGGTGCGCACAGAGACCAGGAAGGCATCAGATTGCTGGAGTTACAGACGGTTGAGAGCCATAATGTGGGTTCTGGCTCTTCTCGAAGAGTATCCGGTGTGCTCTTAACTGCTGAGACATGTAGAAATATTTTAATAGTTAGCTGGACATCTGTTGGCCCGGGCAAGCTGGCACGGAGTTAGCATTCACAAGAAGTTATCCAGATCTCCTGACTCCCCTGCCCATCAATTATAGGTGCCCAGTAAGATTTACTGAGTGGGTTTAAAATGAGTTAGTGAGTAGCTCCTCAGACATGGCCCCTCCTTGGATCCCTGGTTAGAGTCAAGTGGCTATGGGGCTTCCTTTTCTCCTCCCTCTTCTTGTGTGATATTTGATTGGCAGCTCTGTCTGCCTGACATTTGCCATGGTTTCTCCACTCTCTCCTGCCTCTCTTTACCAGTCCTAACACTAATTATTGGGGCTTTATGTTTTAGTCCATGCCATTTGGTTAGGCATGGTTGTTCTAATCCGGGCTCCTTTTTTTGTACCCATGACCTGTTTTCAAGTTTCCAGATATCAGGTCATAACTTGAAGAGATTAAAAGATTCAGAACAAGACTACATATGTGACACTAACTTTAAAGTCAAGTCTCATGGCAACTATAAAAATGAGTAGCTCCTGGGTGGGGGCATCACAAGCTCTCCTCCTTCCCATACAGTTATCCAAGCCTTGAACCAGCCTCCCTTCTTTTGGGAGGGGTGGATCTTGCTATATAGCCCTCTCCGGCCTCAATTCACTATGTGGACCAGGCTGGCTTTGAACTTTGGGCGATCTTCCTTTGCCTCTCAGGTGCTGGGATTACAGGTGTGCACCACCAGGCCTGGCCTATTTAAAATATTGGTGCTAAGTTGTATGATTGTCAAAGAGAGAAGATTAAAGACTATGATCAGCCATGGGTCTAGAAGAGTTCCTTGCAATGACCATGCCTTGCTATCTGAGACCAGATGTGATGACCAGGAGAGCAAGAAGTTCAATGTAGAGAAAGGCAGGGGACAGTGCAGAGAACGGGAAGGGGGAGGGAGGGGCTTAGCGTGGGTGGGCCCTGGGTTTCATTCCCACCATGTCTCCCCACCCCCATATGTATGAAGGAGGATATAGCCTAGATAGGTTAACCAGGTACCACATTGCTGATTCAGTTAGCCTCTGGTTAGGCGTTCTCTGGTAGGAAGAGTTAAGTGGGAAGAAAGTAAACGTGGTTTCTATTTCTAGATAGCTGGACCCAACATTTATGTAGGATGAGGTTGGTAACTAGACTCCTGTGGGCACCAATCAGTAGGTACCACTATATCCAGCTCTAGTCCACAGAATCTGTGTGTTGTTTTAGTTTTGAGACAGGGGCTTATCATATAGCCCAGGCTGGCTTTCACCCCTCCTGCCTCAGTCTTCCTAAACAATGTTTTGTTATTGAAATGTGTTGAACCATCAGGGTGGCACACATACACACACACACACTCACACACAGGTACATGTGTGCTGTGACTTCCAAACCCACGTCCAGGCACACAATCTCCTCCTCCTGGCTTTTTTCATTGCCTGCAATTTTATAACAGGAAGCTCAGTCACTAAGAAAAGTGGGCTATAAGAGTCTATGAAACACAAAATAGATAATTTTACTAGTACACATGCAAGCTCAGAATTCAAATGGTGTTATGTTTTCTCCCAACCTCCTGCAAGGAAGGAGATTTAAATAACAGGGCAAAAAAGTGGGATCTCATAATTTTGTAGGTTCTCGATTAACATCATCTATGAATTCACTGTCCCTAACTCCATCAATTACCAAGAATTAACTGGTATAGGGCAAAGCCAGATGTGGTGGCACACGCTTTTAATCCCAGCACTTGAGAGACAGAGGCAGGTGGATCTCCACGAGCTCTAGGCCAGTCTGATCTACACAGGGAGCTCCAGGCCAGCCGGGGTTACAAAGGGAGACTCAGCCTCAAAAATAACAACAGTTAACAAGACCTGTTCTAGAATGAAAAAACCAGAAACGCATTTCAGGAGCTGGAGAGTTGGCTCTGCCGGCAAGAGTGAGCACTGCTCTTGCAGTGGACCTGAACTGGTTCCCAGCACCTAGGGTGCGTGGCTCACGAGCACCGTAACTCCAGCCCCAGGGGATCTAACACCCTCTTCTGGCCTCTACACTCACATTCACATCCATACAGAGGCATACACATATGCAGATAATTTTTTTTTTAAGTCTGACATACAATTTCAGATATAAATATGGGCATGTGCATACATGTTAAAATTCATATTGTGCAGAGATTATTAAAAATAGAAAAGTTCATTACTATCGGGCATCCTTGCCATTTCACAATGGGCAAACATGCACATTTTTATATATTGGAATCCATAAATACTTAAGAAGTCTAGCCAGACATGGTGATGCGCACCTTTAATCCCAGTACTCAGGAGGCAGAGGCAGACAGATCTCTGAAAGTTCCAGGACAGCCAGGGTGACATTATGAGACCCTGACTCAAAACAAAACAAAACAAGTCTAAGTAAAAAAGTATTTTACTGCTGGGCGGTGGTGACACATGCTTTTAATCCCAGCACTTGGGAGGCAGAAGCAGGCGAATCTCTGTGAGTTCAAAGCCAGCCTGGTCTACTGAGTGAGTTCCAGGACAGCCAGGGCTACACAGAGAAACACTGTCTCAAAAAAAAAAAATACTATTGAAAGCTAAAATGTAAATTACATTAAGTAACTAACCAGCCTGGCATGGTAGCCCAGGCTTGTAACCCCAGCTTTGGGAGGTAGAGCTGGATGGTGTAAGTTCAAGGCCCATCTGGTCTACACAGTGAGTTCCAAACGAAAATAAAGCAATAATTTCAAGAAAATTTTCTCATTGCCCCATTTAGGTGAGGTTCCACTTGAGAAGTGGTCCATGGTGACCAGAAAGATACCGCCAGGTAAGAAAATAGTTGGAGTACTACGAGAGAGTGTGTCCAGAAGAGGAGGGAGACGTGGAAAGACCCACCCTCCAAAAATGCCCTCTGGTTTGTTTTACAGATGTGGAAATTTAGGTTCAAAGAAGTGAGGTAGCTTACTTAAAGGTACAGCTTGTCTTTATTCCACTCTCTAAGTCCACACTTGGCTCACCACTATACCCAATGTTCTCTTCATTCCGTAGAATCCTCATTTCAGGTTTTTTTTGTTTGTTTTGTTTGACTTAGTATCTCGCTATGTAGCCCTGGCTGTCCTGGACTACTATGTAGACCACGCTGGCCTCAACTCAGAGATCCACCTGCCTCTGCCTCCTGAGTGCTGGGATTAACGGCGAGTCCTACTTATTCCCTTTTAGTTCTCCAGCCACAGGAAGGGCAGGGGTGGTGAGGAGTAGGGATGGGGAGAGTAGATCTGGGGATCTCATGCTTTGCTTGGGCTTCTACCTGTCCTTTGTAGGACTTCTCCTAGGCTTCCTGTTTGTCCGTGACTCTGTATTGAGTGCTCAGTGGGAGAGCATTTGCCCTTTTCTTCTTGCTGGGAAATACACACCTGCTATGGGAACCACCATTAACCCTCTTCTCTTAGTCCCCAAGGCTTACCCTGGGTAAAGCTCGATGGTTACCATAGTGACATCTTATCCTGAAAGAGCCCTTACATGTGTCTGCTCAAGGTGCTCTGTGTGGTAGTTTGAATATAATTGGCCCCCATAATCTCACAGGGTGTGGGTGTGGCCTTGTTGGAGGAAGTGTGTCATTGTGGAGGTGAGCTTCGAGGTTTCCTGTGCTCAGGATACTGCCCAGTGTCTCAGTCGACTTCCTGTTGTCTGCAAGATGTAGGACTCTCAGCTTCTTTTCCAGCACCATGTCTGCCTGAAAGACACCCTGCTCCCCACCACAATGATAATGGACTAAACCTCTGAAACTGTAAGCCACCTCAATTAAATGTTCTCTTCATAAGGGTTGCCATGGTTATGGTGTCTCTTCATGGCAATACAAACCTAACTAAACACTCTGTAACCCTCAAAACACCTCCAAGAGGGGTGATTAGCATTACCATCCTTATCCCCATTTTATAGGTAAAAAGTTGAGGCATAGAGAAGTCCACAAGCTTGTTAAAAGTCAGAGATAGGACTTGAATTAGGGCAGTCTGTTACCAAATCCTTGCTGTTGGACTGTGCAGTTCAACAACGACCTCCAGCCAGGACACGCGGTCCATGACTCCTCTGATTCCTCCTCAGCTCTGCCTCATGCCTTTTGCCCCTGTCTCTGTTCCAGGCCGTTCAGTTGTCACCCTGCTGTCCCTCCCCTGGCCTCCCACTGCCGCTAACAGCTGCCACTGCCTGGGCTGAGCCAGGAAAGCCCAACTTGTCTCTTGCTGCTGTGAAGGGCCAACTACGACACTGCATGAGGACAAAACTCCTTTGCTTCTCAAAGCCGGCCACAAAGCTTGGCTGTGCCTTGCTATTTCAAGCAGACAGACTCTCCTATTTTAAAGACTGTGCGTTGAGGGGTCAGTGGTAGAGCATTTGCCTAGCATGTATGAAATCTCTGGTTTGATTCCCAGCACCACCTAAAGAAAGGAAGCTAGACAAGGGTTTGGGTCCTGCTGTATCAAGCATGGGCCATGTGCTCTGGGACCTGAATCAAGGGCTGAAGTGTAACTCAGGGGTAGAGCTTGGACAAAGAGGCTTTTAGTTGCTCCTCGAAACCTGGGTTTCTCAGTCTTATGAAGACCAAATGAACGTGTTAAAGCTCATCAAAGTGACTCGAATAAAGTAAAATTCAGCAAATGATCGTTATTGTCCCAACTACAGTATCTGAGAATCTGAACTTTGGGCTCCCAAATCTTTACCGTTTCTTGAGGGGCATGAGGTTGGCTTATGGGAATAAATATGTCATGACCCACTGCTTGCTACTGAGGCCCCTTCCACCTAGGCCTTGTCTGGGGAGAGCAAGTTTGGTAGCTTAGGAATGCGATAGAAGTGGAGACAGGGTGGAGGGGCCCCATCCTCGGCTGGTTCCGTCCAGAGTGAACCTGCCAGTCCCTTGCCTTTCTACCTCTCAAGCGGGCCACTCGCCTCTGCATGCTGCTACCGCTACCTCTCCTTTTCCTACCATGGCTATACCTACATTTCCCTCCAGTGTCACCTGCTAAGAAATGTGTGTGCTCTCTGGCCAGTGCCGCCCACTCCAGGGACAGCTCCAAGTGCTTCCTGAAAATGCTCAACTCTCCCCTAATTATCCTGGCTACCCACTCAAATTCCTTCTCACCTCTAAATATTTTTGCCACAAAAGGCCCACTTTTTGTTGAAGTTTTATTTTTACTGTTATTTTCGAGTGTTTCTCATGTAACACTGATTGGCCTTGAACTTCTCATCTTTCTGTCTCCCAAGTGCTGGGATTACAGGGGTGCAGGACTGTGGAGGCTCACAGAGGCTATCTAGTGAGACCTTACTCAGGGTCAGACAGTCTGAGCTTGCTTTACCCAGCAGGGCTGCATAAGGAGATGATTTGGCCACGGGCATATTTACCACATGTTTGGAAGGGTTTACACTTGGTTGTATGGTGTGCTTTTATCTTGCAGGGGGAGGTCTTCTGCCTCTCCCCTTGGAATATTATAAAAAGCCCTTTTGAATAAAGCTCTGGGCGGCTGGGTATTGACCTAGGGCCCTCCCAAAGCATAGTCTTTCTTGTCATCTCTTTCTATCTTTCCATCATTTCCTTAGTCCTCTCTCCTTCCCCTAAGAACCCTTCAAAAGGTGAGAGCTGGACTCTGGCAGACTCCCACACAGACCACACCCGGCTGTTAAAATTTTAACTATTTGTTGCTTATTTGAGTTGCTTTAAAATATTTTCTTACATTTGTTAACATATAACTGTTTGTATGTGTTGGGTGTTCCTGTACCACAGTGCACATATGAAAGGCCAGAGGAAAACTTGCCAAAGCCTGTTCTCCTTCAGCCATGTGGGTTCTGGGGACTGAACTCAGGTCCTCAGATTTAGTGACAATCACAGTTACCCCCTGAACCATTCCACCTGTCTGAGGTTTTTCATCTCTCAAGTCCAGGGGCTTTTTCTTTTCCTTTCTCTTCTCTTCTTTCTTCCTTTCTTCTTTTTTTGATTTTTAGAAAATTATTTAATGTATATGAGTGTTTTGCCTATACATTTGTATGCCACCACATCCATGCCTGGTACTCACAGAAGTTAGAAGAGAGCATTGAATCTCTTGGAGCTGGAGTTATGGGTGGTTGTGAGCTGCCATGTGGCTGCTGTGATGTGAAGCTGGGTCCTCTGCTAGAGAAACAAGTGCTTGCCACACTGGGCCATCTCTCCAGTCCCCAAGAGCTGTCTCAAGTGTGCACTGTCAAGATGTCACTTGGTAATCTAGGCCACAGTGCAAAGCAGCCAGTTATTCCCACAGATGGGAACAAGTGTAAAAAGGACGGAAGACGCCAGTGTCATAACTTTAAACTTTGTATGATCAAAATTTTGCTCTTTTTACGTACATACATGCATAATTTTTTTTAAAAAACAAACAAACCAAAAACAATTCCAGGGGCTAGATAGGTCACTCAGTGGTTAAGAGCATTTGTTGCTCTTGCAGAGGACCTGGGTTCAGTTCCCAGAATGCACAGAGTGGTTCACAGTCATCAATAACTTCAGTTTCAGGGGATCCAATGATCTCTTCAGGGGATCCAAGATCCTCTGACATCTGAGGGCACCAAACACAAACTGTTGCACATACATACATGCAGGCAAAACATTCACACATAAAATAAAATGAACACATCTAATTTAAAACAATTTTCTAGGTTGCACAGGCATGCAGATCTGAGTTTAAATCCAGAAAGGACATAAACCCAGGCCACTTATGCAAGGTCTGTAATCACCGTGCTGCTACGAGAAGCCTCCGGAAACCTGATGCAGGGAGGACCTCGTGGACGCAGGTGTGAACACCAAAGGGTCCATTTCACACAAGGTGGAAGGTGAGGACCACACCAGAGCTTGATGTCTGAGCTCCACATGTGCACTACGGCATGGGTGTGTCCACACTCACACATGTTTGTACACACAAAATAAATAAAATGGGGTTAGGATTTTAGTTCTGTGTTAAAGCACTTGTCTAGCAAGCACAAGGCCCTGGCTTCAGTTCACAATTCCAGAGGGAGAATGAGAAAAAAAAAATAGATTAAGACGTAATGAAAACATTTAAAAACCAAGAAAATAATTTTTGTTGTTTTTTGAGACAGGGCTGTGGTGATATTTTGTGTATGCTCTAACAAATAAAGCTTGCCTGAAGATCAGAGGGTAAAGTCAGCTACTAGTTAGCCATAGAGGCCAGGCAGTGGGGGCACACACACACTTGGGATCTCATGCCTTTGCTCCCAGTACTTGGGAGGCAAACAGGCCTTTAATCCCAGCACTAGGGAGGTGGAGACAGGAAGTGATGTGGCTGAGCAGAGAGAGGAATATAAGGAATATAAGTCTTTTCAGCTGAGGAGTTGGTGAGGTGAGAGGTGGCTGTAGCTTGTTCCTTTGTCTTTCTGATCTTTCAGCATTTACTCCGATATCTGGCTCCGGATTTTTATTAAGACCAATTAGTATTCACGCTACACAGAGTTTCTCTGTAGACCAGGCTGGGCTTGAACTCACAGAGATCCACCTGCCTCTGCCTCCTGAGTGCTGGGATTAAAGGCGTGCACAGCCACCACCGAATAGCTGCAAAAACAACTAAAAAACCAACCAACCAACCAAATAAACAAACAAGCAAAAAAGCAAATGGAGTCTATAAAATCTTAACTTGAAAATGTGCCCTCTAGCAGGGTGGTGGTGGCACACACCTTTAATCCCAGCACTCGGGAGGCAGAGGCAGGTAGATCTCCGAGTTTGAGCCTGATCTACGACGTTAATTCCAGAACAGCCAGGGCCATATAGTGCAGTCTTGAGAATTCAAAACCAACCAACCAAACACACAAAAGCCCCCTTTCTTTTCTGGAACCATGCCCCCTCCCCCCTATTTTAAGCAAACATGCCAGACAGTTCAGAGGCCTGTGACTTCCCCAGCTACAAGAGCAAGACCTGAGTATAATCCTTGCAAGTGGAATTCAGCATCCTTTGCTGAGGCAAAAATGCTATGAACTCTTGGGTGGTTTCCAGGAATGCTTGAGTTCAGGACTTAGGGCAGAAGAAAAGGTAATGCAGCTGTAACAGAAAAATAGAAAGAGTTGGATAGAGTAAGTGACGAGATATAGAAATAAAACCAACACGTGGAAAAGGGGACCACAAAGTCATTAGTCAGAAAGAAAGCAGGTGGAGGAGGGGCCGAGAAGGAGAGGAAAATAAACAGTACACCACAGGGCAAAGCCACAGACGCTGTGTGTGTGTGTGTGTGTGTGTGTATGTGTGTGTGTGTAAGAGAGAGAGAGACAGAGACAGACAGACGGAGAGACAGACACACAGACATATGGAGAGACAGAGAGCGGGAAAAGAGACAGGGTCGAGCTGCAGGAACAGGCAGAGTGAAGACAGGCGCCTGGGCGGGGGAATCCCAGAAAGGCCATTTACAAAAATGCCGGTGGAAATTACAACAGCGACTCCACGCACGCACGCACGCACGCACACACGCACTGTGTGGCACTGGGGCGGCTTCTCTGTCTAGGCTAAAGGGAGTTCTTCCGCCCAGCAGATGCTTTGAGATTGTAGGTTTCACAGGACCCAAGTGCTCGGTGGGGAATGGGGTGCGCTGGGAACCCAGACGTTCGTATCCACCGCCACTCGAGACCCCGGGATTATTGTTTTTCCTCCTCTGCCCTGCAGCGTGGGACCGGGTGGGACCGCCTGTGCTTTGCCTGTGATTCCAATGAGGCTCTGGTCTGCGGGGTCTGCGCCCTTCTTGCCCGCGCACTTTCAGCCCACAGCCCGGCAGCCCCCATCCCTCTGGCCCCTCCCTCCTGCAGCCCCCTGCAGCCCGTGCCCCTCCTGCCCACGCCCCCTGCTGCCCACGCCCCCTGCAGCCCGGGCCCCTCCTGCCCACGCCCCCTGCTGCCCGTGCCCCTCCTGCCCACGCCCTCTGCAGCCCATGCCCCTCCTGCCCACGCCCCCTGCAGCCCGGGCCCCTCCTGCCCACGCCCCCTGCAGCCCGTGCCCCTCCTGCCC
Organism: Peromyscus eremicus; assembly: GCF_949786415.1. Classification (NCBI taxonomy): domain Eukaryota; kingdom Metazoa; phylum Chordata; class Mammalia; order Rodentia; family Cricetidae; genus Peromyscus; species Peromyscus eremicus. The sequence goes on along the minus strand of NC_081426.1, from coordinate 10,857,058 downwards.
ACGCCCTCTGCAGCCCATGCCCCTCCTGCCCACGCCCCCTGCAGCCCGGGCCCCTCCTGCCTACGCCCCCTGCTGCCCGGGCCCCTCCTGCCCCTCCTGCCCACGCCCCCTGCTGCCCACGCCCCCTGCAGCCCCGGCCCCTCCTGCCCACGCCCCCTGCTGCCCGGGCCCCTCCTGCCCCTCCTGTCCACGCCCCCTGCAGCCCGTGCCCCTCCTGTCCACGCCCCTGCTGTCCCAGCCCCCTCAGCCGGAGCCCCTGCCCACTTGAATGGTGCAGTGTTAGTTACTAGGTGGCTTCCCGGAGCTCTTGAGCTGCTGGAGGGACTCTGTGACGCACCCTCCTGGCAATAGAACACATCACTTTCTATTTATAGCCACCCTGCCGACCGCAAACCTAGCATTCCCTGGCTTCCTCATCGTACGTGAAAAAAATCTCACCGAGGACCAAAGACCCTAACCTACAGCAGTGAGGAATTCTGTTAGGTGTTATGTTAGGTGTGCTCTTCCAGTTCCAATTAGTAGAGAAACTGCAGGTCCTAGCGCAGGGAATCCCTAGTTTTCTAAAGCTTTAAAACCTGCGCGACTATTTTTACATGCGCCCAAAACGTGTCAAGTAAATGTGATCTGTCTCTTGTGAGTTCGCGAAACATTCTCCAAGAATTTAACCGGGCCAAAGAAGCCCTAAACTGGCTGAATTCTGGGTTTCTAGATGGTTTTGTTAATCTACTAAAATCTAACAGTTCTAAACATAGCATTTATTTGGGAGAAGAAACCCAAATAAAGGGACAATATTACACATTTCAAATGACAGGAAATTTTTTTTTTAACTGTGGCTTTCAGCTACTGATTTTATGCTTTTACATGTGCATTATTCATGTAATTATAAATGGTTAAAAATCATTCCTACCTAGTCACATTAAAGTTTGTAGTAACTAGAACTGAAAATTTAAGGCTGTAATTTATTTCTCATAATCCTGCTGTTTTCTCCAGTCAATCTAAAGAGGAAGCCTGACCATTAGCTTTCGTCTTGGCTTCTACTCAGTTTCACTTTCTCAACTCCAGAAATTCCAGAGTAATTTAGATTCAAGAAAAAGGCTTGAATAGACAACCCTAGTTACAGGTTTGTTTTTAAAAGTCTAGCAAACCACAGCTTAGTCCCCATGAGGGTAGATCCACAACTCAAAACGCAAGCAGAGAAAGTACAATATGCTGTTCTTGCTAACACACAGGCTACGAAAGTACTGCAGGGAGGTCGGTGATCGCGAGATGACGTGGTTTTCCTGTGGAGAGCACCGTGTAAGTACTTTAAAAAGACCACCACAATAATTGGTACATGCATTATAAAATATTCTTTTAATGGCAGGACCTTGTACAGTCAATTTGGCAATACCTATCACATTTTAAAATGTGCATAAATGAGCTGGAAGGATTGCTCAGTGGTTAAGAACACTGGCTGCTCTTACAGAGGCCCTGTGTTCAGTTTCCAGCACATGGTGGCTCACAACCATCTATAACTCCAGTCCTAGGAGATCCGACGCTCTCTTCTGCTTCCCCCAGGAACAGGGCATGCATGTGATGATGCACATACATACATGCATGCAAAACACTCATATACACCAAAAAAATATTTTAAAGTTTTTAATTAAAAAAAAAAAAAAAAAGGCCGGGCGGTGGTGGCGCACGCCTTTAATCCCAGCACTCGGGAGGCAGAGGCAGGTGGATCTTTGTGAGTTTGAGGCCAGCCTGGTCTACAAAGCGAGATCCAGGAAAAGGCACAAAGCTACACAGAGAAACCCTGTCTCAAAAAAACCAAAAAAAAATAAAAAATAAAAATAAAAATAATAATAATAAAAAAAAAGAACACATAGCCAAGTGGTGGTGGTGTATGCCTTTAATCCGAGCATTGAGAGGCGGAGGCAGGTGGATCCTCTGTGAATTCCAGGTCAGCCTGGTCTACAGAGCAAGTTCCGGGACAGCCAGGCCTTCCCAGAGAACAACAGAAAGTACTTATACCTGGAACAGCAATTCCACTCTAGTCTTCCCACGTAGGGCACACGGGAGGTCAGGGTTGCTGCAATGCTTGCCCTAGGAACCGACTAGACGCAACATAAACGTTCTGTATGTGGTACATCCACACTACGACCTGCTTTGTAGGCTTGAAGACTAAAGCTGCTCCTTCAGTACTAACAGGGAAGTGACTCCAAGGCACAGTGTTGAGAAAAGGACAGAACAGCCTGGTGCAGACACATCTACAGTCTCAGCTAGTGCAGAGGCAAGAACACTGGAGCCCAGGGCTTCCAGACTAGCTTGGTCAACACAGTGAGACTCGGGGGTAGGGTGGGAGGGAGGGAAGGAGGGAAGGAGGGAAGGAGGAAGGAAGGAAGAAAAAGAAAGAGAATTTTGATGACTTTTTTTTTTTTTTTTTTTTTTTTTTTTTTTTTTTTTTTTTTTTTTTTTTTTTTTTTTTTGGTTTTTTCGAGACAGGGTTTCTCTGTGTAGCTTTGCGCCTTTCCTGGAACTCACTTGGTAGTCCAGGCTGGCCTCGAACTCACAGAGATCCGCCTGGCTCTGCCTCCCGAGTGCTGGGATTAAAGGCGTGCGCCACCACCGCCCGGCTGATGACTTTTTTAAATAAAGAGTTTAAGGCTATCCTGGACTGCATGGAGAAACCTCATCTTACACACACACAAAGAACATAAACAATACACACTACTATCATTTACATTAGAAAGATACACACTCATGTATATATTAACTTCTATACACTTTATGTATGGGAAACTGGCCACAGTGCTTGCCTCCTGGTAGGTAACTGAGAGGAGGGGAATAGGGAGAGAGAGAGAAACTATTTCCTATTCTATTTCTAAACTATGTCTATTATCTGTCCTTTTCTATTTCAGAAATGTGTTCCAAGAGCATCTTGAAATTTAAACTAAAAGTACTTATAATTCCTTTATAAATCTACGTACATATGCTAGGCCCTCTCTTTCATTTATAGACATGTTAATCTTTGGAGGCAAGTCTTTGGATTGTTCTTTTTCTAGACTGTGAAGCCCTCAGAAGACACTGCAGATATTCAGTGTTTGTGGAAGTTCTGTGCTCAGGAGTGTTGTTATTTTGTTAGTTTGTTGTTATTTTGACCACTAAGAGCTACATTCTGGTCCTCAGAGTTCTTTACCCTAGCTGGACCCACCCTGAATCATCCCAGAAGCGCTTTGCTGAAAGGTTGCTAGAACTGTGTTATGAGCACTTCAAAAGAAGGAGCTGTTGTGCAGATTTTTTCTCTATTCCATGGCATGTTGTGGATGGGAATGACGGCAGACTGAGTATCCATTATAAAATAATTATTTGAGACTTATAACTCATCTGTTTTACATGGCCACACATTTAAAACAATGGACTGTTAATCAAAATTCTTATTTCCCACAATGTCTTCCTATGCTACAGATCAAGCAGTGAGATTTCAAAATACTCCAATGAGGTGATGTGCACAGAGTGCTTCTATTTTTGTTATGAAAGTGAAAATGCACACACGTTGGAACGACAGCGAGCCCTCCTGGCCAGGCCGTTCCACTGTGGATGTTTCTTCCTTAGGTTGGTATTAGCAAGAGTGGGTGAGGGTCTGGTGAATTCTCTTTGAAGGATCACCACTATAATGAAGACTGGGGGCGGGAGGAGATCTCTGGACAAACAAATGTGTTTTTTTTGTTGTTGTTCACCTGTGTGTGAGTAATGTAGATATAGCATTCTCCCAGAGACTGGCAGAAAACAGTTCAAAATAGAATTATCACTGGAATCTGGAGAGGTTTAAAATGGTTTCTTGGGTCTTAAGTTGTTCGAGTATATATCTATTTTCCCAATCCACTGCACATGGGTTTGTGGTTTGGGGAAAGTAGGAATGGCAGTGGGCAGCCTCACCTAGTCACTCGGACAACTTGAGACCTTGGCGACACTTGGCCCTGCTTTTCTCCTTCAGCATCTGGTGGGAGGAAATGGCCCTGGGAGCCAGGAAAGTGGGCTCCGCTCCCTTGGCAGACTCCCTAGCTCCACCGTGCTTGGTTAGCCCCACTGCTTTCCTTGCGTGCTTCTGTATCCAGACTCGGTGTCTCCTGCCTGTCTCAGTTCAGAAACCATTCTAAAGATAGATGCGCTCCTGCCAGTTGCTTACGAGCAACAAGATTAAATTCTGTGAGTGGTGATTTGAGTGCTTTCTGAGGAAGAGCCACTGGGATAGCCTAAGCTCTTGCAGTTTTTGGTTGAGGTTGATGAAGCCTGATGTTTTGCAACTGGCCTAAAATAGGCCTATGTTCTGTCATGCATACCAAGAAGTATATAAAAGCAAGGTGTACATTTTACCATTATAAAGTGATACTCGTGTGTCTACCACCCATTTGAATAAACAGAGCACACTACTAGCCCCAAGGAGCTACTATAATAACCATTTAAAAAATTGCTTCTCTTGGTTCTGTGTTCATATTTTACTTTCCTGGGTTTTTTTTTTATTGTTTTATTTTTAAATAGGGATGAAATCCAAGCCCCCTCATTGCAGAGAAGCAGTCTGTCACCTTTTTCATCCTTTCCTATTTCTTGTCAGTCTCTCTCTTTTTTGCACGTATATGCATGTTCATATATGTGTGTGTGCATGCAGAGGTCAGAGGTCAACCTCAGCTATTGAGCACCACTTTTCTTTCCTTTTTTTTGAGATAGGGTCTCTCACCAGCCTAGAATTCACCAAGCAGGCTAAGCTGGCTGGCCAGCAATCCTAGAGACCCACCTCTCTCCAGTCCATCAGCACCAGGACTGACCAATGCCACGAAGCCCAGACTCTTTTTTTTTAAACTGGGGGTCAAATTCAGGTCCTTGTGCTTTCGAGGCAAGCACTCTAGAAACCAGCACTGTACTGACTGAGCTCTCTCCCTACCTGCCCCTTTCTCTCTCTTTAAAAACCTTCAATCTCATTCCATCTATCTGTCATCTATTTATTTACTCTGTGTGTGTGTGTGTGTGTGTGTGTGTGTGTGTGTGTGTGTGTGTGTGTGTGTATGCACGTACAGGTTAGCATGTGCCATGGCACACAGGTTATAGGACAACTTGTAGCAAGTAGTTGGTTTTCTTCTACCACGTAGGTCCTAGGGATCAAGCTGTCAAGCTTGGTATCAGTATCTTTACCCACTGAGCCACACAACCACCTGCTTTGAGACAGTGTCTCCCTGTGCTGCTGAGGCTGGCCTTGATCTTGTGATCGTCCTGGGTGAGCCAGCCTTCCACAGTAAGTAGGAACGCAGGCACAGGGAACACACCCAACTTGACTGAATGCTGACACGTGGCTTTCTAAGAACATGTTTAGCCCTGCTTGTGCTTAAACCACAAATAAGCGGAATCCTGCTTTTTTCATTTAACATTGTCTTTTTTGAGATAACCTTAACCAAGTCACTCCTTTGTCTTCCAACCACAGATCTCCAGCCAGATCCTCGAGATTCTTGATTTATCTCCTGACTAGTCCTCTGTTGGCAGATCTTCCTCTCCAAAATTGTTTGTTCACACTACCCACAGCCAAACAGTCACCTTAAAAAAACAGAGTTGAGGCCAAGGATATATGTAGCTTAGTAGGAGAGTGTTTGACTAGCAGGGCCATGGATTCAATCACAAGTCCCAAAGACTAAGAATCATGTTCTAGAAGCTGAATAGGCAGTGCATGTGTCCTTGGGCTACAAGACCATCTCAGAACAAAACAAAACATATTTTTTTCAAAAATCATATTCAATGATATGAGAAATATTTATGACATATTTAAATAGACCTAAAACCACATATAGACCAAATATTTAATAGCTATTTCTGGATAATAGGGTAATTTTCTTCTTTGCTATTGTTTTTCTCCAAAGTTACAACAGATTACAGGAAGCCTATACACTTGGTTCAGATCCTACCCTGACTTTCACACCTCCCAGTAGAGGGGAGCAGGTAAGTCCTGCTGTTAACATGAGCACAGTACAGTCAAGGGCCCCGATGCCTCGGACCTGCAGGAATGGCAAAGCCGTCCCTGGTCGATGTGCAAGTGCAGTAAGGATGGAGCCCACACAGACCCTGGGAGGGCAGAAGTACAGACACTGGTCCTCTTAGGTTACGTCTGTGAACAGTAGTGATCCAGTATCAGACAGTGGTGGCGCGCAGTGGAGACTGTAAGTGGGAAGCCTGAGAAATGTGCTTCCAAAAATCATCTCTACAGGATCCCAGTCTGGCTTCTGCGGATTTGGGGGAACCATGCCTAGTGGGGTTGCCTGAAGTTTCTCAGCCGACCAGGAAGGGGTGCAGGCAGCTTGTCTTAATCACACCATGTACCTTTCTGGAGAACTCCCAGCTTAGGCGTAGGCCTGCTCCTGCATATGAACATCTGAGGGCCACGAAGCTGTAGCCATTACTAAAGGTCGGAGTTCAGTATGCCAGTAATGAGCCATTAAGGACAGAATCAGCGGAGCCCAGCTTTTTAAAGCAGCAGGATCCATAACCAGCGGGGTGATTCTGGACGTTCCTTTGTGGGAAATGACTGTTTTTAACTTGCCTGTGGAGGAGAGATATATACCCTAATAGTGCTGGTAAAACACTTTAAGAGACATTTTCTCCACCACCCACCCTTGCCTTTGGTAAGCAGCACCCTGAATCTATCCCCAAACTGCCTGGTGACAATTTCACTTGTCAATCAGTCAGTCCTGATTTCAGAAGGGAGCTGCATCTGCTGTCTAGCCTGACTCTCCACAGCTAATTCTCTCTCCCTTTGGGCCAGCTTTAAAAGGCCTTTGTGTCTACTGCTTTCCCAGCTCACGGCGGATACCACCGCTGTAGCCATTGCTTATCACTGTGGTGATGACCAGCACCCACACTTTCTAAGACGTGTACAACAACACAGACGTAAACATGTTTGGGCTAATCTTGAAATAAAGCTTTTAAAAATCCTGGGCTGCTTGGCGGTTTCTAACTAGGAAGCAGGAGTGGGCAGGAGGGGCCGCAGAGCGGCAGGACTGCTCCACATTAGAGCTGCCGCTTGGCTGCACCCACTCTTTAAAATTGGAAAGGGAGCATCAGGAAATGGTGGGGGAAGCCATGGCAGTAGAAACTGTCGAGGAATGTAGACAGAAGAGCCACAGCGTGTGTGTGTGTGTGTGTGTGTGTGTGTGTGTGTATGTGTGTGCGCGCACTGAAAACCTACTAGCTCATTTGAATTAGAGGTGAACCTCAACAGCATCAGTAAGGTTGCCCAAACCACGCTGCTACAAGCACTGCTGTGGTGAACACCTCCCACTGTCAGCTTATGGACCTTTACAAAGCTCCTGAGAGTTCAGGAAGTTCTAAAGGGAGGCTTATTAAGACAGGAAGTAAACAACTCACAAGTCTCAGAAGTCCCCAAAACATACCAGATTCACAAGGCTTCTCCCTCCCCAAGGTTATAAAAGCCGTAAAGATTGAGGAGGAGAGAGACTCTCTGACTTAAGGAGCTGTGAAGCGAGTCATGCAGGGAGCACCAAGATTTCAGCTATGAGCTGTCACCCAAGCTGGAGTGGGACTTTTGTAACATAATTGCCCTTGAGTAATCCATTCCTGTAAGTAATCCCTTATCCATACTCTTGTAAGAAACCCTAAGAAATTCATTAGTTCACCAGGTTGGACATGATAGTGTTACTTTGATTTGCTCTGGGTAATTAGACTTTTGTTACTGTCTCCTCAAGAACAGTGTCACACAACAGTCTCCTGTCAGACTTGAGCACAGGAAATCTGCAAGTGATCAGAAAAAGATCATAAAGTAGAAGACATGAGAGAAATGGATGTGAGAGGAAAAGAATAAAGACAGGAATAAACAGAGGTTTCCAATGAAGTGTTTAGTATTTTAATATTCAGGTCACTTGAGCTATTTGCTTAAGCAGCAAATAACCTCTAGACCTGAGAGGAGACTCAGGAATCGAGTGGGCCTTCCACACTTTAAGAAATGTTGGAAGAGGGAGGGCACAGAATTCTAACGGGACACACAGTAAGGACTGGAGGTAAGCCATAGCTCTTCTACCACAAGATGCTAATCCTTATTTGAGGATCTTCCACATAGTCAAAAATCTGCTTTTAGTATGGTATATAGAATAATTCATTATATTCACCTATCTATAAAATGACCTCATATAAGAAAAAGGTTTTAGGGCCGGGTGGTGGTGGCGCACACCTTTAATCCCAGCACTTGGGAGGCAGAGCCAGGCGGATCTCTGTGAGTTCAAGGCCAGCCTGGGCTACCAAGTGAGTTCCAGGAGAGGCGCAAAGCTACACAGAGAAACCCTGTCTCGAAAAACCAAAAAAAAAAAAAAAAAAAAAAAAAAGAAAAAGGTTTTATATATAACATCAGCCGGCTGGAGAGATGGCTCAGCAGTTAAGAGCGCTTTGCTGCTCTTGCAGAGGACCCAGGTTTGGTTCCCGGCACCTACAGTTGTGAGCAGCCTTCTCTGACTCCAGTTCCAGGGGATCTAATGCCCTCTTTTTGGCTTCCACAGGTACCAGGCACTAATGTAACACCCATTAATACATATAATCTAACAGCCATATGCACAAAATAAAATATAGTACAGTAACCCAGATTAGAAACACAGCGTTTCTGCCACTGTGAGAGATCTGGTTGGTTTAACTTTTCATAGGCTGACCTGACCAATACTGTTCACCTACTGCCAATGCTGGGTCCCTTGCCCTGCATAGCTCCAAAGTGGTTTCAGCCCATTAAGAGAAAATGCATACACAGGTTGTGTGCTTCAAGAAGTTTCTGGCACAGCTCATTTTCATTAGCAGACTCTGGGCTGCTGGAAGAAATCATGGATTAGGGTCATGTCACAACTCTGCCCTGGAACGGTCTGTATCCTAAACTGACCACAACTGAGGAAGGCCCCAGTGTGACTAGAGCAAACCTTTGCCCTCATCTCTCTCTTTTCTGATTTCCAGACCACTGTGGATTTCAGTTATCTGGGGTTGGGGGTTGTATCTTACTTTAGAAACCTACAGCAACATTGTCTCACTAGTACTGGACTTTGTCAGAAACGGATGTTGGATATTCGAGGTAGATTTGAATAGGAATGCAAATTGTTTTAAGCCTCAGGAAATCACCTCTGAATCTGAAGACGCCAAGGCAGCAGGGATAAAACAGGTGTAAGGTCCAGCCTGGGCTACACAGCAAGCAGCAGGACAGCCAGGGATAGGTAACAAGACCCAGTCTCCAACAACACCCAAAACAAACAATGCATTTTGTAGGGTAAGAAGATGGTTTTTGCCAGTGTGTTTGTTTCTGGGGACTTCCTTCAAGTACTAGTGCACGCAAAGGGTTAAAGTCTGTGAAGTGATCACTGGACAGTAGCCAAAGTATTGAGACACACCATAGCTCCTGGGAATGAGTACCAAAGCACCGAGGCACTGCCTTAGGGTTCAAGGTGAGGAGGTGGGGGAGTGCAGAGGGGCATGCGGAGAAAGCTAAGCTACACACAAGGACTGCAAAGCCCGAAGAGTCGTTCACGCCAGGTTAAGAAGTGCCCTTTCCAGAAACCCAATGAAGGAACGTGTGTACGGAGGAGCTGTTTCAACCTGTCCACACCCTAGGTGACTTCCCCACAAAACGGGCGAATCCGGGGCCGAAGTGATCGCCACGCCTCGTGTCTTTGCCTCCTCAAATCTCAGTGCACATGCCCACCGGACTTCACACCGGGCTGTTTCAGGAGCGGGCGCTGCGTGGACGCGGATCAAGTTTGGATCAGATCCACTCGGAATCCGACCGCCCGGAAAGTGGGCTTGGCAGCGGGGTCTGCCTGCAGGCTCCGCAAGGGACCCGCCCGCGCGCCCCTCCAGCCCGTCCCGGGTTACGCCGCCCGCGGCCCCGCCCCGCCCCGCCCCGCCCCGCCCCGTGCGGCTCCGCCCCGTGCGGCCCCGCTCTCACACGGTTACTTGCGTGACTGACCCGGGCCGGGAGGGCTGGAGGACCGCGCGGGAGGAGGGAGTGAGAGCGCGGGCCCGCCCACTCCTCGCCGCCAGCCTCTCCTCCTCATTGGCCACGGGCCGGCATCCATCACCCCCACGTGGCGCTCGGATTGGTGGAAAGCGCACTTCTAGAACGAGGAGGGCAGAGTGACTCCGCGGGTCTCCCGCGGCTCCTTTTCTCCTCCCCCCCGCTCAACGTCCACCCACCTCTCCCCACCCCCATCACTTCCCCCGCCCGGTGCGCGACAGTGTCCTTAGAAGACTCATTGGGCCAGGGGCGAAGCCAGCCACCTAGCGAGCCCCACCGCCATTGGTGGACGGTCACGCCCGTCAAGGCGGCGCGCCCTGCCACTGGGCATCCTCGCCGCGCTCCCGCCCCGCCGCCTCCTCCCTCGCGGCTCTCCCCGGCCCCCTACCCCGCCCGCCCCGCCGCTTCTTCCCGGTCCAGCTGGGCGGGGACTGCCCTAGGACTCTTTAAAGTCTGTGAGTCACTGCACAACCCATCAATCCAATTAAATGTCTTGAGCGAGCCGAGCGGGCGGTGCTCCCCGCCGCCGGCCGCCCCTGCTCTCGGCGCCCCGCTATCCATGGCTGGCTGGCTGTACTCCTCCCGGTGCGCCCTCCTCCCGCATCTCGCCAGCCACGGCAACTTCCCCTCAGCCAGCCTCTGCCCCCAGGCCGCCGCGGCATGGGCTAGACCCCGGGCCGCTTCTTGCCGTCTCCCGTCCAGCCCGCGCGCGGTCTCGCCCCTTTAGCTCTCCTCGCCCGTCCCCGCCGGTCCCCCGACAGTCAGTCCATCACCCGGTCGGCTTTCCTCCGCGGGGCAGCGGTGGAGTCCCCGCGGGCTCGGTAGGAGCGGGCGCCCCCATCCCGCTCCTCCTCCCGCTCCTCCGCGCTCCCACCCGTCGGGCTCCCGGTCCCGCACCGAGGGACGCTCCGACCGACGCCCGCTCGCCGCGCCGTACGACCCGCCCGGGAGCTGGACCCGGCGCCCACTTCTTCGCGGAAGGTGAATACGGCGCGGGATTTTGGGTGGGGTGGTCTGAAAAAAAAAAAAAATGTGGTTGCCGGGCCACTTTTGGGAAGGGTAGGGATCAGGTTGTGGTTGGAGGTTCCCGGTCCGGCGTGGATTTGAGGAGGCGACTCCCTCCTTGCCTCGCTCGCTCTTCCCCCGCCCTTGACGCCCTCCTTCTCCTGTCTTGCTGTACATGTAGGTATTGCCAGACTTCCACCAGCGGGGCATTATGCCGCTTGTAAAATAATTGGTGCTGGCATGCTTTCTGTCTTTTGAATGCCTAAGTGAGCAGTGATAGTCAGCGCTGTGATCTGATAGACTGAGTGTCCTGCAAAAAGTGTAAAATGCCTAATGGGCACATTTTCCTCTAAATCAAAGTTAACTTTCATTCAATGAAGGCAAAGCAAAAGGTGTTTTTAATTTGAATGCATGGTAATAGAGGAGGAGAAGACTGGTTGCCTAGTGGCATTGCTTAGTGCTTTTATTTTGAAGCATTTTTATGGGTTTTCTTCGGAAAAATGTGAATTTAGTATTAAAGGTTATGAAGTCTGAACCTGTTGGAGGAGAGCAAGGTAAGATGGGAATCCAGCAGGGTATGTCCACTTCAGTTTTCCTCTGCTCTAGGGAGGCATTACAACACAGAATTGTGTCTTTCTCAGTCACTGGACACGGTGCAGAGCTGTATGGATTGAAAAGCAGTTTAGATTTATTTCTTTTGGTATACCTTTTGTATTCTTGACTATTCTTTAAACGTTACTCTACAGAATTTCGTCAATTTTAAATTTGGGTTCTCTATCTTAAGTGCCTCCAAACTACAGATACCTACACCTAGTTATCTGCTTCACGAGAATCTTACCTTATGGATCTTTAATATTTATTTTGAGGTAAAAGAATGATAAGATATGGTTGCTCCGACCTGGATTCTGAGGTTGCTGTTTAGAATTCAGTAGTTTTAAGTTCGTATTGCTTTCTTTAAATCGAGTTCTATGCTAGTTGTCCACAAGATTTAAATTAGGCCAAACCAGACATGTTTTGAAATATTAAAGTACAGCATTGGCCTCTTAGTAGTTCGTTTTCGACTTCTCTTTCAGACTAACCAGAATAAGTTGTTACTAAATTTAATTTTAAAGAATAGACTGTTCCTGTGCTGAAATCTGCCAAGTTGCTACAGAAAGATTTCTTTTTAAAGAGCAGGAATGTGGTTATGATCAGTCCAAAGTGGTGAAGCTGAAAAGTAACTTACATGTAAAAATGCTGTTTTAAAGACATGCTTGTCACCAGCTCCCAGGCCTTTCAGTGTGTTTCAGGAAGACTCACACAAAGACTTTTTGAAATTTTTTAGTAAATTTACCATGTGACTTTTTTCATGAGGGTGAAGCCACATAGCACAGGGGATCCTGCTGTCTGAATTTGAATTTTGTCACTGCCTCTCACTGGCTCTGTGACCTTGGACAAATTTCCAACAATCTGGACTGTAGTGGTTCTCTCCAGAAAGAATCCTCTTTAAAAGTTTTTTTCTTTCAAGGATTAATAAGATGCTTGCAGTAGGCTACATCGTCGTTGGAAGATAGGTGTCTGTGTGGTATTTAATAGTGAAGCCCCAGGGGCCGGGGAGATTGCTCAGTTGGTAGTCCATTTTCTAAATTCAGATTCTCAGCACCCACAAAAATGTGGCAGCCTTCCTGTAACCCCAGTACTGGGAGGGGGAGACAGGGACTCTTGGGGCAAACTAGCAAGTTAGACTAGCCAAGTTGGCAGGCAGGCTCTGGGTCCAAGCAAGAGACCCGAGCTTAGTAAAGAGATGTAGAAAGAATGAGACAGATACGTGATGTCAACCTTTGACCTCCACGTGGGCACATGTGCATCTGCACAGACGTGTGAACAACCATAAACACATGCACGCACACCATACACACGGGGGTGGGGGGTGGGGGGTGGGGTGGGGGGGAGAGCAGGGCTCTGGAACAAGGCTGCTAGTGCTCAGCAGGAGCCCATCTGCCAGGGAGGCTGAGGCAGGAGGATGACCTAGTCCAGGATGCAGACTATAGTGGAACTTTGTCTCAGACAGGCAAACCAACAAAGAAACTAAAACCAAAACAAAATGAAAAGGCTCTTGACTCGGGTCCTGCAAGTCTGTGTGTTCTTGGCCAGGCTAACTGGATATTGATCTATGAAATGGTAACAGTAGCAATGTCTCCTCCATGCTGTTATGAGGACAGAATGAATTCACATGTGCAGAGACTTTGAACAGTGTTTGGTAGGTCTGCCCAAGTTTAGCTCTGTTATGTATACAGGTGACTTTAGAAGTGGGTTTGGGAATCCAACCTAGGACTTTGCCTAGTGAAAGCAAGCGCCCCACCACTGATTGGCACTCTTAGCCTCCGTGGTATAATTTTTTATAAAGAATCATTGGCGTTAAGCAGGCTTTTATCATGTGCCTGATGTTTGAACTATATGTGAAATGTTTAAGAAGTTCAGTTATCAGAAGCCAGATCTGGTGGCACATACCTGTAAGCCAGGACTCCACAGGCAGAGAAAGCTACAGGTTTGAGGCCATCTTGGTCTCTATATAAAGTTCTGTGCCAGACCTTGTCTCAAAGCCCCTTCAGAGCGGCGGGAGAGAGAACTCAGTGACCAAATTGCTTGCTTTATAAGCGTGAGGACCTGTGTTGGGGTCCGGGGACCCCACATTAAAAGCCGGTCTGGTGGTGCAAGCTTGCAGTCCCAGTCTGCAGCTGCAGCAACAGGCTGCCGCCGCTCACTGGCCAGCTAGCTTAGACCTGCTTGGCAAGCTCCAGCCCAGTGAGAGGCGCTGTCTCAGAAACAAAGTAGACAGCGCCGAAGCCATGACACTTGAGGTTGTCCTCTGACTTCCACTTGTATACACGTACCTGCACATGGGGACATGCATACACACAAGTGGAGGAAGGAAGCTCAGTTATCGGGCAAGACATACTGTAATATACCTGTAACCCCGACACTCAGGAAGCTGAGGCAAATGATTGAAATGAAAGGCTAACGGGGATGATAGAGCGAGACATTGTTTTGAAAAATGGTTTTTAGTTTATTGGATGAGTTGAGTTGTCCACACACTTTCACTTTTTTTTTTTTTTTTTTTTTCTTCATTTTGAGAGGCTCTCGCTCTAGTCCAGGCTAGCTTCAAACCTGTTTAAGCCTTCTAAATACTAGGATTACAAGTTCGAGGCACCATTGTTTACATTCTTTCATTTAAATTTGCATAGTAGCCCGTACCCACCGCCACTATAAAATTGTTATAGAAATCACATGGTGGTGGTTGTTCGTGGTTTTCGCCTGTAAAACTAAAGTAGCATTTCATTTCTGAGTTCATTGCTGGTGCCTCGCAAAGTACCTGGCATATAAAAAGTGGATAATGATGTGGAATTAATTGAACAGTGTTTTTTTTTCCAAATTATTTATGAATAATTGAATGTACATTTTAAGTGTGATACTGTAGAGAATATTATTTCTTGTAGAACTGAATTTTTACTTTGTCTGATGTGGTGGTTCACACCTTTAAAATCAGCACTCAGGGAAAAAATAATTTTTATTTTAGTGCTTAAAGGGTACATGAAATTTATAATTTATTTTTATTAACAGATTTTTAATTCTGGAGATTAAATTGAAATAATCTGAAAAGGCATGTCTAATATCTTCCTTTGTTACCTGACATGTCCAAGTTTTAATCAACCCTTTCTGACTTTCAAGCTTTCTATCATTAAGTTGAACGCTGTTATTCATTAATGTTAACCATACAAATCAGATTTTGGAAAGTCTCAAATGGTGACAAGATATAATTCTCTGCTTCAGAATTAATAAAGAGAATGTATGAGCCTCACATTGAAAGGTAAGATGGCATCACTTCCTCAAACAAGAAAGTTCCATTCAGGAAGAAAACTCTTGAGCAATCTTGATAATAATTAGCCGCTGAGTGGTTGCAGTAATAGTGTGGTAGGAATTATAATGGAGGTATGTGGAATCAGTAACTGAAGCAATCTTCAAACTTTCCCACGTTTTTAATAGGTATTACGCAATGGCGATTTTTTTTTTTTTTTGAAATGAGTAAATTTGATGGGGCTACTACCTTCGTTGTTTATAGAATCCTTTTACTTTACATGTCAATAGAACTAGTTTGGCTACTGTGCCCTCTGCAGTTATACATGCATGATTTAAAAGAAGGATCTTCATTTGAAAAATCGGGAGTATGGCCGAGTTTTATAAGATTGTTAAACCTCTGGTTACAGTAACCAGGTAGTTAGTTCTGTGTATACAATCCTTTGTTTAATCAAATCATACTACACGATTTAGTTGACCATATTGTATTTTCATTGGCTAAAACAATCACATTTTAGAAAACTTGTCCTCCTTTTAAAGACAGAACCCGTTCTCCCGTGTAGCCCAGGCTGTGCTATGGCCCTCCTCGGGGTTCAGCCTTCCGACTGTTTGGATTGCAGCCATGTACCCCACATCTCGCTGTTCATGTACCTTTACTTTGAGAGGGGAGCCTCAGAGCCCTGACTGGCCAGGAACTGCGTGGTCCAGGCTGGTCTGGAGCTCTCAGCAATTTTCTGCTTCAGTCTCTGGAGTGCTGGGGTTGTAGGTGTGAGCCGCTACACCCAGTTAATCTGAACAAGACTTTAAGAAAGAGTTTATAAGGCCAGTGAGGTCACTCATGGGGTAAAGGCATGATCACGTAAAGGATGATTAGTTACATCTCCGGGACCCACATGGTGGAAGGACAGAACTGACCGTCAAGGATTGTCCTATGCACGCACACACACACACACACACACACACACACACACACACACACACACACACTCACTAAATAAATAAAATAAAATAAAATAATAAAAAAGAATGTATAGGCACTTAGATGCAGCATATTAAGTATCTGGTCTGAAAATGGAAGGCCTCATAGTTTTCACTGAAGATGTTTTAGCGTGGTACTGTTTTTCTCGTGTTCTCCCTGCGCTCCTGTTTTCTATGCTGAGTAGGTGTGGCCTGGTATTCCTGCTGTAGCCCTCATCTGGCCTCAGCTAATGGCAGCTCTTCTTGTCTCGGCCTCCAAAATACTGTGATTATAAGCATGGGCACCATGCCTGGTTTTGAAAATGACTTTTGTTTTGTTTTGTTTTCAAGACAGGTTTTCTTTCTGTAGACCAGACTAGCATTGAACTCAAGAGATCCATCTGTCTCTGCCTCTAGAGTGCTGGGATTGAAGGTGTGTACCACCATGCCTGGCTTGAAATATGTTTCTTAACTATACTTCTATAGTTCTTTCTATGCTTTTTAAAATTTTTTTATTTTATTTATGATTTATTTTCGAGACAGGGTTTCTTTGTGTAGCCCTGGTTGTCCTGGAACTCTCTATGTAGACCAGGCTGACCTCAAACTCAGAGATCTGCCTGCCTCTGCCACCCCAGTGCAGGGATTAAAAGCATGTACCACCAAACTGGTGCATTTAATACTTTTAAGCCCAAATCTGTAAGCAGACAAAATACCAATGAACATAAAATAAAAATGAATTGAATGTATGTATGTGGGTATAGAGCCAGGCTTAAGACTTCTTTTCAAAACAAACAAAAGAGAAAACGTTAAAAAGAAAGTCAAAGGAAAATTCCTTCATTGTTTCCTTTCAAAGGGAGTACTTGGCTTTGGGACCCGTCTTAGGACTCATTTATAGTGTGCCATTTGAGTGCCGTGGAATATGCGCACGAGGACAGAGCGGCTCGCAGGAGGTCGTCTGTCCCAGGCAGTTCTTCTCATTTAGGTAGACAAGCAAAGGCATGTGCAGAAGGGAATGCTTTAGAGGTCCCCTGCCTGCCTCTAAAAGTGAATGGGGATGCTTTATGATTGTCTTCTTTGTTGTGGGGCTTTCTTCTTTTGTTTATTTTGTTTTTTAAGACTGGGTCTCATGTAGTCCAGGTTGGCCTCGAACTCTCGATCCTCCTGCCACCTTCCAAGTGTTGGGATTACAGGGCTGTACCACCACACCAGGATTTAGGAGTCGTTAAAAATTTAGAAGATAAAACGGGGGTGTGGTGTTGTGTGCCTTTAACCCCAACACTCAGGAGCCAGAGGCAGGAGGATCTCTGAGTTCGAGGATTCACTACAAATGGGTTCTAGGACAGCCAGGGCTACACAGAGAGAAACCCTATGACAAATAGACACACAAACAAATAAATATAAAAATAAACATTAGAAGGTAGCTGAACATGGTGGCACATGCCTAGAATCCTAGCACTTGGCAAGTGGAGGCAGAAAGATCAGGAATTCAAGCTATCTGGTGTGTTCAAGGTCAGTCTGGGCTTCATGAGACACTGTCTCAATGTAGAGAGTTATATATAGGCGTAGAGTTAGCCTATTATATAAATTCATCAGAATTCAGCTTTACTCTTTCTCTAATGATTTGTAGTTTTCACAGCCTTTTGATATTATTCACCTTTTAAAGTGAAAGTGAGATGTTAGTGTACTCAGAATAGGACCTATTGATACAAGTGAGCCCCACACAGAAATATTATTGAGTCTATTCAGTATTCAGGATAGTAAGTAGTAATCCCCCAAATGTGAGTTTTTTAAGCAGAAATCCTGTTTTTCTGACTGCTGGGATTGAACTGTGGACTTTGTGCACGCCAAACACATGCCCTGCCACTGAGCTACAGCCCCTATCCTATAGGAAGCACCTTTTTTTTTTTTTTTTTTTTTTGCTTTTTCGAGACAGGGTTTCTCTGTGTAGCTTTGCGCCTTTCCTGGAACTCACTTGGTAGCCCAGGCTGGCCTCGAACTCACAGAGATCCGCCTGGCTCTGCCTCCCGAGTGCTGGGATTAAAGGCGTGCGCCACCACCGCCCAGCTGGAAGCACCCTTTTCTGTTTTAAGATTTATTTTATTTTTAATTATGTGCACATATTTACTTTATTTATGTAGGTATGTGCACATGAGCACAGTGCCTCTGAGGCTAGAAATGTTGGATTGCCTGGAGCAGTCGTGAGCCACCCGACTTGGATGCTGGGTACCGAATTTGCTCTTAACTTCTGAGCTATCTCTCCAGCCTGCTCCCAGGAATCAACTTAAACAACAAAAACAGAAACAAAATTGCCAGGCAGTGGTGACGCAGGCCTTTCGTCCTAGTACTTGGGAGGCAGAGGCAGGCTGATCCATGTGAGTTCAAGGCCAGCATGGTCTACAGAGTGAGTTCTAGAACAGCCAGGACTGTCACACAGAGAAACCCTGTTTCAAAAACAAAACAAAACTAAACAACCCAAACCAAATAAACAAAATAAACTTACCTCTTGGTTCTTACTGTTAACAGCCAGTCGCTGGAAACAGCAGTTCCCATCCATTCTCTGCTTTTGAGTGTGAAGTCCGTATGGATGGTTTGTGTGATTCTCTGCTTTTGAGTGTGAAGTCCATATGGATGGTTTGTGTGATTCTCTGCTTTTGAGTGTGAAGTCCATATGGATGGTTTGTGTGATTCTCTGCTTTTGAGTGTGAAGTCCATATGGATGGTTTGTGTGATTCTCTGCTTTTGAGTGTGAAGTCCATATGGATGGTTTGTGTGATTCTCTGCTTTTGAGTGTGAAGTCCGTATGGATGGTTTGTGTGATGGCGTGAGTGACTCTTGAGCACCGAATGTTTACTGTTAATATGTTAACTAGTCAAAACCCACCTTTTATTTAAGCATTGTTTCCCACAGCCCTCTTCCCTTTGTTATAAAATTCTTTTCAATTTCTTACTATTCCTGAATGAGTTTGGATTCGTGTGTGTGTGTGTGTGTGTGTGTGTGTGTGTGTGTGTGTGTGTGTATGTGTGTGTGTGTGTGTGCGCGTGTGCGTGCGTGTGCATTCTTGTGTGTATTCCTGTGACATTTTTCTTACTTTTCCTTGCTCTTTTCAAAGCCATTGCAGGTCTTTTGCTCTGTCACAGTAGTTTTCTCCGTTCGCTCTCTGTGCGTCTTCCAGGGCAGGACATACAGAGTTGGAGCTTTCATTTAGTTTAGATCGCTTTGTTAGACCAGTGGAAAAGCCTTTTCCTTAGAAAGATTTTCTTTGTCTTATGGAAAGATGAGCATTGGTTATCTTACCTGCACAGGTTCAAAGGCTACACTGTAAACCCAAGATGTGTCTCAAAGTTTGTGAGAGGTGGCGACAGGAAAACACCTTTGTTATTCACTGATTTTTCTATTAGTCTGTTTTATGGGGGAGGCCTACAGCCTGCTTTCCTGTTGACATTACTGTAAAGTGTCTCTCACACTTCAAGCTTTGTTTCGCTCCACGCCGAGTGACTGGTGAGTTTGTAAGCTTCCTTTTGTGTGTGGTGACTGTCCCAACCATGTTGAGATGACTTTCCTGAGAGTGTCACAGCGTGGGGAGGAGCGGCTCCTTTTGTTTTCAATTCTTGAAATCGAGTCGGGACATCAGGCCTTGTCCACTGCGGAGTTTTCCAGACTCGCGCACGTTGCTGCATGATTAATGTCCCTGCTGAGGCTGCATCAGCCTTACTGTCTTCCCTGGCCTGAACTCAAACGCAGTGTCTCCGTTAGGGTAAGTGTTGTTGCGTTTTAAGGGTTCTTTACCTAGAAAATCAGAGTATGAAATGAATGCTTTTTTCTTTCTTCGTGATGCTAAAATCAGCCCAGAGCACACACTGCAGATGCCCTACCACTGAGCTGTACCTGAAGACCCAAGTTCGTCTCTCAAAGTAAGAGTTCCATAAAAATCTTGTGAGAAAAAAAAAATTCCCAAGGACCACAGTCTTTGACTTGGTGGCAATGTTTGCTGATTTCCCAATCTTCTTCACGTTATTTAGACATCACAAATCAGGTGTCCTTAAATCCCATTCAGTAAAATGAATAGGCCTTTCTTTTGAGACAGGGTCACACTACGTTGCCCAGGCTGGCCTTGAACTTACTTTGTAGTCAGGCTGACCTGAGACTCCTGATCCTGCTGTGTCAGCCCCCTCAGTGAGTGCTGGCATCATAGATGTGCACCCACAAGGCGGCCTGGCTCTTCCTTCTGATTTAGAAAACAATCTGCTAATTTACGTTTAATTTAATTTAATTTTATGTGTGTAGGTATTTTGCCTGCATGTATGTCTGTGCACAGTTGGTGTGCATGGTGCCCATGAGAGCCAGAAGAGGGCATCAAATCCCTTTGAACTGGAGTTACAAATGGTTGCTGGGGATTAAACCCAGGTCCTCTAGAAGAGCAGCCAGTACTCTTTCTAACTACTGAGCCATCTTTCCAGTCCCTGTTGTTACATTTTACTTAATTCAAATAAAATTAGACACACAGTATTTTGGTCCCTAGTGTGGGCCAGCTAGGCAGTTTGTATTGTAGTGGAGAAAGGAGCCCATGTCCCCTCTCTGGAAATCAGATTCCAGAGGGCTTTGGTGAGTTCAGAGCTTGGTAGCTGCTGTTTGGAGCAGCTACAATTAAACATTGTAGAATGATGAAATGATAACAGGAAAGAATCTTTTTTTTTTTTTTTTTTTTTTTTTTTGGGTTTTTCGAGACAGGGTTTCTCTGTGTAGCTTTGCGCCTTTCCTGGAACTCACTTGGTAGCCCAGGTTGGCCTCGAACTCACAGAGATCCGCCTGGCTCTGCCTCCCGAGTGCTGGGATTAAAGGCGTGCGCCACCACCGCCCGGCTGATAACAGGAAAGAATCTTAATGTGGGTTTTATGTCCTTTGATTTTGCATAAAGGGAAACCCAATTCCGACCACAAAATCCATTTGAGTAAACAATTTTTATTTGAATTTGAGTTGAGACATCAAAACACAACAATGTCAGTTTCTCCCAGAAATTATGAATCTTCCGTATTTATTAATCCTGGAAAACTTTACAATGACCATGGTCTGGAATTTTTCCTAGGTTTTTATTAGACTTTTTAAGTTATTTTCCCTTGTTCCTTTGTTTCCTTTGTGACAGAGCTGGAAAAAAAAATGGTAACAATGAATGTTTCACAACGGGAATGTAGCCATGTAGTCCTCCCAGCGCCATTAACCAATTAAGAAGTTGGCTTAAGTTTGCTTTGCCTGGTGTACATGGGAGCTAAGGTTTTGTTTCAGTGACTGCGCTTCGGTCATTTCCTGCACCAGTGAAACTGTTAGTGTTGGTTCCCTCTCAAATAGCAAAGTGAATATGCCTATTTTTATAAAGTGCAAGTAGCATTGCACATGACATGTAGTGATCATCGTGAATTATTATGTTTTTTTATTTATTAGGATTTCATACATGTCCTAGGTTCTTAGAATTGTAGTAAGAC
Source organism: Peromyscus eremicus (assembly GCF_949786415.1). NCBI lineage: Eukaryota > Metazoa > Chordata > Mammalia > Rodentia > Cricetidae > Peromyscus > Peromyscus eremicus. Next base: position 10,835,767 of record NC_081426.1, on the reverse strand, counting down.
ATGGCATCTCCCCATACTAATGCTTATGGTCCACTCGGAGACAAAAGATCCCTGCAAAGAAATTAAACCCCTTGTATTGGGCGGTGTGTAATGGAGCATAATGGAAGGTCTGGTGTATGCCACAGCAGGAACTCAAGTCCTAGATCCAGTGGACCTGCCCTCTGGAAGTTCTGGACGACCTTGGGAATCCATCCTTTCTTTAAGTTTAAGCAACATTGGTTAGAGGGCTTTTGTGTCTTGGACAAAGAATAGTCTCATCTCCAGCTACTGCACAGACTCTCAGTAGGGAAGCGGGTAAAAAATGGGGCAGGCATCCTGGCTCTTGACGACGCTCACTGTCCCCCTGGGAAGCAGCAACTGCACCTGTGAGCAGAGTTTAGAGACATGGTGTGGGTATATTTTAGATTCCTGAGTAAAAAATAAATAAATAAGAAGCCCTCTGCTGGGAACTGGGAAACAGCAGTGAGGATGCTGTAGGCCGGGGAGTTCCTGAGGAAGGATGAGGATGCAGCCTTTGGCAGTTACTAAAGATACCTTTTCCCCAGTGTTGCCTGGAATAGCCCTGTCTGCCAGGTGGGTATACCTCGGCCTAATTTGGCAAACTTAAGAAGTCTGAATATATTGCTATAATTTGTAAATAATCCTTCTAAATTACTTTGCATTGGAATTAGCAGACAAGCTTGTACCTTAAATTTACTGTTGTTATTTAGTGATGGAATCTGGACCTAAGGCCACATGAACTCCAGGCAAGCACTTTTCTGCCAAGTGGTTTTTCTAGCCTTGGATTTAAATTCAAATACAATGCTGTGTGACTGTGGTTTTGTTTAAATTTTTTTCTGAATGTTTTGAAATGCTAACATTATTTTTAGACCACATGTTTCTTTATTTGGGACTATGTCTAAGAATAATATAATGCATTCCTGTCTCTTAGATTTCAATTTAGGGGTAAAAGTCTAAAATCTCATATTTTATCTGTTATTTATTTACTTACATACATATTTTTTGGTGTTTCAAGACAAGGTTTCTCTGTGTTGCCCTGGCTGTCCTGGAACTCACTCTGTAGACCAGGCTGGCCTTGAACTCACAGAGATTTGCCTGCCTCTGTCTGTTAATGAAAATATTTAGACACTTCTGTGAAGACTTAGGAAGAAAAACACCCCTTGAAGACTTTGTTTTCCTGCGGAGGGCATCATCTCTTTTACCCATCCTTCAGTCCGCTGATTAAAAAGTCCATCTAGCATAGTCATGTGCGTTATCTCTGTTGCTAATGATTTCAAGGATCTGTATCTGTGTCAAAACATACCAGATGGTAGTCTAACATGTTGTATGATGCCTGTAATCCCAGCACTTAGGAAGTGGAGGCGGAGGGATCAGGAGTTCAAGGTCATCCTCTGCTACATAGTGAGTTTCAGACCAGCCTGAACTGTATGAAACCCTGTCTCAAAACAACAAGCTGCCATGTAGGTCAGTGGTAGAGCATTTGTTTAGCATATATGAAGTCCCAAGTTCAATCCCAGCACCACCCCATCTCTACAGAGAGAGAAAATTTACCAAATTGAGTCTGTGGTGGTGCATGCCTGTAATCTACGTTACTTGAAAGGCTGAGATGGGAGGATTGAGTTAAAAAAAAAAAAAAAAAAAAAAACTACCCAGGAAAGACAACACATCAAAATAATAAATGAACTTCACTAAATTCAGTATTTTAAATGCATGCACTTAATGTGTAATCAATAAAACTTTTATTAAAGCTACCTAGATTATAAGTCCATTGTTATGACAATCTCTATTACTAGAATTTTTGTTTTGTTTCTTCTTTTTCCTCAGCAGGATCTCTTGCTTGTCACTCATTTGGCTAAGATCAAGTGAGGGGACAGGGTCAGACTCTGTAGCCCAGGCTGGCCCGCCTTTCTCAGCTTCCCAAGTGCGTGGGTAACACGTATGAACAACCACACCTACCTTTGAAGTATATTTTTGAGTTTGTGACTTTTAATCACTTATCTGTCTTATGTACTTTTTAGTCACATATGTTTTATATCTTAGGCCATACATACATTTTAAACAAGAAAGATGAATAGAACCAAGGAGGCATGAGGAATGAGTGTTGGTTTAAAGTTATGTATGGGACCTTGGAGAGCTTTTCTTCATATGTAAGACTCACTGGAGTATCTTTAAATAATTTTTCACAAATTTAAATGTGGAGAATTGAAGTTGTATATTCTCCAAGGGATCCTTTCCTTATAGGTTTACTGATTATGACTCATCTTTGACACAGAGACAGGAATATAATTTTAGTCAAGCTTCTCTGTTCTTTTTATAATAATCCTGTGGGGGTAAAGTGGGGTGGAGATGGTTCGTCAGTTAAGGGCACTGGCTACTCTTTCAGAGGACCTGGGTTCCAGTTTCAGAACCCATACAGAGGCTCACAATCGTCTGTAACCACCAGTTCTGGAGGATCTGTTGCCTTCTTCTGACTTCTGTGGGCACCAGGCATGCGTGTGGTGCACATTCATACATGCAGGCAAAACACTCATAAATATAAAATAAAATAAAAAATCTTTAAAAAAAAGTATGTGTTGGGGGAATGGAGGGTGTCTGGAGGCCAGGGTTCAGCGCTGGGTGTCCTCTATCCACTCCCCCCCCCCCCCTTTCTGAGAGGGTTCTCTCACTGAGCTTGCTTTCTAGGCTAGATCAGCTGGTCAATCCCTTCCCCCTAGATCTCCCTGTGCACCCACAGTTCCCGCCGGCACTGGGGTCACTGACAAGCATTGCCTGGGCCCACCTTTTCTGGGTGCTGGGGATCTGAGTTCAAGTCCTCATGCTCACAGGGCAAGCACTCCATCTACCCAGCCATCGCCCCAGCCCTTGCTTTTTGTGAATGGGGTAAAGGGCTTAACGTGTCTCCGGAACACATTGTTTCTCTGCCCTTCTTCTCAGTTCTCTAAACGTAATTTACAAGTGGAGCCCTAGACTTTCTAGGTAGACTTGTTTAGAGGAGAAATGAATCTGTTCCATTCTTCTACCCCCCAGTTCTTGTTGTTATTGTTTTAATGTAGCCCAGGGCCTTTCCATTGCTAAAAGTGCACAGTACTGAAGGTTCAATACAAGTTTATCAGGTGATGATTTCATGTTAATGCAGCATTTCGTAAGTTACCCAGTGTGTGTTCTGGGTACATTTCCTTCTTGTTGTATTTAATGCCTACATTAAGTGTAAAAACATTGTTAACTTCTCATTGATTAAAAATAACCAGGAAACATGATCAAAATTTCGACTCTGGCATCAGGACTGTCAGAGTTAATGAGTTGTGACTTACCAACTCAAGCACTTTCTGCCATCCTAGCAGAGCACATGGAAAGTTGCCCTTTGCAGGACACAGCCCAGGAGTGAGGCCCTGGTTTGGGTGCTTTGGAGGTCCCCAGGTAACTTGAATGCACAGACACACTCACTCTGTAGTGCTGTCTTGATACTTTATCCCTACACATACCAATCTTTAAAATAAAAAATAATAATAAAAAGAAAAAAGAGACAGTGTCTCTCTGTGTAGCCCTGGCTGGCTCGGAACTCACTATGTAGACCAGGCTGGCCTTGATCTCTTGGAAATCCACCTGCCTCTGCTTGCCATCCTCAGTGCTGGGAATGCAGTGTTCACCATCCTCACACCCACAACCACCCTTTTTGAATGTGTAGAAAACCTGCCAGGGTGATCCAGCTAACGCTCCGTCCTCGCCCTAGATTGGTGGGTGAGGAGCCTCTTGCCGAACTCGCTCTCTGCCTTCTGTCTCTGCCGCTCCCCCTGCATGCTTCCTTCTTCCCTGTATTAAATGAAAGCTCGGACATGATGGCGCTGTAGTCAGGTCCTCAGTGCGGCTCCTGAGGATACGGACGTTCTCCTGTGTAACCACAACACATGATAGTGAAGAGAAATGGACAGAGGATCCTGCTAGGGTGTTTGGAGGAGAGGCACTATATCATTTCACATAGTTTCTGACTTAAGTATTGAATATTTGTGTGAATATGGTTTTTTGTTGTTGTTTCGTTTTTTTCGAGACAGGGTTTCTCTGTGTAGCCCTGGCTATCCTGGAACCCGCTGTTTAAACCAGGCTGGCCTCGTGTTCACAGAGATCCACCTGCCTCTGCCTTTCAAGTGCTGAGATTAAAGGTGTGTGCCACCACTGCCCAGCATGAATAAGGCTTTTGAAAAGAGGCTTTTTTGTTTCATTTTGTTATTTTGGTTTGTGTTTTGACAGTGTCTCAGGTGTCTGAGGCTGGTCTCAGAGTTGCCATGTAGCTGAGGATGACCCTGAACTTCTGATCTTCCTGCCTCCAGCTCCCTAGGGGTGGGATTACAGGTGTGCACCATCAGACTTAGTTAACTAAAGTGCTGGGAGTTGAACCTGGGGCTTTGTGCTCACTAGGCAAGCACCGAGTTGAGCTGCATCCTCAATAGATGTTTTCGGTTTCTGAGATGGGGTCTTACCATGTAGCTCAGGTTGACCCTGAACTCCTCGGCTCAGGTGGTTCTCCTGCCTCAGCTTACAGAGCAGCAGGGGCTCCAGGCCTGTAGCACCACACTTGGGTTTTTTATTTTTCATCCCGTGTTGGTCATTTCTGCACTGCTGACATCGCGGCCCTGAGCGTTACTCTTTCAAAGCCTTCAACTGTACACGGTTGGCATTCCAGCCAGCAGCATCTCCCCTCCTCCGGTACGAAATGAGATGCCCTTTGAATAGTTATTCTCTTCTGACTAGGAAAAAAGCTGTGTTCAGTCAGCTGCTGAGCCGGAACTGAGGCCTTCATTAGTTGTGTCTTTGAAGTTGAAATGATTGACTGCTCCAGTCACCTGTGGGTGTGAAGGACGTGAGTTCCGGAGCCCTTGGTGCTCCCCAGGAGGCTGTCATGTAGCGTTGTGTATTGAGCAAGTGCCCTGTGACCTCCTAAGCAACGTGCTTGGAAATGGCAGGTGATACTCGGGCATGCTGAAGTTCAGCAGTTCAGCCATGGGGTGTCGAGTAGAAACTAGACAGTTGGTCAATCAGATTATACATTTCTGGGCTTCAGATGTCCTGTTTTTCCTGTGTACACTTCTAATTGCTTTATAATGAGACTGTCAAATTGCTAAATGTAAAGGAAACAAAAATCCAAAAGGCCAATTTTAGAATTTGTCTGTGTGTGTGTGGGCATAGGTCTGAGTTCATGCGTGTGGAGGTTGATTCTAGGTGTCTTTCTTAGTGGCCACTCTCCACGTTACTGTTCATGACAGAGTCAGTCTCTCTCTGAAGCTGGAGCTTACGAACTGGCCAGGCTGGCTGGCTGGCTAGCGAGCCCTGGAGTCCTCTGTGCTGGGCTTTTTATGTGACTCAGGCTCTCAGGCTTGTGTGACAAGCACTGTACTGACTGAATCCCTGCTCTTGACATTTTAAGTTAGGGGATGGAAACTATTAAGAATGAGTGAGAGGGCTGAGGATGTTACCTAGCATACCCAAGGTTCTGGGTTCGATTCCCAGCACCCTCCACCCCCACCAAACGTAATAAGAATGAGTGAGAGTCCCTGTTCATTTGGTTTGTGTTGTGTTACTATTCTTCTTGCCTGTTGCCATCAATGGCAACTTAACGGCTTTGCTCTATATAAAGGTTGGTTTCCTTTACACATAAAACTTACAAATGGCTGGGACGTAGTTCAGAGGTAGACTGCTTGCTTAGCATGCATAATGCCCTGGGGTCAGTACCTAAGTTAAAAGAAAAAAGAAAGGTGTTTTACTGTCAAAAATAAATAGGTAGATAAATAAGATCAAATTCATGAACTTCCTGCTGCTTCTGGAGGTGAATCTCCTCTATAGTCGTTCTTTGTTCCTAGGGTGTCGACGCTCCTGCCACCAGCCTGTCATCTGAGTCCTTTCTTGCGAGGTGACTTGTGTATTCGGGTGTCCTTGACTGTGTGAAGCTGGTCACAGCCATTTTCTAGCCTGAAGCCGCATCTGTATATTTCTGTGAAGGCTTTTGGCATCAGTTTCTGGAGCTCCTGGTCAGGAGGAACTCGGGGTGGCCCTTCAAGTTCCTGGGGGTATTTTAGAACGGTGGCCAGTGTCACTTGTTGGAAGCGACCCTGGCAACGTGGAACTGGTGTCCTGGTTTTTGTGCTGCTGTTGTGTCTAACTGTGAAATGGAGGAGTGCTGATAACACTTCCTACTTACTTAGCAGGTTTTCTGCCCTGGCAGTCAGAGGAGATGGCCAGTACAGGCAGCGCCAAGCCTGTTTCTGTTTCTTTTTTTTTTTTTTTTTTTTCTTTTCTTTTTTTTTTTTTTTTTTTTTTTAATTTATTTATTTATTATGTATACAGCGTGTATGACTGCAGGCCAGAAGAGGGCACCAGATCTCATTACAGATGGTTGTGAGCCACCATGTGGGTGCTGGGGATTGAACTCAGGACCTCTGAGAGAGCAGTCAGTGCTCTTAACCTTTGAGCCATCTCTCCAGCCCCCTGTTTCTGTTTCTAATTCTTCATGTAACGTATAAAACGTCCACTCTTCAGCTCTTTGTAATGCCCTTCTGCAAATCATAGAGTAGCATTTGCCGTTTCATTCCCACTTCTCAGATACTGAAAATAGATCGCATCTCAGTGAAGGATTTGTTCCTGTCAGCCACAGAGCCAGAGCAGAACACCGGACTTCATCTTGTTGCTGAGCTGTGTTTTCTCCCCGTTCAGATAGCCGTAGAGGACAAGAAAGTGCGGTCCGAGCAGTGGTAACATCCCCGTGTCTCTTTAGCGTGTCGGCATTAGGATTTAGGTGTGCCCCTGAAGCAGGCTCGTCCCAGGTGTGAGCAGGATGTGCTTCATGTCTTGGTCAGATTGCTGCCCCAGAAGTGGTGGGGACTTGAGGGACGTTATGAATGCGGCTCCTGTTTCTTTTTGCCCTTCTAACTGGTAGCACAGGTTGCGTTCTGTCAGGGAATTTTATGAATGGGCAAATGTTCAAGAGCCATATTTTTTCCTTTATAGTAAGAAATGTAACAAAATCTCTCCCTCGGTGGATCCAGTTAGAGTGTGTTAGTACTGGAGCGATTGCTTCCGGAATTGTATGTAAAAGCCCTACAACTCTTCAGATGAAGTCGTTACAAATTCTGATCACTAGAGCTTTGGAGTTTGTCCATAATTCTCAGTAGTGAGTGTTTGTAGAACTTGGTGGAGGGCTCTCTAAGGACCAGAACTGCTGCATTTAGATTGTCTTCTCAAGATTAAAGAAAGGGTGAAGTTTGTGAGTGGCAGTTCCCCTACTTCTGAGAAACAGAGTGAACGTTGTGTTTTGATCAGTTTTGCTTCATCTTAGTGACACGTAAGAAGTATGGTGTGCACACACCAAGAGATTTTATTGTTTTAGTGTCCCTCAGTATGACTGGTGTGCACGCACGCACCCATGCCACATAAAGAGTCCATTCTTGCTCACATGCAGCCCAGGGAGGCTGGCCATTGCGCTCTTGGGCTCAGTGGAAATTGGCAGCCTTCCTCCTGTACACAACAGCCTGACATCAGCCCAGGATGTGATAGGACCCACCTCAGGACCATGGAGGGCCTGGCTCTGGTTCTCTTCTGGCACACTCACGCAATGTAGTGCTGAGCAATTGGTTAATGTCAGAAATTTGGGGTAGCCCTTTAAAAGTTTTAAAGGTATAGTACTTACCCTTGGATTTTCATACATAGTCTAAACAGTACAGCAAGGCTAGACAGTTGTGGTTAGTCATATTTCAGGAATGTACCAATGGCAGTGACTCAGACCCAAACCTTTGGTGTCTCCCCCCACTTTGATTCTTTTGTTGTTGTTGTTTTGTTTTGTTTTAGGATTTCTCCGTGTAGCCCTAGCTGTCCTGGAACTCACTCTGTAGACCAGGCTGGCCTTGAATTTGGAGATCTGCCTGCCTCTGTCTCTGCCTGTTGGGATTAAAGGCATGTGCCACCGCCGCCGCCGCCACCACCACCGCCACCCTCTCCCATTTAAATGATATGGGAAGATGATTTATGAGCCTCCTCCCCACCATCCATCACCCTCTCCTACCCCTGTCAAGACCTCTGCGAATTAAAATCATGTACAGTGAGGAACCCATAGACAAGCGAGATAGCCCATTCGCTGCTACTGAGTCTTCTGAAACACTTAGTAAAAGTCTATACTCCCCAGGTGGTTAGAAACATTTATTAACTGGATGACCCCATGGCTCGTTTGCCTCTGAAAGCTATGAAAAATTGAGAGGATGAGCTTAATTTCTTGTGTTGCTAGTGGAGGAGACAAAAGTAAGGTTTGGAAGTCAGCGTTTCACTTGAGAAGGGGCGGTTTGAAGGGCTTCTGGTTACGATCAGACTTGTTTGGGCTGGAGTGATAGTCAGTCAGTTAAGTGCTTGCTGACAAAGAAGAGGACCTGAGCCCAGGTCTCCCAGAACCCACATTTCTTAATCTTTCTTTTTTTAATTAATTAATTAATTAATTAATTAATTAATTTTTATTTGGGCATATGTGTGTCTACGTGAGTTTATGTGCACCATCTGCATGCAGGTACCCACAGAGGGCAGAGGGTCATGGGGCCCCTGGAACTGGATTTACAGACAGTTGTGAGCTGCCTGATGTGGGTACTGGGAACTGAACTCTCTTGGAAGGACAGTAAGGGCTCTTAGCGACTGAGCCGTCTCTTCAGCCCCCAAGAACCCACATTTAAAAAAAAAGGCGTGTGGCGCTTGCAGTCTTGGTGCCAGGGAAGGGGAGAGAGGTGGATCCCTGGAGCTCACAGTGCAGTCCTCCTGATGAGCTCCAGGCCCGTGAGAGACCCTGGCTCAGACAAACAAAACCGAAAACAAAACAGGAGTAAACAGAAGACATGTTTGATAGGTGTTGATTAACCACAGTAAGCTGTGCAACCTTAACGTCTCTGCTAGAAGCCAGGACCCCCAGCTTGCTTGACTTCCAGGGTTATGTTTAGGGAATGTAAATTAATGTTGATTTTCACTTATCCCTAACAAGATGTTTTAAAATCCTGTCCATTTAAAATGCAACTGCAGGGCTCTGTAGTGCGCTCCTAGCATACACAAGCCCTGGGCTCCATCCACAGTGCCACATAAAACAGAGCATGGTGGCACATGCTTGTCGTCACAGCACTAAGGAGCAAGAGGCAGCTGGATCAGAAGTTAAAGGTAGAGTGAATTTGAGCTCAGCCTAGGCTACCAGAGACCCCTTCTCAAAAAAGAAAAGAAATGCAAAAATTACTATTTTATAAATTGCTTTTTAAAATTAACTTTGACACACAGTAGGTACTCAGAAATACATTTAAATAGTTATCATGCTCTTAAAATATTAGCAAACTCAACTAGAATCTATACAACAATTGACAGTGTATTCAAGGAACAAAACCAAATTTGGAGTAAAAGAAACATCTTACTGAATAATTTTACCGGAACCAAAAGGACTGTTTATTTTGCATTTTATTTCATTTAACGGGGGAAAAAAAAGTTGTGCCCTGAAAGATGAAACTGCCCGTTTTTAATCCTTCGCGGCTGAAAGAAGAGAGGCGAAGCACTCAGATCTGGCCCAGACAAAGAACACAAGGGACTGTTCACCATCGTTCCCTTCGTTCTCTGAGTGACAAAGAAAAGGAGTAGGTAACAGCTGCCAGCCAAAGACTCCTTTCTGCAGTGAGGCTAACAGCGTGGGGCTGCTGCGGACTGGGCGGCCTGCGTGGTGGGCGGGGCCTGGCTGCTGTGAAGGGCGTGGCCATGCAGCTGGGCGTAGCCCGCCCGGTGCAGTGTGGAAAGCAGCCAGCAGCCAGGATCTGCCCCAGCCAGCTTTAAGTTTTGCTTTTTGTTTGTTTGTTTTTAAGACAAAGAAAAGAAAAAAAGAGATTCCTAAGGTGTCCCAGCTTACCATTTTACAGTAGTGGACATTTTCAGCTCTGCACGCGATTGTTATAATTGGAAACAAACAGAAGTTCCGGGCAGAGGCCAAATTAGATAACTGCCCTCAAGCCAAGTAGTGCTTCCACCGTAATGCGCAAAGCAAATGATCTTACTGTCTCTTCCACAGTAGAACACAAAGACTTTTCATTTTAACCCTTCATTAAGGTATTAGCTTAAAAAAATCAGAGTTGTTGAAAAATACTATTTTTGAAGAGAAATGTTAGTTAGTACCGTGAGATTTGAATGGTTTTGCATTCTTTTTCTCATTAAAAAAGTAGTCTATGTGAGTGCCATGGCATGTGTGTGGAGATCAGAGGACAGCTTTTAGGAGTTGGATCCCTCTTTCGACAGTGTGGGTTCTCCGGACTGTCCTCAGCTCAAGCCTGCACAGCAGGCGCCCTCCCCCAGCCCTCCCGCCGCATGCCGTGTTACAGTTTTTAAGTGCTCTCTCGAGCTCTATCCTGTGTGACACTTTAACAACATCTGCCCTGGGAAGCATTGCCTTCCTGTTTTAGGAATGAGACCCTATGGTTTTAGACTGTCCAGCCTGTCTAGAGCTACCCTGGTCTTCCTGGTGCTCCCTACCCATCGCAGAAGAGTCCACCTTATGGCCATTTCATGTTGTTGTGAGTACATGCCACCGGGTGGTCATGGTGGCGGTGGTGCACGACTTTAATCCCAGCACTCGGGAGGCAGAGCCAGGCAGATCCCTGTGAGTTTGAGGCCAGCCTGGTCTACAAAGTGAGTTCCAGGACAAGCACCAAAACTACCCAGAGAAAACCTGTCTTTAAAAAACCCAGAACAAAAAAAAAGTACATGCCTGTCAAGGGGCAGCTTCTTGGTTAAACTTTGACCTTAATAATAGATTACAAATAGGATCCATGCCACTTCTTAGAGTCAATAGTAGGGACCACTAGAAGGTTTTATGTTTATTTTTAGTGCTAGGGGCAGAACCTAGGACCTGCTGGGCAAGTGCTCTACTACTAAGCTACATTGACACTACCCTCCCACTTAAAAACATTGTTTTGACATTTATTTGTATTTTATGTGTATGGGTGTTTTGCCTGCATGTATGTCTGTCACCATGTGCATGCCTGGTGCCTGCAGAGGTCAGAAGAGGTGGTAGGATCCCCTGGAACTGGGGTTATAGACAGTTGTGAGTTACGATGTGGTTGCTGGGAATCCAACTCTGGTCTTACGCAAGCATAGTGAGTGTTCTTAACCACTGAGCCATCTCTTCAGTCTGATTGATTTTATTTTAAATTGTGCGAGTGTGCGTGCGTGCGTGCGTGCGTGCGTGCGTGTGTGTGTGTGTGTGTGTGTGTGTGTGTGTTTGCGCATGTGTGTGCATGGGCTATGGTGGGCCCACTCCCTCAGACCAGGCCTACATGCCCTTTCTTGTGAAGGACTCTCATAGTGGAGGTTGCAGTTCTTGTCCTGGGAGCTAATGACGTGAGCTTGCAGCAGGCATTCCTGTGAAACACGTGTGTCCTGCTGTGTTTCAGGGTATTGTGGGGAGACCAGATCCAAGGAAAATGGCCCTAGTGCTAAGTGTTCTACCGTTTCAAAGCCTCAGAGGACACCTAGGGAGAAGCCCTTTCTTGCTTAGTGTTGTGGTCTAATTCTGGCACTTTGGAAGCTGAGGCAGGAGGATCTTGGATTTGAGGTCAGCTTTATTAGGAGGAAGTAGGGGGAAGGACCAGGCTTGGGAAAGAGCATGTGCAGAGAGAAAGATGGTGGGGGGGGGGAGAGCAGCCAGAGAGAGGGTGGGGTCTGCATCTGGCTTTTTAAGGGCTCCTGGTGAAGCAGGCTTATGGAGCTACACCATGCATGTGCTGATTGTGTCGCCATGTTGTGTGTACACAGTCACCAACACACACTGATGACGTAAGACGCAAGACCCTTTGCTTAACTCCTGAACTGCACATGTGCGCACGATCATGCAGCTGGAGTGAGGGCAGAATTCTAACAGTTTGGGCCGTCTAGTGGGTTCTAGGCTGGTAACTGCTGGAATTGACCTGCAGCTGAGCTTAGCCTTGAACTTCTGATATGGCCTCCACCTCCTGTGAGTACCGTGATTCCAGGCATGTTCCACCACTCCTAGCTTTCCATATTTTAACTGAGAAAATCATGTTACTCATGATGTTATCAAAGTTCTGATCCTGGCCTTTAACTCCTGAGAATGCATTGTCAAAGAACTAATGTCAAAGAACCAAGCAGTGTAGATTGTGGCTGCTCAGGAGCGCTGGTGAGCCTCTCTAGATGTGCCACTGGTCGTTTGGGTGGTCTCCAAGGTACACTGACTTGCTGGAGAAGGAGGTCAGATAGTTACAAGTTTCATTGTACAAGAGACCGCTTTGCCAGTACCCTCACAGAGCACCACATAGTCCCACCCTGTGTTTCTTGGTAGATTCTCCCAGAGTGGAACAAACATCGCCATGTGCAAGTTCAGTCAGTGCAGTACTGCGCGTGACATGTTCAGATAGACACAAAGACCGTGGACTGCATGTCTCAAAGGCGATCTAACATCCAGGACAGCAGTTGAAGGAGGAAGCTTGTTATATGCTCAGAGGAAGAAAGGTTCCTCTTTAGTTTAGGAACCAACGTTCAGTTTCCGAGCTTCTTGGTTTGGATTATGCTCTTCTCTGTCTTGGGTTCTGCTCTACAGCCATTCCCTCAACATTTCTGCCTCCAACTCCTTCAACAGCAAACACCTCAGTAGAACTCAGTTAGAATCCAGTGACCCTGCCCTCACCAAGTTCTCCAGGACTTCAGAACTTGACATAGTTTTGGAGTTTGCTTAAAAACAAAACAAAACCCCCCAGATATGCTTTGACAATGGTCTCTGCAATACCCTTCTGCTACCATGTATCTCACTGGCTTCTAATCAGTGCAGAGACAAAAACAATAGTATAAATGATGTATATATACATGAATTTTGCTAAGTTCTTGCTTCCATTTACCAAATTTACCTTCAGATGTTCTTTATTTCATTTTAGCAGTAAAGACCAAAATAGAATTACAATAAAATGTTTTTGTAAAGATTTATTTTTAATTGTATGTGTATGGGTATTTTGCTGGCATATACATCTGAGTTCCACAAGCGTGCAGTGCCAGCAGAGGCAAGAAAAGGGTGTGAGATCCCTTGAAACGAGTTGTAGACTGTTGTGAGACACCAAGTGGAGTGCTGAGAATCCAACTCCCATCCTCTGCAGAAGTAATAAGTGGTTTGAATAAGAATGGCCCCATAGGCTCATGTATGTGAATGCTTAGTCACCAAGGAGTAGAATTGTTTGAAAGGATTTGAAGGAGTGGGGGGTGTGGACTTGTTGGAGAAAGTGTGTCACTGGGGGTGGGCTTTGAGGTTTTAAAAAGCCCATGCCCGGTCTGGTCTCTCTCTCTCTCTCTGCCTACAGATCAAGTTGTAGCTCTCAGCTACTTCTCTAGCACCATGTCTGCCTACATGCTACATGGACTAACCCTCTGAAACTGTAAGCAAGCCCCAGCTAAATGCTTTCTATTACAAGAGTGGCCCTAGTCATGGTGTCCCCTCACAGAAGACAAAGGTTAATAACACAGCCACCTCGATATGGCCAGTGTTTCCTGAATTTCATCTCCACCTCTTTTTGCATGTTTATTTCATTCCTTATGGCAGACCATTTCCTTCTGTGCCTGGAAACACGGCCACCATCCGTCTGCCCTGTAGTTTCTGTCAACTCAAATGCCCTTTGTGTACCAAGTTTAAAAATGATGGGCAAGGAACTTGTGAGCAAAATGGGCAAATGGCCATTCCTTGTTGGTTACTCACTCAGGGCTAGGGCAGTGGTTTTCAACATATGGATCATCACCCCTTTGGGGGTTGAATATCAGATACCCTGCATATCAGGTATTTTTATATATATATATATATATATATATATATATATATATATATATATATATAAAGATATAAAGCAGTAGCAAAATTACAGCTATGAAACAGCAACAGAATAGTTTTATGGTTGGGGTCACCACAACATGAGGAACTGTATTAAAGGGTCACAACATTAGGAAGGTTGGAATCACTGAGCTAGGGAAATGTGAAGGTCATGTAGAACCATGGTAACAACTTTGCATGCATATAGCTTTGAAGTGGGGAGATATTTCCTTGGATGAGAGTTGGTGGCTGGGAGGAAAATCCCCTACATATGTGTTGCAACAGCCTGGCAGGTTCTAGTGCCTTTCAGGTATTTGGACAGAGTTTTGTGGGAAATAATGCATTTTGCATTGAGGCATGTATATACACCCAAGTTTGACTGAAAAGAAAAGATGTGCGAGTCAATACTCACCCCACTGCATTCTAGGAATTATGGTCTTCTTTCATACTCTTCCAAGGTGGTTCATTTAAAATAATGCTAACTGTAACCTACTTTACTGATTTTACAACTCATTTTTGAATAATAGTCTGTAGTTTGAAAAATTCTGTGCTAGACATTAAGAGTAGAAGGTCAGGCTGTGTTCTCACGTACCCCGTTGTGGGCATTTATGAGAGGAAGACATTTCTGTAAAGATGCTGTGTGACATGGTTGTCCTTTCCAGTTTCTGTAGTGGATATGATAGCACCTTTCCTACCGAGGAATATTCTGGAGCTACCCTCCAAACTTCCTTTTTTTAGAATTTATTTTTATGTTGATGGGTGTTTTGTCTGCATGTATGTATGTATGTATGTATGTATGTATGTATGTATACCATGTGTGTACCAGATGCCCTTGGAGGAGGCCAAAAGAGAGCATCTGATTCCCTGGAACTGGAGTTAACAGACACTTGCGAGTCACCATGTGGGTGTTGGGAACCAAGTCCCAGTCCTCTGCAAGAGCAGCGAGTGTTCTCTCCAGCATCTCCCAGTCTGGGGTCCTGTGCTGTCAGCATCCCTCACTGGCTTTTGCATTTACCTCTTCCTGAGAAGCGGAGATGCTGCACACCTTTCCCCACCTGCCTTCTGCTCCTCCTTAAACATGAGCACAGCTTTCTTGACGTGGCAGCAGGAATGGTAGCGAACCTTCCTGATCACAGCTGGCTCCGAGAAGATGGCCGCTCTCTAGTCTTCGATCTTCGGGGAAGTGTTTGCATCCGTAGCCTCCCGTCTCTTCAGCTGCATTGACAGACTGAAGTGGAAGCTTGGCAGTCATGCCCGTGGACCACGTAGGACGCGGGTGGAGAGGTAGTTTCTGGCTGCTCTCGGTCAGACCCTGTGGCTCTAATGGAAAGATTAGACTATCTGGATGACACAGAATTAGGAAGAGGGAAAGGTTTCTCCGTCAAAACATAACAAGGAAAGAGTGATAAGTTTGACTCTTTCTGATTAATTTTTATTCATTGAAAGACAGATTAGAGAGAGTATTTAGAACCCATATAAGAAGCAGCTTGTTTTCAGAATATTTAATGAACTGCTGACAGGGGTGCCTTCGCCATGTATGGATAAAGGTTGGCAGTGTCTAGAAAGCAGGAAGGGGCGGGACCCGACCCGTGTCACTACAGTCCCTCTCCTGGGTATCTCCTTAAGCTGCAGTTTCTCCTGCCCTCTGATCTCACTGAACATTTCAGATCTACTATCGGGACCTCAAAGAACTTACGCTAATGTGAATCACATGTTACCTACCTTTTTAAATACAAAATTTAAGTATTTTCCATGAAAAAGGTTACGGGCCTGGGGATGTAGCTTAGCAGAGAGGCTAGCCCAGCATGTTTGAAGACCTGGACTCAGTCAGTGTCTGCTGTGGAAAAACCAACCAAACCACCACCACAAGAAGATGAGTTGTGGACACGAACATTTTGTACTGTTTTGTTTTGTTTGGAACGGAGGATCCAGCGCAGGACTTTGAGCAGGTGTGCTGAGTCCTCTACCTCTGGCCTCACCTCCAGCCCAGATGACACGGGCTGCTGTTGCTGTTATTTTGTTTTTCTAAGAAATACCTAAACTTTTCCAAGACAAAATACTAACAGGTAGAATCTTTTTTTAAATGTGGGATCTCACTATGTAGCCCTGGCTAGCCTGGTACTTGCTGTGTAGACCAGGCTGGCCTTGGACTCACAGAAATTGACCTGCTTTTGCCTCTGAGTGTTGAGACTGAAGGTGTGTGCCACCATTCCCATGAGAACATGTTGTTTTACTGTGGCAAATCTGTTTGACATCCGCCTTCACCAAGGACAGCTAGATAATCCTCGCTGCTTTTCTGTTAAGGCGGTTATGTGTTCTTTGGGTTGAAGTATATAGTGAAAATGCTGTTTCACACAGATACGTAATTGGGAAAAGGAGGAGTATTTAAATAACCTTTTCAGATAATTATGGATGTTCTTTTATACTCAATTAAAGCTTGAAAGGTTGGTGCGGTGTAGGACCTAAAACCAGGTCCCTGAACTGTTAATTATTTGTTACATTAAATGTGGCTTGCCTTGACTATTGAATAGGCTTTTACTTACACCTGACTAGGGAATATCATCCATTGATTATTTGGAAAATACTGACTTACTGAGTTATGCAGAACTTCCCACAGCTGACATTTTTCGTTGTCCAGCATTAAAATATCACATTGTTAACTTCACCACTGAATTCAGCAGGAACACACCAAGTGTTGGGAGGTGTCATGCTCGGGTGGCAGATACAGATTGTCCCAAATTCTCATTTTCACATGCAGGCCTGAATTTTATTGCTGTCACCCAAACTACCTGCCAGTCCTTTCAATTCTGAATAACCACAGTGTGTGTGACTGTCATACCAGTATGCAGGAATGGCCCTTGCTTGACAAAAAGCAGCCCCGTCTGCTCAGAGGCAAACAAGGGCAGTGCCCTGTGGACCTTGCCGACTCATGTGCTTGTGTGTTCTCCTGTTGACCACACACAGTGGTCAGGACTTGTGCTCAAAGGGAGAGGGCTCATAAAAGTAATATTTTTTTTTTAAACCTGGCATTCTGATGCTAATCTGGACATGAGGGATGTACCATTGTGGTTCTTCCTGACTTTGCCTATGTGAAGGCCCCAGCCCTTTAACCTATTCAAAATTCCCACTGTGAAAGAGTTATACATCAGAATTACGACAGTGGTCTTGACTGCGCATCCCTTGAAGGAGTCCAGGGAGCACCCGGGTCCTACGTCTCACCCTCGGGGTGCTGCCCAGCTCTCATGCCTGGGATCCCTGCGGACTGGGTTGGGGCATGTACGATCAAATACACAGCGGGAGGGGGCTTGTTAGGTGCTGGGGATGTTGTGTGTTTTCTTGTGGAAGGAACATTTGTTTTGGAATAGGCACACTATAAAAGAGCTTTGATTTATTTTTTAATTTTCTCACTCTGTGTAGGGGATTCTTAGCACTTTGGTGAAGACTCCCATACAAATTAACCCAGTAAGCTCTAGGACCTCACTCACCACACTAAAAACCAGCATCCTTGCCAAACCTGCTCTATACTGGGATAATTGTTTCAGTACATACACTCTTGCACCCAAACCGTGCTAGGAGCCGGTCAGTGCCAAGGAATGAGAGGACATTCTTCTCTTTTCTTTTTTCCCCCTTCCTTCCTTCCTTCCTCCCTTCCTTTCTTCCTTCCTTCCTTCCTTCTTTCCTTCCTTCCTTCCTTCTTTTTCTTTTTTGGTTTTTCGAGACAGGTTTTCTCTGTGTAGCTTTGACTGTCCTGGAACTCACTCTGTAGACCAGGCTGGCCTTGAACTCACAGAGATCCGCCTGGCTCTGCCTCTGGAGTGCTGGGATTAAAGACGAGCGCCACCACCGCCAGCTGAGAAGATATTCTTGTTGGGAGCTCCAGAGAATGGGAAGTTCATGGGTTTCCTCCACAGGTCAGCTCCACTGTGGTCCAGTTACCTTGGCTGTGGAGAGATGGAGGATAACCGCCCTTTGCTTCCCGCACTGTGCACACACTGAAAGCCGTGCTGGGCAGCACAGAAAGCATGCCTCCGTGTAGTCAGTCTCTGTGGGCTGCTTTGGGGCTTCATTTTACAGCACAGGCTGACCTTGAGCTCACAGCAGTCCTCCTGCCTCAGCCTCCTAAGAGCTGATACCACAGTTTAATCCTCCATACTCATTTGTGTTTTGCTTAAACTAAGAATTACTTTGTGTGAGCCTGAGCTAATTTCAGACCCCAGCATCCACACAAAGCCAGGCATGGCAGTGCATGTTTGAAGTATTTGAAACTCTAGCCCAGGGAGGCAGAGACGGGCGGATCCCTGAGCTTCCTGTCTAGCCATGCTAGCCAAATTAATGAGCTCCAGATTTAGTGAGAGACCCTGTCTCAAAAACTAAAGTGGAGAGTGCTTTACCTGGTGGGAACACCTGACATCGACTCTGACCTCCACACATCACGCACTAACGAGCCGGACCGTCCAGGAATATGTAAGTAGCATCAGAGGCCAATACAGGCCCTTTGTTTCACAACTGGGGTCCAGATTCAGTGAATACTTTCCTTATCAACCTCAGCCACGATAGATATTATTTGTAAGCATATGGTCTTAGTCTGAGTGTTTCGCAAGTTAAATATAACAGAACTCTAAATGAATCTGCTAATTGTGCTTTTCCTAATGCATCTCAAATAGGGCAGTCTCTAATTATAAGCAGCCCCTCCTTGCAAATGGCTGCAGCTCTTGCCCCAGTTTGCCCTTCTAAGCAGGCCCTGGGGCTGCAGCTGCAGTTGTGGTGCTCACAGAGTCAGTTGGTATGGAGGAAGGGAGGCGCTCTCCAGTGAGGCAGTTCCCCGGGCAGTGGACCCGGGAGCTGGGCTGGGGCTATAACCATCCTTCCTGCATGCTTGCTCAGTGCTAATGTGGCTGTTGTTTCCCTACTTTACCCTTGTCGTATGCTGCTGAACTCGGTGACAGGTTTGCAGTGATTCGAGTCTGTTTTTTGGTGTTGTTTGTTTTTATTTCTATTTTCTGAGGCAGGGTCTTGCTATGTTGCCCAGGTTGGCCAACGACATGTCCAAGCAAGGCCTCCTGCTTCAGCTTCCCGGCGCTGGGTCTAGCCTAACACTTGTGTTTAGCACATAGCAAAGAGGTTATAACATGAGGCAGAAAGTTGGGATATACCACCTCCCAGCCCTGTGACCTTCGAACGGCTTCTTTCATCTTCCCAGTTAAGTCTCTTTCACCTTCTGTGAATAGGAATGTTTGGAGCTGCCTCCCAGAATTACCATTCAGCTTCTATCATCCCATATCTAGGACATGGTGCACTCTCAGTACATGATAACTCTTGGGAGATTTCAAACCAAAAGAAAGCTTATTAATGATCTGTGCAGTGTAGATTATTCTTAGACAGCGCTTTGTTTCAGGGGTCTCGTTGAATCTGTTCCCTGGGGCAGTTGGCATGGAGAAGGCAGTAGATCTAGAGGAAAGGGCAGGTGGAGATGGGGAGCTCGGGAGATCCAGAGCATCATATGGAGCTGGGAAGCGGGGAGAGGCGGGACAGTATGAAGGTGGGAGGAGATGTTTTGCCTGCACTGAACCCTATGCTCATTGTTGCCAGGACAAGAACTATTAGTAATGAGTCCTGTATCTGCGTATTGACTGCTCAGTTAGCCAGAGATGAAGACAAACCACCATGTTTGGGCCCTTCTAATCCATCAGTCTGATCATTTTCCCCTCCTAGTTGTCCTCCTCTTCCTCCTCCACAGAGCCTCCCTCACATAGCATAGACTAGACTTGAACTTAATATGTAGCCAAACTGGCCTTAAACTCGACCCTCCTGTCTCCATTTCCCAAGTGAATTTCTGTTAGATCCAGCAGCAGTGGTATTGTTGGTCGGGACTAGGAAGCTTCTGAAATATGTGTGGGGTAGAGTAAGGATATTTGTAAAGGACAGCCTAGAACTTGACCATTTTGACTTCTATACAAATAGAACTCCCCACACCACCACACACACCTCACATGCGTGTGGTCCACCTTTATCATGACTTCGGGGGATAAAGCTTATAAGGTAAAAATATTTATTCACAAGTGGCAACAAGATGTCCAAGGTACCATGCATGCCAAGTAGAGGCATACATTGTTTTTTTTTGTTTGTTTGTTTGTTTTTTGGTTTTTCGAGACAGGGTTTCTCTGTGTAGCTTTGCGCCTTTCCTGGAACTCACTTGGTAGCCCAGGCAGGCCTCGAACTCACAGAGATCCGCCTGGCTCTGCCTCCCGAGTGCTGGGATTAAAGGTGTGCGCCACCACCGCCCGGAGAGGCATACATTGTTATGCCAGTGCAGAACATGTAGTCAGTGCCAACAGGGAAGTCCTTCTGCAGCATACCTGTTGAACTGGATTTTAAGGAAGGTAGTAGTTTCCTAGACTTGGTGTGATGTAATTTCAGCACTGGAGAGCCTAAGGCAGGAGGTCAGCCTGGGCTACACAACAAGACCTGTCTTTACACACGAAAGCAAAACAGAGGGCCCAGAGTGATGATGGATATACCTTTAATTTCAGCATTCTGGAGTCAGAGACAAGTGGATCTCTGTGAGTTCAAGGCCAGCTTGGTCTATATAGTGAGCTCAAGGCTAGCCAGGACTACATAGTGAGACCCTATCTCAAAATAAACAGCATCTAGGGTTATAGATATGAGAAGAGGGGAAGCATTTCAGAGATGGGGGAATGTGGTAGGGAAAGCCTGGAGATGGTGCACCTCAAGACAATGTAAGTGACTGGTTCTGGGTGGTGCTAAGGGCAGAGATTCTAGCTCTAAAGGGGGTTAACAAAAAAAACAGGTGGACCAGGTAAGGAGAGACTTGAGGCTTCTGTTAAGGAATTGGACAAGCTAGTGCAAGTGCAGAAGAGGGGTGATTAGTGGAGCCAGAGGAGGTGTCTTTCTGTAGACAGAGAACTGGAGGCAGGCAGCCTTCATGGACATATCTTTCTTGAAGAAAAGAGGCTACATGAAGGTGGAATGGGACTGTGTGTGTGAGCCAAGGTGCATGTGACCCGTGGACAGTGGCTGTGAAGATGGAATGGGACAGAGTGTGTGAGCCACGGACAGTGGCTGTGAAGGTGGGCTGGGAAGGTGTGGTGAGCCATGGACAGTGGCTGGGAAGGTGGGTGGGAAGGTGTGGTGAGCTGTGGACAGTGGCTGTGAAGGTGGGTGGGAAGGTGTGGTGAGCTGTGGACCGTGGCTGTGACGGTGGGTGGGAAGGTGTGGTGAGCTGTGGACAGTGGCTGTGAAGGTGGGCTGGGAGGTGTGGTGAGCTGTGGACAGTGGCTGTGAAGGTGAGCTGGGAGGTGTGGTGAGCCATGGACAGTGGCTGTGAAGGTGGGTGGGAAGGTGTGGTGAGCTGTGGACAGTGGCTGTGAAGGTGGGTGGGAAGCTGTGGCGAGCTGTGGACAGTGGCTGTGACGGTGGGTGGGAAGGTGTGGTGAGCTGTGGACCGTGGCTGTGACGGTGGGTGGGAAGGTGTGGTGAGCCGTGGACAGTGGCTGTGAAGGTGGGTGGGAAGGTGTGGTGAGCCGTGGACAGTGGCTGTGAAGGTGGGTGGGAAGGTGTGGTGAGCCGTGGACAGTGGCTGTGAAGGTGAGTGGGAAGGTGTGGTGAGCTGTGGACAGTGGCTGTGAAGGTGGGTGGGAAGGTGTGGTGAGCTGTGGACCGTGGCTGTGAAGGTGGGTGGGAAGGTGTGGTGAGCTGTGGACAGTGGCTGTGAAGGTGGGTGGGAAGGTGTGGCGAGCTGTGGACATTGGCTGGGAAGGTGGGTGGGAAGGTGTGGTGAGCCACGGACAATGGCAGTTGGGGTGATGTGCAGATAACTGGATGAGAACAGGTGTTAGGTCATGGGACAAGAAGCTCATTATTCTATTCCACCCACCCTTGCATAGTGTCACCATGTTACTGTGCACGATCTAGGCTGGCTGGATTTAATCACCATTTGAGGAGGGGAGAAAAGGAGGGAGGGAGGGAGGGAGGGAGGAGAGAGAGAGAGAGAGAGAGAGAGAGAGAGAGAGAGAGAGAGAGAGAGAGAGGAGATGCAAAGTACAGGAAACAGAAATTGTTTTGAAAACTATCATTTGAACCTAGAAAATTGAGAAGGCCATTCAAGTGTGGCCACTGCAGTCCGCTTGTGACTGCTGGTTCCTGCTGGACTGTTTGTAGACGCCTCTGGAAGACTGTTTGACTTCCTCTTTAAATCTCATTCTCCACTGCCAGATGTTCCTTGTGTGATGGCCCAGACGGATGGAACCCTTTTGGAGAATAGGAGCACAGTTCCATGTAGGAGCACAGAGGACACTTTATTTCAAAGGAGGAAGAGTTTTGTTGGGAGCCCATGCACACAGCACACAGCAGCTCGCCTGGCATCTCTGGGAAGGCAGGAGGGGTGTGGGTGTGCATTGCCTGGCTGCCCTGGCCCCTGTCACGGGAAGGTAGAGATTTATGTGACTCCATTCAGTGAAAGGGCTAAGGATAAGAAGGAAGAGCAGGCTGTGCTGCCCTAGAAGGGCACTAGTTAGGCAGAACTGTAGAGTGGTCTGTAATGGGTGAGATTGGGACTAAGGCGGTGGCTTTCCCTAGGAAGCCTCTGTCTTGATGGAATTGAAAAGTCCTACAGTAACAGTAAAAGACAGTAGAACATTGGAGAAGGTGCCCAGTCATAACCATTTAATCACTGTGTTTTTGCAGTTTGTCTCATTTCATATATGTGTGTTTTTATGAGGTGCAAATAATACTCAGTATGATGCTGTATCCTGGGGTGTGCACTTGAAATTGTAATAACAATTTTATTTTATTTCAAGGTCATTTTTAGAATAGAAATTTGTTATGAATAATTCCATTGTGCTTATAACTCAGAGTCAATCAAGCCATCCCTAATGTTAAGTATTATTTCTTATTTTTAGATCCTAAACATGGCTGTATATGTCTTCTGCTTTTATTCAGTTATTTCCCTAGAGTCGACCCCTACAAGTGGACCTGTGGAGTCAAGGGTGTACTATACTTACGTTGCTTGCCACAGCTCTTTCCTGAAATAAACCCTGTATCTGTCAACACTTAGGTAATCCACCTAGAAACTATGAAATTGTCTTCTTTTACCACAGTTTTGATGTTAATTTTTAAATCTCACATTGACAAAGTATTATTCCCTTAATTTAACTTTTTAAATTTTTTTTCTTTTTTTCAAGACTAGAGATTGAACCTAGGACCTCATGTATGCGAGGCAAGTACTCTATTGCTGAGCTACAACCCTAGTCCTTAAATTAACATCTTAAAAACATATCTTCAGTCATAATTTAAACTAAAAATTAGTTCATTAATTTGTAACCAAGTGAGCCACAACCTATATTATGTTCATAAAACCATGTATATTACCTTTTCTGTTCTGTGATGTTTCCAGGTTTATATCACTATTATTAAAGCTCTAAATCTGTGTAAAATTAAAAGTTTTCTTCATAATATGCTACGTCGGCTCAGTCATATTTACACATTTAGCATGTTTTGAAATTTCTGCAGTTTGATGTAGTAGCTTATGCTTATAATCCCAGCACTTGGGAGGTCGAAGCCAATCTGCCCACATTCTGTCCCCTCCAGCCCATCTATCTGCTCCTCACTCCCAGATTCATTTTCCTAACACACTACCTGTTGGCGTACCTTAGCTGACTCTCCATTTCTACATGAATTAAGGGTACACTTTTCACCTTGGCCTTCAGAACCATCCCTCTGCCGATGATGAAAATGGCACAAGAACATCAGTGTGCCATGCAGCTCCTTCCTCGTCCAGATTTACCTAGTTAAAATCTTTTAAAGCCACTCCCTTTTAAAGCCAGCCGTTGAAGCTCCATGAGTGAGGGCCACGGCTCATGGCCCTGGAGACACTCTCATGCTGGCTTTACACCACAGCTCGGGGCTTTCAGCCTGGTACAGGCCTCTCCATGGGTGGGCTTCTGCCCTGGAGATGGGGCCTTGTGCCTCGTGAGAATAGCTGCAGTTGTGTGTACAGCAATCATGGGCACAGGATAAGTGCCGCTAAGTCAATGTTAGTGAGGTAGAGTAATAACAGTGTCACAAGTCTTGTGCTGTAGCAGATGGAAGCTCCAGCCACAGGTCTGTCTCTCTAGACCTTCTCAAAGTTGCTGGATTCCCCAGCCCTGATCTACAAGTAGGCCTGGAAATAGTGCTACTTTATTCAATATGAGACATGAAGTGTTAGCACGTGTAGGCACAAAGTCAGAGCAGATGTTTAGTATGTATTGGCTGTTCTAAACCCTTTGTGTTTAACTACAGCCTGGCTGCCCTGTGAAGTGCACCACTGATACCATTTCCCAGAGGGAAAACTAAGACACGGGGAAGTTAAGTGTCTTCTTGGGCTCACACAGCTAAAGGCTGAGGATTTGGGACTCAGTCTTGAGACTCCCCAGCCCACTCCTACCTGCCTGCAGTGTGACTTCTCATTATTGCATGGTGTTGTTGAATCGTTGGTGCCTTTATTTTATTCCCCTCACCACCTGCCTGGTCAGCACTGTCTCGTTTAGGGCTGTAGACAGTTCCTCATACTCCCTGTGGCACCTAAGAAGCACTTCCTGTGTAGAAGAGACTTGATGCTGTCAGGCTTGATGCTTTCAGGGGTCCTTTTTGGGCCCCTTGTCTTCTCCAGCCCCCTCTGCTCTGGTTGCTTCGTGGGAGAGGAAGAATGCCGCCATACTCTCCTTGCATGTCGCCACACTGGCTTCTGTGGACTTTGGGGTCACCCCTCGAAAGCCCCTTTGTATTAGCGTTCTTCAAAGGGAAAAAAATGAGGTCTGCACTCATCCTATGTCACTTACAATCTAAAACTTGATTTAATCAGAATTCCTCTCCCTGAGTAATCTGAACTCCCATATTATAGTAATCATTGTTTTGCTTTGATATTAAGATTTTGAGTGTTGTTTTTTACAGCACTCTTTTATTACCACATCAGTATATGCTCATTACACATGTAGTAGTTTGAATCACAATGGCCCCTGTAGGCTCATAAGTTTGAATGTTTGGTCCCCAGTTAGTGGAACTGTTTGGGAAGGATTAGGAGGTGTGGCCTTGTTGGAGGAAATGTCACTGAGGGTAGACTTTGAGGTTTCAAAAGCCCATGCCAGGCCTAGTCTCCAGTCAGTCAGTCAATCAGTCAGTCTGTCTGTCTCTCTCTCTCTCTCTCTCTGGATCAGGATATAAAGCTCTTAGCTGCTGTTCCAGCACCATGCCTATCTGCTTCTTGCCGTAATGACCATGGACTAGTAACCCCCTAAAACTGTCGCAGGCCCCCAGCTAAATGCTTCTTTTATAGGAGTTGCCGTTGTCATGGTGTCTCACAGCACTGGAACAGTAACAAAGCATTACAGGAAGCTAAAAGTGCAGAGAAGAGTTTGTTAAAAAAAATAACTATGGCCGGGCGATGGTGGCGCACACCTTTAATAACAGCACTTGGGAGGCAGAGGAGGCAGATCTCTGTGAGTTCGAGGCCAGCATGGTCTACAGAGCAAGTTCCAGGACAGCCAAGGCTACATAGAGAAACCCTTGTGTTGAAAAACATAAACAAACAAACAGACTAGACTTTATTTTGCTACTTAGTGATAGTCACTTTTAACATTTTGGTAAATGTGCTGCTTGTATTAATTTAATTACCTCCTCTGTAAAGTTAGATACCACCGATACACACCATATTTTAGTGTTATTCTACTGTATGAATTATAAGTATTGTTCTTGACTGGTTTAAAAATAATTGAGGTAAAAGGAAGGTAGAATTTATGTACGCTCCTGACAGTCACCATTGGGCATTCATTACTAACATGTTCTTAGTAAGACCTACATAGACTTTTACCCAAACTCCGTTTTGGATTCTGTCTTAAGCAGAAGAATAACTGGAAGACAGAAATTCCAGGGTTGGGGAGAGTTTGGAGGTGGTTTCCTCTGTGGATGGCAGGCCCTGGCCTTCACCCTGTCCTCCGAGTCCCGCTCCTGAAACAAAGCTGACTTTGGGCAGCGCATTGCTGTATGTGGTACTTGATTCTATATGCCTTGCTTTTCCATATGCCTTGCCAAATTGGTTTCCTGACCATGACCTCGTAGTTCAGCATTTCCTCTTCCCTCCACCCGTTTCCTCCCTTCACTTTTGATCACTGAGGTCCCCCCCCCCTCCCAGCTTTGAATCCCAGGGCAGTTAGTTATGTGGTAGCCAGAGCTACAGTCAGGAGACCCCACCCTGGTCTCCTGAAATTCTTCTTTGGAAAAGTGCATTTGAGGGGTCTGTCCTCTGTAACTGTAACATGACACCACCAGGCAGTATAAACTTGTCGTTCTGTTTTGCACAGCAGATGTTGGAGCAGTGAAACATTGTTTCTTCATCAATCTTGGCATCAGCCTTGCCCGGGAGGATAATTTTCAACTCTTACCTGACATGTATAGTTCGGCCATCTTGTCCAGCCCTGACCTCTCCCCTGGCTGGAGTTCTGAATGTCTGTGTACTTTGAAAACCTCTCTGATAAGTGTGTCTTGTCCCTTTAAGCTCAGACCCTCCTAAATGGACTTCATTGTGCTGCATACAGACCTGCTTTCGCTGCTTGTTTTTTTTTCTTTCCTGTGGAACCCGATACCTCTGTCTCCTGGAGAACCAGCCATTAGCACAGGCAGAACCCAGCAGAGTGCTCAGACACTGCCTAAGTCACAGTTGAGGAGTTCCCTTGTAGATCATTAAGGTCACTTCGAAAATATAATTTTAAAAGTCTTAGTAACCATATCTATTAAAATTACAAATTATGGGGGGATCTTAGTAATAGTTCTGTAGGATACATAACTGTAAGTAACTTTTGCTGAAGGGATAATACATAGAAAAACATATATTTTCGGATGGGATCCCCACCCCCCCACCAGATGGTCTAGAGATTAATGCAAGCCCAATAAAAGTAGTAGTGGAATTTTTTAAAAAGTTGTTTACTGTTCCTCTGTCTCTCTGTCTCTGTCTGTCTCTGTCTCTGCTTGTCTCTCTCTCTCTCTGTCTGTTTCTCTCTTTCTCTCTGTGTGTGTTGGGGGGCGGGGCATGAGGTGCCATAGCACCAGTGTGGTGGGCAGAGGACAACTGTGGAGTCAGTTTTCTTCCGATGTGGGTTTCTTCTTGGCTTGGGAAGCTAGGTGGATGATGGTGCCTTTTGCTGACAGAAGAGACAAAGAAAGGAGAGTGTGTTCTGCCTTGGACCCTTTGAACTTAAAATACAAATAAGATGTCTCAAAGGAGATGTAGAGTCAGGTATTTGAATCTGTAATTCTGAATCTCATTAAAGATCTAGTAGAGATACACTTGGGAGACATCAGCACAGAGCCCACAGTTGACAGTCGGGAGGGTAGTTATACAGGAAGAGTATTTAAGTGACAAAATAAGGAAGGAACGCCTGAGGGAGTAGAGCCTCCGAGAGACTGAGAGGCAGAGAAACAATGTAGTCAACTTAAGAATTTTGGCTGGGTATAGTAATTCATGCCTGTAATGGCATGATTTGGGAGGCTAGGCAGGAGAATTGGGGATTGGGACCAGCCTGGGCAACATAAAGATACCCCGTCTCAAAGGCAAACACCACTCTACCACTCCAGCCACACCTGCCAAAAAAGCTAAAACCAACAAACAAAACATCCAAGCAAACTCCTCACAGACAGAGGAGGTGAAGGAAGTAATGGGCCGTGGACCGACTCCCATGAAGGACGAAACAGCGCTAGATGGGTAGGAGTGTGGGGGAAGGAGATGTATGGGCTACCTGATCAGGGTGGGTCAAGTTAAAAGAGTGTGGTGGCTTCTGTTTTCTTTATTCAGTCAGAGGAAAACAGTAAAATTATTTGGGGGGGGGTAGGGGAGGGAGGATGTTTGGGCATGCTGGCTTTTAGATGAGTTCTGTGGAGTTGGTTCTCCTACTCTGTGGTTTCTGGGGATCCAGCTCAGGTCATCAAGCTCATTCAGCGGGTACTTTACCTGCTGAGCCATCCTGCTTGTCCCAGGAGAAAGCATTTCTGTTGTAAATAAGGGACAGGGTCTGGGAGAATGTTTGAAATAGCTACTGAGTGAAAAGGAAAGCACACTGTCATAGCAGGTATTTGTGGACATAGTGGGATTTGAACTCTAGAGAGCAGCGTTGGTGTGAGGCAGAGTTGTGGGGCTGAGGCTTGAGCTTAAGACTAGGTGGAGATTTGGGATTGCTAGAACCTTGTTAACAGCTCAGTGGAAAATGAGCAACTGGCAGCAGCAGAATGTCTGGGCAAGGTTATTGAAGAGGAGAGGTCGGAGACTAGAAATACCCAGTGAGGAGGAGGTCATGGTAGCTGTCTATGTTAGGGTTTCCTATTGCTATGACAAGACGCCATGACCTTGGCAACTCTTAAAAAGGAAAAACAGGGACTGGAGAAATGGTTCAGTGGTTAAGAGCATTGGCTGCTCTTCCAGAGGTCCAGAGTTCAATTCCCAGCAACCACATGGTGGCTCACAACCATCCGTAATGAGATCAGATTCCCTCTTCTGGTGTGCATGAAGACAGGTCACTCATATACATAAAATAAATAAATATTTAAAAAAAAAAAGGAAAAACATTGAATTGGGTTGGCTTACGTTTTCAGAGGTTCAGTCCATTATCATGGCAGGGAGCATGGTGGTGTGCAGGCAGACATGGTTGTAGTTGATTTTTTTTTTTTTACTCTTTACTCTTTGGGGGCCTGCCACCTAGCTCCCAAATAAATACACAGAGACTTATTCTTTTCTTTTCTTTTTTTTTTCTTGCTCCTACCTCTCTCTCTCTCTTCTCTTCCTATTTATTCTCTCTGCCTGGCAGCCCCACCTGTTTCTCTCTTCTGCCTTGCTATTGGCTGTTCAGCTCTTTATTAGACCAGTCAGGTGTTTTAGACAGACATAGTAACACAGCTTCACAGAGTTAAACGAATGCAACACATCTTTACATCATTAAACAAAATATTGCACAGCATAAATGTAACACATCTTCAACTAATATTCCACAACACATGCTGCTGGCTACATCTTGATATGCAGGCCACAGGAAGTCGACTGAGACACTGGGTGTTATCCTAAGCATAGGAAACCTCAAAGCCCGCCCCACAGTGACACACTTCCTCTAACAAGGCCATACCCACTCCCAACAAAGCCACATCTCTTTTTTTTTTTTTTTTTTTTTGGCTTTTCGAGACAGGGTTTCTCTATGTAGCTTTGCGCCTTTCCTGGGACTCACTTGGTAGTCCAGGCTGGCCTCGAACTCACAGAGATCCGCCTGGCTCTGCCTCCCGAGTGCTGGGATTAAAGGCGTGCGCCACCACCGCCCGGCTAAATTTATATATATTATATATTTTAAGATTTATTTATTTATTATGTATATGGTGTTCTGCCTGTGTGTATGCCTACAAGCCAGAAGAGGGCACTAGAGCTCATTATAGATGGTTGTGAGCCACCATGTGGTTGGTGGGAGTTGAACCCTGGTCCTCTGGAAGAACAGCCAGTGCTCTTAACCTCTGAACCATCTCTCCAGCTCAAAGCCACATCTCTTAATAGTGCCACTCCCCATGAGATTATGGAGGCCAATTACGTTCAAACCGCCACAGCCACCTCAAATAGGAGAGAACAGTTCCCGGTTGATGTGGTGACTCTGGCTGTGCCTCAGAACCACTCGTAGAACTCAAAGCATCGCCCTCTGCTTCACTAACGCTGAGAGGAGTGGGACCTGAGAGTGGGGCCTAGCTTCGGTGTTTCTCATACCGTGAGCCTCACGTTTGCAGTGGTAGAGAGTGAGGAGGGGGGCAGACGCCCTGGGGAGCGATTGGACCTGGCAAATGAGTTGTCGGTGATTTGATGGAGTACAGTTTCAGTAAATAGTAAGACAGGAGTATTTCAGTTTGTAGCAGGGGAGGCTGGGTGCAGACAGTTTTGTGGGGCAAGTAAAGTAGATGGAGAAATCTGTGCCAGGTGCTCTCCAGTTTTCTCGGGGTGAATGCTGTTGTCAGCTGTTGCCTGTGTGAGGCTCTCTCTGAGACTTCACGTGAGACTTGAGAAAATGAACTAAAGCTATACGGAATGTAAGAGACCGCAAAGCCACAGGGATGGCCTTGATGGCCCGGAGTTGCGTTCTGTAATTACCTGGTTTTACTGCTGTTATTGAAGTAACATACAGTGCTCGTGCATGTAGTGGGGTGACACGTAAAGCAGGAGACGGGGCTTCAAGTTAGCAAACAATGCATTTGCTCAGAATGGCTCTGAAAATCGCTTAGGAACGTAAATGGTGGAGACTAACATTCTTCCATCTTCATGGGGACAGTTTCTCCAGCAGCAAGATGAAATCGGTGGGGAAAATGTGACTCTCAGACAGGCGGTGAGCACGCCTTTAATCCCAGCACTTGGGAGGCAGAGGCAGGAGGATCTCTGTGAGTTCGAGGCTAGCAAGGCAAGTTCCAGGACAGCCATACCTTTTACACGGAAAAACCCTGTCTCAAAACAAACAAACAAACAAACAAAGTAAAGTGACTCTCTACATTGAAAGAACTTACTCAGCTTAATTAAATATTGTTGTTAAGGACAAGTACTCAGACTACTGAGGAAGAATACTTAAGTACTGAGTATATAAACGAGATAACGATACTACCTAAATTGCTATTTCCCAGCTTTCTTTTGTAATTTGAGCATATATAATAGAATTTGAGAATCAAATTCATGATAATGCATGACTCACTGTATTTGTATTTCTGGGGTGTGTGTGTGTATGTGTGTGTTGTATAGTATGTGTATGTTTTAACACAGGCTGGCATGTAGCCCACATTGACTTCTAAATTGCTGTATACCCAAGGATAACTTTAAATTTCTGCTCTTGCCGCCTCTGCTTCACGTGTGCTGGGATTATAGGCATGTGCCATTACATCTGGCTTTATATTTGTAGTTTTTGCTTTAAGAACGTGTAATAGTTAAGAGCTTAGTCTTGGAGACGTGATAGAGCATGCTTGTAACTCCAGCATTTGTGAGGCTGAGGCAGGAGGTGTGAGCTTAAGTCCAGCCAGGGATACATTCTGATTTGCAGGTCAGCCTGGGCTACTGTGACAGGTAGTTTTGGTTGTGGACTTGATTGTATTAAGAAACACCTAGGGCTTTAGTGAGGTCTTTGAGTGTGTCTGTGAGAGCTTTCTGAAGAGGATTAACTGATGGAGATCCGTCCTGAATAGACCCGTGTCTCTGTAGTGCAGTTACAGCCGCCTCATCCTCCCCCCACGTCTTCCCTGCTGTGCTGGAACTCACCCTCTTAAACCAAGAGCCAAATATGCCTTCCTCTGTGGTCACAGCAAGGAGAGAAGTACTAACACAGCTACGTCAGCGACACTCACAGTGTGCTCACAGCACTCCCCTCTTTCCCTCCGATCACCTCTCTAAAGTCAGCATGAAATTAGTATCTACTGTGTAGTACAGAGCCAGGGACACAGATCTGGTTGTAGTGATGGTATGTGCTGATTTGTGAGTGTGGTGTTAGAATACAAGGCCAGAGTTTTATTAGAATGACCTGTGACCCCATAGATCATCTTGCCTTTCCAGTCAAGCATTGCATGAAAGAGCTGCTGGCCAAGATTAGATGCTTACTATGAAAAGGGACGGAGCTGTGACTTTAAAAGGATTGAACCTACCTAAAAGAGATCACTCTTAAAACTCAGAACAAAACAAATACACTTGTCAGGACACAAAATCAATCTTTGCATCCAGGCGAGTGGTAAGTAATTAAGGTAGTAGATTCCTACTCTGTGGATTGTTTCAACCAAAAAAAAAAAAAAAAAATGGTACTCTGGTATCAAAGGCAGACTTTTCTGGCGACATGAAGGATGAGTTGCTAGATTTTAGGTCTTGAGTGTGGGGCCAGGCAGGAGAGGCTTTACTTTAAAAGTGTGTCCCTGTTCAAAGGGGCAGTGCCGTGAGTCTGGACCTGGGCTATAGATGAAGCAGAGAATTGCTAAAAAGGAAGCAACCTCTTTTGATAGAGGGAAACCCGTAGATCCACAGTGGAAGCAGCACCAGGCTTTTCTTCTTTTATCATAGTAGCAAGTAAAGAGATGTCTTTGTGCTGTGAACAAACACAGTCACCAGGCTGCACGCGTGCCCTGATGCTCACAGTGAGGCAGCAGCCCTCTGAGCTTGTCTGCTGGCCCTGCTTCTTCCCTCAGAGTTTCTCAGCTGCCTTAGTTTGCTGTACACAATTCAGAAGAGCAAGATAAAGCTGTTCTAGGACAGCCAGAGCTACATAGAGAAACCCTGTCTTGAAACAAAACAAAGGAACTTAACCCAACTTCCAAACTTCTTTCTTCCTTAGGATAGCCATATATATAAATTATATATTATATATAAAATATATATATTATATATATATGAATAAACTCGGTCTGTGCTGTCAGTCTGTTGCTATTGTTCTTAGTTTTGTTCATTTTTCCTGTCATGAGGATCTTTTTCTGACACTACAGATGACCTTTTTCCATTGCAGCATAGTATTCTAGCATTGGCTATATTCTATTCAGAAAGTCTATTATTGGGCATTTGTGCTGTTTTTCATTTGTTTTTTTTATAAGCAACAGTGTGCTGGAAACATCATACACTCTTCAGTCTTTGCAAATGTTCCCATTTTTCTCCATAGGATAAATTCTTTTAAGTGTGGGCTTCAAGAGTCTATTGATACATGTTAGAATAGTTCATAATGTTGTTGGTTTGCTCCGGGGACTGTAACAGCGCATGAGAAGGCCTGTGTTGTCTGTTCACTGTCTTCTTTCCTGATGTGACTAATTCATTATTTTAGTAACTTTCCGATCCTATGTGCTGAATGTTGGCATCTTAATGACAAACAATATAGATACTTTTTTTTAAACCTTGCCAGGATTTGTTTTGAAAAACTACAATCTTTCTACATTTGTTTGCTTGCTGTTACTATATTTTGCAAGATGGGATAGCAGGTAAAGGTGTTTGCAGCTAAGACTGACAATCTAAGTTCAATTCCTGGGACGTAAAGAGTGGAAAGAACTTCCCAAAATTGTCCTCACCCCCCAACACACTGTGGCATGTACACCCCCTGCCTCCACACACATACAGAGAAGGGAAAAAAAAAGTAGGGACTGAAGCTGAGCAGTGGTGATACACGTCATTAGTCCCAGCACTCGGGAGGCAGAGGCAGGAGGATCTCTGAGCTTTAGGCCAGCCTGGTCTACAGACTACAGAGCCAGTTCCAGAACAGCCATGATACACAGAGAAACCTTGTCTTGAAAAACCAAAAAAAGGGGTGGGGGGAGGCTGGAGAGATGGCTCAGTGGTTAAGAGCACTGGCTGCTCTTCCAGAGCCCTGGGGTTCAATTCCCAGCACCCACATGGCAGCTCACAACTGTCTGTAACTCCAAGATCTGACGCCCTCACACAGACATACATGCAGGCAAAACACCAATGTACATAAAAAAGAATAATAAATAAATTTTTTAAGAAGGGGTGGTGGTGGTGCTGGAGAGATAGCTCAGCAGTTTAGCACACTAACTGTTCTTCCAGAGGACCCAGGTTCAATTCCCAGCACCCACACTGCAGCCTCCAAACATGCGTAACTTCAGTTCCAGTTCCAGGGAATTTGACACCCTCCTCTGGCCTCCAAGAGTACCAGGCACATGTGATGTACAGACATACCTGCAGACAAAAGACTCATACACATA